>NC_132861.1:25945500-26269750 GCF_048164855.1 Canis lupus baileyi
TAATTCCTGAGATTTTTTTTCCAGGCCAATTATCTCTAATTCCTTTCATTTTTTTTTAAAGATTTTATTTATTTATTCATGAGAGCCACAGAGAGAGAGGTAGAGACATAGGCAGAGGAAGAAGCAGGCTCCCTGTGGGGAGCCCGATACAGGACTCGATCCCAGGACCCTGGGATCACACCCTGAGCCAAAGGTAGATGCTCAACCACTGAACCACGCAGGTGCTCCCTTTTCATCATTTCTTGAATGAAAAATTCCAAGTCTCATTGTCATCTTGTCTTGTTTCTCCAGTCTCTCAGTGGAACTAAAGATGGACCACTGTATTGCAGGTGTGCTGTGGTGAGCATAGAGAGATAAGGTATCAGCTCCCTGTTTAGCAAATTGCACTACTAGCAATGCAGCTGAAAGTTTTGAGTGAGATTGTCCCTGAACATCTCTGGGTGCTGTCTTCTCTGCCTCCCCCAGACTCTGCATGTTCCTGCCTTCGCTCTTAGTACATTCTATTTAATTATATAGTTTTTTTTTGAGAATGAAATGTATTTAGCTTATTTTATTTTTATTGAAAAACAATTAATATAGTGTATTATCAGTTTCAGAGGTAGAACTTAGTGACTCATCAGTTGCATATAACATCCAATGCTCATTCCATCATGTGCCCTCCTCACTGCCCATCACGTAGTTACCCCATCTCCTACTCCACCTCCCCTTGAGCACCCCTCAGTTTGTTTCCTATGATTAAAAGTCTTTTATGGTTTGTCTCCCTTTCTGATTTCTTCTAATTTTCCCTCTCTTCCCCTGTGTTCATCTGTTTTGTTTCTTAAATTCCACATATGAATTAAATCTTATGGTATTTCTTTCTCTAAATTATTTTGCCTAGCATAATACCCTCTAGTTCCATCCACGTCATTGCAAACGGCAAGATGAATGGTTAAAGATGTGGTAAATATATAAATGGAATATTACTCAGCCATTTATTATATGGTAATATACCTCTACCCTATAGTTTCCTCTATTACCTCCTTCAGAACAGGATTGTTATCTTTTTCATTTTCGTGCTTTCATTACACACAGCAGATTCTTAATAAATGTTGAACACTGAACATGGGTCTTTTTCTTGGCAGCCACATGATTCTGTTTATAAATATTAAACTGACAGCCCAAATCTTCACATCTTTTTTTTTTTTTTTTTTTTAATTGGGGCTACTGATAAGTCATGGATTTCTTACCTTTAACTGTTTACTTTTTCTGGTGTCAAAAGGAAAACTTTATAAAAAATTAATTTTAGGGGCTCCTGGTTGGTTGGGCACCTGCCTTTGGCCCAGGTCATGATCCCAAGGTCCTAGGATCTCTGAGCCCTGCATGGGGCTCCCTGCTCAGCAGGGAGCCTGCTTCTTCTTCTCCCTCTGCCTGCCACTCCCCCTGCTTGTGCACTCTCTCTGTCAAATAAAGAAATAAAATCTTTTTTTAAATTATTTTTTTAATTTTAATTTTTTATTTTTTTAAGAAATAAAATCTTTTAAAAAGTTAATTTTATCTTAAAAAATGTTAATTTGGCCCTGTACTCAGTGGGTCTGGTAATTGAGTGCAAGTCTGACTACTAATTTTTTAAATGATTTTAAATCCAGGTAATATATGTATAAAGAATTCGGTTCAAAGGGCACAAAATGTGTATGTAGCATAAAGGAAGTCTCTTTTCTGTTTGTCATAGAGCCAGTCATTTCTCTTCTCTGGATGAAATTGTTACCTATTTTCTTGTGCATTCCTTAGAAATAGTTTGCATATACACACAAATATACATTTTAAAATATATGTACATTATTTTACATTGCATTTTTATTTTTTGTCCAGTTTCATGGAGAAATTATTCACAAATGTAAGTGTATATATTTAAAGTGTATAATGTGATGACTTGATATACATATACATTATGAAATGATTACTAATATCAAGATAATTAACATATACATTGTTTCCCATAATTAACTCTCCCTTTTGTTGAAAGAAAAAATGAAATCCCATAAAATCTACTCTCAGCAAATTTCATGTACACAATACCATATTATTAACTATAATCACCATGTTGTATACTAGATTCTCTGAACTTACTCATCTTATAATTGGAAGTTTATATCTTTGACCTATGGTTCCTACATTTCCCTCACCACAGTCCCTGGCAACCACAACCCTGTTTCTATGAAATCAGTTTTTCTTTTTTTAAGATTCCACATATAAGTGATACCATACAGCATTTGTCTTTCTCTGTCTAGTTTATTTCACTTAACGTAATGCCTTCTAAGTTTATCCATGTTTTCTCAAATAGCAAGAACTCATTCTTTTTTAATGGTTGAGTAATATTCCATTATGTATTCATTATATATGTATATATACCTATATATGTGTGTGTACATATACATATATATAACATTTTTATCAATTCATTTACTAACACTTAGGTCATTTGCATATTTTTGGCTACTGTGAATATGCTGCAATGAACATGACAGTATATATGTCTCTTCAATATAGTGCTTCTATTTCCTTTGAGCAGGTTTTCAAGAGTGGGATTGCTGAATCATATGGTAATTCTATTTTTAATTTTTGGAGGAAACTCCATAGCATTTTCCATAATGGGAATTTATATTTCAAACAACAGGGTACAGTGGTTCCCTTTTCTCTGCCTCCTTGCTGATATTTGTTATCTCTTATTTTTTGATAATAGTTATTCTAACAGTTGTGATATGATATTGTATTGATGTTTGGTTTTCATTTCCATGATAATTAATAATGGTGAGCATCTTTTTAATGTGCCTCTGGTCATTTTATATGTCTTCCTTGGAAAAATGTCTATTCAGCTGATTTGGTCATTTTTAATTGTATTTTTTTTGTTTTGCTATTTATGTATATAAAATAAATATTTTTACCATTTAATAAGTTGTCTTTTAAATTTATTGATTGTTTCCTTTGCTATAAAGAAGCTTTTTAGTTTGATATAATTCTACCTATTTATTTAGCTTTTGTTGCCTCTGCTTTTGGCATCTTACCTAAGAAATCATTGTGACAACCAACGTCGAGAAATTTTTCTCTGGGGCAGCCCCAGTGGCTCAGCGGTTTAGCGCCGCCTTCAGCCCGGGGCAGGATCCTGGAGATCCAGGATCGAGTCCCACATCGGGTTTCCTGCATGGAGCCTGCCTCTCTCTCTATTGTCTCTCATGAATAAATAAATAAAAATCTTAAAAAAAAAAGAAAATTTTCTCTGTGTTTTCTTCTAGGAGTTTTATAGTTTCAGATCTTACATCTAACTCTCTCTAATCCCTTTTGAGTTATTTTTTGTGAGTTGTATAAGATAAAGTTTCAGTTTCATTCTTTTGTATATGGAATATCCAGTTTTCTCAACATGTTTTATTTTACTTTTATTTCTTTAAAGAAGTTTTTTTTTAAAGATTTTATTTATTTATTCATGAGAGACACAAAAAGAGAGAAGCAGAGATATAGGCAGAGGGAGAAGCAGGCTCCCCGCAGGGAGCCCAATGTGGGACTCCATCCTGGGACTCCAGGATCATGCCCTGAGCTGAAGGCAGATGCTCAACTGCTGAGCTGCTCAGGTGTCTGACTCAATAGCTTTTATTAATGAAACTATTCTTTTCGCATTTTTTGTTCTTGGTGCCCTTTTCAAAGACTAGTTGACTTATATGTGCAGGTTTATTTTGGGGCTTTTTATTCTGTACCATTGGTCTATATGCATGCTTTTATGTCAGTACCATACTGTTCTGATTACCATAGCCTTGTAGTATAGTTTGATATCAGAAAATGTGATACCCCCAGCTTTGTTCTTATTAAAGATTGCTTTGGCTATTTGTGGACTTTTGTGGTTCCATACAAATTTTAGAATAGTTTGTTTGTTTGTTTGTTTTACTTCTGAGAAACATGACATTAGAATTTTGGTAGTGATTGCATTGAATCTATAGATGGCTTTTGGTCATATGGACAGTTTAACAATATTATTCTTTCAATTCATGAGCATGGGATATTTTCCATTTGTTGGTATTCTTCAATTTCTTTTTGTCATTGTCATATAAATATTTTCAGTGAATGGGTTTTTCACCGCTTTGGTCAAATTTATTCCTAAGTATTTTACTGTTCTTATGCTTCTATAAATGGGATTGCCTTGTTAATAATTAATTATTAATAATAATAGTGTGCAGAAACACAGTTGATTTCTACTTGTTGATTTTGTGTCCTGAAACTGTTAAATTGTTAATTATCTGTAACAGTCTTTTTTTTTTTTGGTGGAGTCTTTGGGTTTTATATATATAAGATCACGTCATCTGCAAACAGTTTAACTTCTTTTCCATTTTGAAGTGCCTTCTATTTCTTTTTCTTGCCTAATTGTATATCTAGGACTTCTAGTACAATGTTGAATGGAAGTGGTGGGAGTGGGCATCTTGTATTTTTCCTGGTCTTAAAAAGGGCTTTTAACTTTTTACCGTTATTTTGTTAGCTGTGGGCTTGTCATGAATGGCCTTTACTATGTTGATGTACATGCCTTCTATAGCTAACTTGTTGAGATTTTTTTTATCATGAAAGGATGTTGAGTTTTGTCAAATGCTTTTTCTGCATCTATTGAGATGATTATATGATTTTATCCTTCATTTTGTTAATGTGGTGTATAAATTTAGTGATTTATGTATGTTTGAAACATTCCTGCATCTCAAGGATAAATCCTGCTTGATTATGGTGTACGATCCTCTTCATATGCTGTTGACTTTTGTTTGCTAGTATTTTGCTGAGAATTTTTCCATCTTTGCTCATCAGGGATATTGACCTATAATTTTTTTCCCTTATTGTTTCCTTGTCTGGTTTTGGCATCAGGATAATGTTGGCCTCATAAAATGAGTTTAGAAGCATTCCTTCCTTTTCAATTTTTTGGAAGAGTTTGATAAAGATGATTAATTCTTTAAATATTTGATAGAAGCCCCCAATGAAACCATCTTGTCCCGATCTTTTAGTTTTGGGGAAGTTCTCTATTACCAATTCAATATCCTTACTTGTTATTTGTCTGTTCATATTTCCTGTTTCTTCATGATGCAGCCTTGGTAAGTTGTATGTCCCTGGTAATTTATCTATTTCTTCTAAATTGTCCAAATTATTGGTATATAATTATTCATAGTAGTCTCTTGTGATTCATTGTGTTTTTGTGGTATCAGTTGTAATGTCTCTTCTTTCGTTTATAATTTCATTCATTTGATTCACCTTTTTTCTTAGTCTAGCTAAAGGTTTGTCAGTTTTGTCTTTTTACAGAACCAGCTCTTAGCTTTGTTGTTATTGTTCTCTAGCCTCTATTTCATTTATTTTTACTCTATGTTTTAGGCTTCCTTTTTTCCTTAGTCCCTTAATATGTAATCTTAGATTGATCTTAAGATTTTATTTTTATTTATTTATTTGAGAGACAGAGCAAGAGAGAGAGAAAGAGGGAGAAAGAGCAAGAGAGTGAGCATGAGCAGGGGGAGGGGCAGAGGTAGAGGGAGAAGCAGATTCTCTGCTGAGCAGGGAGCCCAATGTGGGACTAGATCCCAGGATGCTGGGATCATAACCTGAAATGAAGGCAGACACTTAACTGACTGAGCCACCCAGGTGCCCCTTAGATTGATCTTAGATTGCTTATTTGAGATCTTTTTTAAAAGTTGAGGCATAATTGATATGTAATATTGTATTAGTTTCAGATGTTCAATATAATAGTTCAATATTTGTATACACTGAAATGAGCACCATAGTAGGTCTGACTTCCCCATTATCATATAAAGTATATAATATGCAATACAGTATTGTTAAGTATAGTCACCATGCTGTACATGCAATCCCCAGGACTTATTTATTTATGACCTGAAGTTTGTATCTCTTGACTCCTCCTCTTTGCCCACCCCATAACCCTCCTGTCCTCTGACAGCCACCAATTTGTTTTGCATCTATAGGTTTTGTTTTGTTTTATTTTTTAGATTCCACATATAACTGAAATCATATGGTATTTGATATTTGCCTCTCTGTGTCTGACTTATTTCACTTGGCATAATACTCTCAAGGTCCATCCATGTTGTTACAAATGGCAAGATTTTATTCTTTTTTAAGGCTGAGTAGTATTCCATGGTATGTGTATATATATATATGCATATATATGATATATATGTGATATGATATATATGTGATATGTATATCACATATTCTTTACTCATTCATCCATCAATGGACAATTGTGTTATTTCCATATCCTGACTATTGTAAATAATGCTGCAATGAACTTGAGAGTGCATATATACTTCTTTGAATTAGTGTTTTTATTTTCTTTGGGTAAATACCCAGAAGTAGAATTACTGGGTCATATGGCTTTACAACTGAGATGGGTCTCTTGTAGACAGCATATAGATTGATCTTATTTTTGTTGTTGTTTTGTTTTTTATCCATATAATTGTGCCATGTGTTTCAATTTAGAATTTAGTCCATATACATTTAGAGAAATTATAAATTTATAGGTATATACTTATTGCCATTTTATTCATTGTTCTTTTCTTGTTTGTTGAGATAGACCTGTATTGCTATAAGCTTCTCTCTTAGAACTACTTTTGCTGCATCCCATAGATTTTGATGAGGTATTGAATAAAATTCTTTTTTGGATTTTTAAACTGTATTGCTTTAAACATTTCAAAATTTTAATTATTCATTGCTAGTGTATACAAATAAAATATTATAACCTGAAACCTTGTTAAATTGGCTCTAATAGTTATTTTTGTTTTTTGAAATTTCTGAGGGATTTTGTTTGCAAATAGAGGCAACTTTTCTTTTCCAGTTTGGAGACATTTTATTTCTTTTACTTGCCTTATTGAACTGGCTAAAATTTCCAGTATAATGCTGAATAGATATGGTAAGGAAGGCATCACTGCCTTTTTCCTAGTCTTAAGGAGAAAGCTTTCAAACTTTCTCCGTTAAGTATAATATTAACTGTAAGTTTTCTATAGTACTGTAAGTTTTCAAGTTGAGGAAGTTACCTCCGAGTCCTTCTTCGCTAAGAGTTCTTAGCAGATATGCTTATTTAATTTTTGTCAAATGCTCTTACTGAATTGTTGAGATGATCATATGATTTTTACTTTTTAGTCTGTTAATGTGGTAAATTACATTGATTTTTGAATGTTAAACCAAACCTTATTTTCTTTGAATGAACCCTTTTTGATCATGTTTTGTTATCTTTTTAATATATTATTGAATTTGATTTGCTAAAATGTTATTTAAAATTTTTGCATCTATGTGCATGTAGGATACTGGTTTATGGTTTTCTTTTGTTATAACATCTGTCTTGGTTTCATACCAGAAAACTTCTGGCCTCATGCAATAAGTTGGAAGGTATTACCTCCTATTCAATTCTGTGGAAAAGTTTGTGTAGAACGGATATCATTTTTTTCATAAGTTCTTGGTTAGATTCTCAAGTGAAACCATTTGATCCTGAAGCTTTTGTTTATTTGTTTGTGGGAAGTTTTAAATTACAAATTCAATTTATTTAATAGGCTATTTAGGTTAGTATTTATTCTTGAGTAAATTTGGGTAGTTTGCATCTTTATTTTTTTTTTAAGATTTTATTTTATTTTTATCTATTTATTTTAGATTTTATTTATTTATTCATGAAAGACACACACACACACACACACACACACACACACACACACACACACACACAGAGGCAGAGACACAGGCAGAGGGGGAAGCAGGCTTCCTGCAAGGAGCCCAAGGAGAGAGACTCCATCCCGTGTTTCCAGGATCCACCCTGGGCTGAAGGCAGCGCTAAACCGCTGAGCCACCCGGGCTGCCCTAGTTTGCATCTTTAAAGAAATATGTCCATTTCATCTAAATTGTCATATGTTGGCATAATGTTCTTAATATTTTCTTATTTTCCTTTAATATCTGTAGAATATATAGTGATGTCTCTACCATTCCTGATATTGGTGATTTCTGTGTTCCCCTTTCTTTCTCCTAATAGTTCAGCTAGCAATTTATCAATTTTATTTATCCTTTTAAAGAGACAGCTTTTGTTTTTATTAATCTTTTCATTGATTTCCTATATCTCATTCATTCAATTTCTAGTTTGATTTTTTTTATTATTTCATTTCTTCTAGCCTGGTATTTGTCTTTTTTTGTTTCTAGCTTCTATCTTTTTTTTTAAGATTTTTTTTTTAAAGTAATCTCTATACCCCATATGGAACTTGAACTCACAACCCCGAGATAGAGTTTCACACTATACTGACTGAGTCAGCCAGCCACTGCCCTAGTTTCTTAAGGTAGAAGTTGAGGTCGTCCATCTGAGGTCTTTGTTGTGTTATTTTAGTAGTTGCTTTGGTGATTGTAATAAATATCTCTAATTTATCACATTCTAACTTCTGGTAATTTTATTCTGCTTTACATACTGTATAAAACCCTTACCATAGCATACTCCCATTTTCCGCCCCCAGCCTTTCACTCATTATTGTTGTATATTTTATTTCTCTATATATCACAAAATCCACAATATGTTATTGCTGTATATAGTCAATTATCTTTAAAGATACTTAATAAGAAAAATGTTTTAAAAACATATAGTTGCTATTTTTCGTGCTCTTTGTTACTTTGTGTAGATTATAATTTCCATCTGATAGCATTTTTCTTCTGTATCATTTCTTGTATTTCAGCTGTGTTACTGATGAATTCTTTCAGCTTTTGTATATTTGAAAAATGTCTTTATTTTACTTTTGTTTTTAAAAGATATATTTGCCAGATAAAGGATTTGAGTTGATAGATTTTTTTTTTCATTTAGAACTTTAAGGATGTTTCTCTACTATCTTCTAGGTTGACTGTTTCTGATGTGAAGTCTGATGTCATCCTTATCTTAGTTTCTTTATGTAATTTTTTTAATGTAACCTTTTCATAGACAATATACAGAAAAATATACAGAATTGAGTATTACTTTGTATTTTTTAAATCTGATCTGATAATTACTGTCTTTAAGTCATGTTTGTAGGCCATTCACAGTTTAATGTGATTATTGATATGATGGGGTTTAAATCTTGGTATTTGTTTTCTATTTGTTCTATCTGTTCCTTATTTTGCTTTTCATCTTTTTTTAATGTTTTCTTTTGGATTAGTTGAATATTTTATTGTTCCATAGGACTTTTCTATCACAAAGATTGTAAGTGATTTGGTCACAACGTGTCTTGGTGTAGTTTTATTTATGATTCTTAGTCTTGGGTTTCATTGAACTTCTTGAATATGTAGCTTTACATATTTCATTAATATGTATTATACTACATATATATATTTTGAAGATTTTATTTATTTATTCATGACAGAGAGAGAGAGAGAGAGAGAGAGAAGCAGAGACACAAGCAGAGGGAGAAGCAGGCTCCATGCAGGGAGTCCAACGTGGGACTCGATCCCGGGTCTCCAGGATCACACACTGGGCGGAAGGCAGTGCCAAACCACTGGGCTACCAGGGCTGCCTGAATTATACTACATTTTAATATAGTCTGGCTATTATGTCTTCAAATATTTCCCCATCCCTTTCTTTTTGGGGAGCTCCAGTTACATGTCCATTAGACAATTTGAATTTGTCTTTAGCTCACTGAGACTCTGGTAGATCTTTTTAATTTTTGTGTGTTATTTTGGATAGTTTCTAAGTCTTCAAAGTAACATTTTCTTCTGCAGTGTTTAATCTGCTGTTAATCTCATGAGAGTATTTTTCTTTGGCATTGTAATTTTCATTTTTTAGATGTTTGACTTGGCCATCTTTTTATTTTTAATATTCCTCTTTAACATGTTCAGTCTTACTTCATGTTTCTTGAACATGTGGAATACAGTTTTAATAGCTGTTTAAATGTCCATTTTCATTAATTAAGAATAAGGCATACAGCATGATGGCTTGATTTACATATATAGTGAAATGATTACCACAGTAGGTTCAGCTAACAGCCATCTTCTCAAAGACCCAATTAAAAGAAAAAAAAAAAGAAAAAAAAAGAAAAAAAATGTTTTAATGATGAGAACTCTTAGAATTTACTATAATTTTCAACAATTTTCCTGTGTATCACAGAGCAGGATTAGCTCTAGTCATCATATTGTACATTATATCTGTATACTTATTTGTCATATAACTGGAAGTTTGTACCTTTTGACTACCTTCCTCTAATTTCCTCTTTTCCTACCTTCCATAGTAAACACAAATCTGATCACTTTTTCTGTTGTTGTTTCTTAAAGAATTTCAGTGAGATCATAGTATTAGTTTTCCTGTCTGCCTGACTTCACTTAGCAAAATGCTTTCAAGTTCCATCCATGTGTTGCAAATGGTAGGAATTCCTCATTTTTAATGGCTGAATAATATTCCGTTGCACAAATGGAATGTAGCTTTTTTCTCCATTGTCCATCAATGGACACTTAGGTTGTTTCCATGTTGTAGCTATTGTAAATAATGCTTTTATGAACATGATATCTTTTTGAGTTAGTGTTTTTGTTTCTTTTTTAAGTATATCCAGAGACAGAATTGCTGGATCATATGATAGTTTTATTTTTAATTTTTTGAGGAAACTTCATACTATCTTCTACATCAAATTACATCCCCATCAAGAGTGCACCAGGATTCCCTTTTCAACATTTGCTCCCTGTGTCTCTATGTCACATTTTGATAATTCTCACAATATTTCAAACTTTTTCATTATCATTCTACTTATGGTGGTCTATAATTGGCGATCTTTGATGTTACTATTGTAATTGCTTTGAGGCACCACAAACTCCACTTGTATTATATGGCAAACTTAATCAGTAAATATTGTGTGTGTTCTGAATTCTCCACCAATTGGCTGTTCCCTGGGTCTCTCCCTCTCCTCAGATCTCCCTATGTCCTGAGACACAACAATATTGAAGTCAGGCCAATTGCTAACCTTACAATGGTCTCTATCTATGTGTTCAAATAAGGCAATCGATATGGCAAACTTCATTGTGTTAAGAAATTGCCACAGCCACCCCAACTTTCAGGAATCACCACCCTGGTAAATCAGCAGCCATTAACATCAAGGCAAAACTCTCCACCAAGATTATAACTTGTTGAAAGCTCAGATGATGGTTAGCATTTTTAGCAATAAAGTATTTTTTTAAAAGATTTCATTCATTTATTTTACAGAGAGAGAGAGAGAGAGAGCACAAGCAGGGGGAGCAGCAGGGAGCCTAATGTAGGGCTCCATCCCAGGACCCTAGGATCATGCCTTGAGCTAAAGGCAGATGCTTAACTGACTGAGCCACCCAGGTGCTCCAGCAATGCAGTATTTTTAAATTAACGTATATATATTGTTTTTCTAGGTATAATACTATCGCACACTTACAGTATATCATAAAAATATTTTTACATGCAGTGGAAAACCAAAAAATTTGTTTGACTTGTTTTATTGTGATACTCACTTTATTGTGGTGATCTGGAACTGAATTTGCAATATCTCTGAGTTATGCCTGTGTATATGAGCTTTAGAGATGGCCATCTTTTAAGAAACTCTTGTGTGCTTTATTATACATGTAGGTTACAAGTGATTATATTTTTTGTTTAGACTCATGGTTGATGTTAAGCATCTGAGACACTCTTGTTCTTTAGGATACAGCTAGGCTAAATTCTCATCTGTATTTTATTTTGCCCATGATGTAAAATAAATAATAAAAGCAGGTAAAAATAGACAACAATAGCAGCACTCACAAGGGAATGAAGTCATCCCAAGGCCAAATGCACCTTGAAATTTATTTATGGATATCAAAGAGAAAGTCTCTATCCTATAAATTTGCTTTAGTAAATACCCATTCAAAGGAGTACATGCACCCTGATGTTTATAACAGCATTATCAACAATAGCCAAATTATGGAAAGAGCCCAAATATCCATTGACTGATAAATGGGTAAAGAACAAGTTATATATATATAACTTGTATATATATATATATATATATGTATATATATATATATATATATATCTCAGTCATTAAAAAGAATGAAATCTTGCCATTTGCAACAATATGGATGGAGCTGGAGTGTATTATGTTAAGTGAAAAAAGTCAGAGAAAGGCAAATACCATATAATTTCACTTATGTGTAGAATTTAAGAAACAAAATGAACATATGAGAGGGGAAAAAAGAGAGGAGGAGGGAAGCAATTATGAGAGCCCCTTAAATATAGAGAACAAACAGGGTTGACGGATGGAGGTGGGTGAGGGATGGGATAGATGGGTGATGGGTGTTAAGGAGGACACTTGTTATAGTGAGCATGGGGTGTTGTATGTAAGTGATGAACCACTGAAATCCACTCTTGAAACTAATATTGAACTGTATGTCAACTAACTAGAATTTAAATAAAAAGAAATAAATAAAAAATAAAAAATAAAAAATATAAATTTGCTTTAGTGATAGTATGGGATTTATATACAGGTCATATAAGATGAAAAGTGCTAAAATAGAAAAATCTTCTTCCTAAAATCTGTTTTGTATTCCCTGACTTTTATATTTCCATTAATAGCATGATTATTTTTATAGCTACCTACATAGGTTCAAAGCCTTGGAATAATGTTTTATTCATTTCCTTCTATACTTTAATCAATCACCTATTATAGCTGCCTTTCACTGAGCATCTAATATTGGCCGAAAAACATTGTTATCATCTAAATTTCACAATGTCTTATAAAGTAGATATTATTATTTCTATTTTCCCAATGAGAAAAAAGACACTTAAAGAAGTTAAACTGGTGACTCTGTGTCATCGAGTTTATAAAGAAAAGAGTCAGGATTCATGGCCAGGTTTATTGGTCTCCTGAGCCCATTTTTTTTCTATTGGAGTAGGCTAGCTCTCTCAAGGGATGGTAGTATTTTCTAGGGATTTTTTCTTCCTGAAAAATTATTTTATTATTAAATTATTAAAAATAATAATAATTATTATTTTTCAGTTTCAGAGACAAAGATTAGTTTTAATCCTTGGTTCACAACATTTTCATCATCAGTTCATTCATGGCCACCTTTTATTTATTTGTTTGTTCTTCTGCTTTGAAATAGTAATGATGATAATAATGAAGTGAACTACCACCCAACATGAAAGAGAGGAACTTGACAATAACTTGCATCCACTCATTGGTACTTTTATTAATATTCTGCCACTACACGACTTAAAAATCTAGATATCTCACCTTTGAGCTACTTAAATTGCCTCATAATTGACTCATATCCAATTTTTAAAAAAGATCTATTCATTTTGAAGATAGAGAACAAAGAGCATAAACGCCAGCAGGGGGAGGGGTAGAAGGAGAAGGAGAAAGAGAATCGCAAGCAGAGTCTCTGCTGAGTGTGGAGCCCAACCAGGGCTCAATCTCACAACTCTGATATCATGACCCGAGCTGAAATGAAAAGCTGGATGTGTAACTGACTGAGCCACCCATGCACCCTGACTCATCTAATTTTTTCCCTTCAATCCATTTTAAACATCTCTTGATATTTGATTGATATTATTAAAATACAACTCTCTTGACATTAACATCTTGTTCAAATCTTTTACTCTTAACCCTGGATTTCTTAGCTGGCCTTTGGAGACCTCTAAGATTTGACTTCAGCCTACCCTCTAGTTATATCTCATAGTACTTTTGTACACTGTATGCTCTAGACAAATCAAAGTGTTACGCTTCCCAGACAGTCCTGCCATGTTTTTATCCTTAGGTCTTCAAGCTGTTCTCTTTGCTGGTAAGCCAAACTCTGATCATTTATTCATGTCTTTCATAAAGTTTTCCTTGATTCTCCCAAATAGAAGTAAATACTGAACTACATGAATCATTCACATACTTGTGTCTATTGCATCACCTGCAAACTCCTGCTACAACAACTTGTATTCTTGTTTTATTTCAATTAATAGATCGTAAGCTTTTAAGGGATGGGTACTATTTTAAATTATTTTTGTAGGGAAGCGTGGATGGCTCAGTGGTTGAGCATCTGCCTTTGGCCCAGGGCATGATCCTGGGGTCCTGGGATTGAGTCCTGCATCAGGCTCACCTCAGGGAGCCTGCTTCTTCTTTTGCCTATGTTTCTGGCTCTCTCTCTGTGTCTCTCATGAATAAATAAATAAAATCTTAAAAAATTATTTTTTATATTTCTCATCAGCACAGTCATTTACTTAGGTTTTCCCTTACTTGTGAGAAGGATGGATGTCCATTAACCTCAGGGGTTCAGCAACAACGAATTACTTCTGTCTTTCATTCTCAAAGCCTTTTTTTCTTTTTCTTTTCATGACTCACTCCTTTCCTTATCTTTGCATTGAATATATGGGTGGTGGTGGAAGTTTAGTGGGGGTGGGAGGAGTAGAGATAAGGGAAAGAGGAAAGGAAGTACCCAATAATTACAGCTATATCATAGTCTCTAAGAGATGGGTCTACAGGGAAGTGATGTAAGCACTTTGATAGGTAAGAATATAACAAAGCACTTATTTCAAAGGTAAAGAGTGGTTGGGTTGGAAATTAGATCAAGAAAAACAAGGTGGGAGGGGATTCAATTTCATATCATGCCTCATGCTATTTCTGGAGCATCCTAGTTGATTAGTCATTCTTACTACATTAAATAATAATACCGTGTCCTTGAATAGCATGTTTTAATGTACTTCATATTACCCTTATTTTAAAGATGAGAAAAAAAAAGATGAGGAAAGTAGATTGATGCAATTTCTTTATTTTATTTTACTTATTTTCTTTAATTATTTTATTTACTGTTTTGTAAGTTGGTAGTACTTTTCCCCTAGCCTAAAAGAATGTAGGGACTTTTGAGAGGCAGGAGCAGAATGCTATCTCTAAATGTGTCTGAACTGGAACATTGGTGGAGGGAACTCTCCCCCTGTTTGATGTGGTGCTGAAACCAAACACTTTCATGCACTGAAATGCAGTTCCTTAACATTTATTTCATAATATGTTTTCTTGCTTCTTTCAGGGCTCCAAATGCCACTGCTCTTTTGGTGCTCTTGGCTTCCTGGGCTGCAGTTGGGGGCAGGGTCCTTCTCTTGCCAGTCTCACTGTTCAGAGCACCCAGGCAGTGACAGACAAATAATGCCTATTCAATCGTGTGAGTTCTAGTTTTCTTAGTTCTATTTCAGTTAAGTTGCAAAGAAGGACCAGTTCTTTCACACCTTTATTCCTGAGAAAATGCCATTAATGAAAACACTGTAGAGTCATAATTCCATTTGCTCTCCAATAATTTGTACATTGTGTGACCTACCACATGCTGCTTTTGCAGATTTACACCTTCAGTGGAAACTTGCTGGATAAAGCCCTTAGGAAAGAGGGAGGGAAGGAGAGAGGGGGAGGAGGGATGGAGGGAGCAAGGGAGGGTGTAAGAGAGAAAGGGTGGAGGAGAGAGAGAGAGAGAGAGAAATAGAAAGAGACAGACAGAGAGAGAGAGAACTTTATTTTTAGCAGGACTCCTAAATCAAGGCAGACAGGAAACCATTGCAAATGTACATGACGTTGATGTGTAGGTGACGAGTCCTGTCAATGTTACTAAGTTGTTCAGAGTTTCAGTGGCATTTCTTTTAAAATACAACCTACGGATTGAATGTACTTATGAGAAATTCCAGAAGAAATGTTATTTCCAATGAGTTTTTTTGTTGTGGTGGTGATGAGGGGTGTGTGTTATTGATCTTCTAATAGAAATAATGACTTTAAACCAGGTTTTCTAAGAAAATTAATGACTGCCCCAAGTTAATGGCCTTCAGCCAATCTCCCAGTCAGCCATTAATCCCCAGGAAATGCCCTGGGCCTTGATCATTATTGCGTCAATAATACAAAAGTGGGTAGAGTTCTCTTGTCAGAAGGGAGGCATACATTGACCATGTTGTCTCTTAGACTCCTTTTATGGTAGTAAGAATAACCTATTAGGGAGGAAAACTAATAATTTTGTTACCAATGCAAATGGATAGTCTTGTTTAAACAAAATTATTAAATAAAATATTAAACAACTTGAGCTCTGTATGTTTGAATAAGAAGTAATGAAGGACTCCAAGGTCAGAATTCTTAGACAGCTGTAGTTAGAGCCATGAGTGACATAAAATATAGAGTCAAATATTGAATTGAGAATAATGCAATTACTGTCATATTAGATATTTCAAGTTAAAATCAGGGTTAAAGTAACACATAATTGACTCCTTTAATGGTTGCAAACAAAAGATGGTACTGAAATTGACTTAAAATTAGGACCTTATATTCTAAAAATATCTTGAGGACTACATTTTACAAGTTTTCAAGTAAATATGGTGGATAGGGATATTTCCCTTATCTTAAAATATCAAAGGACTTTCATAGTCCTTTTTGTGGCTTATTTTGCATTCCAGGATCTTCAAGAAGGCAAATAGTAAAATGAAAAACATGTGTGGGAAATTAGTAGAGCAGTTGCCCTTGACTGCCAAAGGAGATGCTACTGAGGTAAAAAGGCCTTCGAGGGGATTTTCCTGTTTTGAACAGAGATGGTCATGCATATTGTCATCTCATGTCCCAAATTTAGGTGTAGAACTTTACATGAAGTTTCTCAATAAACATTTCCAGAATAAACAAATGTACTTTAAATGGCTTAAAATTTTGTCAGTTATAAACAAAAACAAAAACAAAAATAAAAAAACTTTGTCAGTTATACGTCGGTAAACTTGGGAAAAAAATAAAATAAAAAAAATGCCACTCCTTGCCCTGAGTTTTTTGTAAATTTGGGAGATTAGCTCTTTTTAATTTTTTAAAAAAGTTTATTTATTTATTTATTTATCTATCTATCTATCTATCTATCTATCTATCTATCTATCTATCTATCTATTTATTTATTTTAGTAACCTCTATGCCCAACATGGGGCTCAAATTTATGACACCAAGAGTCACATGCTCTTCTGAGTGAGCCAGCCAGGGCCCCAGATTAGCTCTTTATCTTTGATATATGTTGTGTGTGTTCTCACCTAGATTGGAATTTATCTTTTTTCTCTTGCATTTTTTCTTTTTCCAAACGACTATCCATTTGTTACTACACTATTTATGAAGAAAGTCCATCTTGTCATCACAGGTGTGAAATGCTATCTCAATTATATTCTAAATTTCCATATGTAGTTGTATTTATTTTTAAACTTTCCTATCTGTTGTATTAGTCTGGCTGTATATTCCTATGTCATGTTTTGATACATAGGAGAGCTCATTACTTCCCCTTTGGCTTTTCTTTTATTTTGTTGCACTAGCCAGTAAGTTTGATATTGTGTTAAATAGTTAAATAGAGAACAAATTCTCCCAACACAGGAATGAATCAGCAACAAGTTCCTTCCTAGAACCTCCATAAAAGAAAAGAGCCTGCAGACACCTTGATTTTAGTTCAGTGAGACCCATATTTGGATTTCTGTAGGCATTTTTGCCTTATTCTAGATCTTAGTGGAAATCTTCTAGTGTTTACCTAAAAAATAATATGCTGGCTTTAGGATTGAGGTAAATTTATTTCATCAATTCAAAGAAAACTCTATGGCTTTCTATTTTACAAGATGTTTAATCAGAAATGAATTTTGAATTTAGTTGCATTTTTTTCAGTGTCCTTGTCATTAGTCAAGTAATATTTAAAAATATTTTAAGAGGGTGATCATAGTAATGGATTTCTTAATGTTGAATAACTGTGGCATTCACGTAATAAATTGGTCATGAATGTATTAATTTTTAATGTGCTGTTGGATTCTATCGCCCAATATTTTGTTTAAGATTTTTTTGCCTCAATATTCTACAGTAAGATTGGTTTCTGTTTTTCTTTACTATGCTATTTTATCAGGTTTATGTATTGATACTTTTTTTGTAATAACATTTTTGGAAATAGATCCTATGTTTCGAAAACTTTCTGTAGCTTTGGATCATCTAGTCTTTGAAAGTTTGGCTGAACTCCCCTGCACATGGTAATGTTTGAGGACAAGTTCTCCATTTCTTCTTTGAAATTTAATCCAAAAAAATTTTTTTTTAAATATAAGAAATCTGTATTTGGATCTGTGATAGGAGAACAATGGCCTCCCAAAATATCCATGCCCTAATCCCCAGAACATGTGATTATGTTATGTTGCATGGAAGAAGAAACTTTGTAGATATGATTAAGGGTAGGGACCTCTAGATGGGGAGGTTATCCTGAAATGCTTAACCTTTTGAGAATTTAAAAGTGATAACTTTTTCTTGCTGGATCAGAGAGACACACAGTGAGAGAAGCTCAATCTGCATCACTGCTGCTGGCTTTGAAGATGGAGGAAGGGACCATGAGCAAGGAATATGGGTGGTTTCTGGAAGCAGTGAATAAGCCTTTAACTGACAGCCAGTAAGAAAACAGGGACCTTGGTCATACACCTACAAAGAAACAAATTCTCCCAACACAGGAATGAGCCAGCAACAGTTCCTTCCTAGAACCTCCATAAAAGGAAAGAGCCTGCGGACACCTTGATTTTAGTTCAATGAGATCCATATTTGGATTTCTGACCTAAGAACTGTAAGATAATAAATATGCGGTGTTTTAAGCTACTACATTTGTGGTAACTTTTTATGGCAGCAACAGAAAATGAATCCTTATCTGGATAGAGAAAGTTAAATTTGATAAATGTGTTTTATACAAAATTGTGTTAGTTAGGTGTTCACATTTATTTTCATAGAATTACACAGTATGGACCCATGATTTTCAAAATTTTATCAGTGTATCTCTCCTTTGTTATTTATTATTTTGTGTAGTACTATCTTTTTTCTTTTTTGGGGGGTGGTTGGCAGAGCCACTTGAGGCTTTATTTGGGAAAAAGCAGTTTTAGCTGTGGGGCATGGGCAAGAGGGTGTACCCAGGGCAGCAGACTCCCTGCCAAGGGTAGGCTGAGGGCTGAGGCTGATCCTCAGGTGGGGTTCCTGTTCCCGATGCTCCCTTGGCCAGATCCTTCCCCCAGAAGCTCTATGGTAATCACAGGAGTGAGGAAGTTGGGAGGGACCACAGTGGCTATTCACGTGGACAGGACATCAGGCAACTTGGACACCAGCTTCTCATTGCGGGTCTCGATCATCTTCACAACCACAACATTGGAGGAGCTGACACAGCTAAAGGAATTAGAGCCCCCACTAGAGCTGAAGCTGGACTGGAAGGAGCTCAGGCCATAGTTGAGGTCAGGCTCATGAGGACTCTGGAGGTCAATCTCAGCCTATCTGAGTAGCAGCTGTTGATCTAAGTATGGAAATTCATATTCTGCATCCCAGACTCCAACTGGCTCTTTTCACCCTCCAGAAGCTTGCAGTAGGTGGCGATCTCAATGTGCAAGGCCAGCTTGATATTCATGAGGTACTCGTGCCACTGCCGTGCCATATTTGCTTGGCTCATTGCAGGGCAGCCTCTTGCTTGGACACCTTGGCATTGGTGTCCTTAACAGCCACCTCCTAGCGCTGCTCAGTATCAGCAATGCCCAGCTTCAGCAGAGCCCTCTGGCCTTTGAGGCCCTTGATCTTGGCCTAATATCTGCTGATCTTCTGGTTCATCTCCATCTTCCTGATACCAAGGTCATCCCCATGCTTCCCAGCCAATGCCTGCAGCTCCATGTACTTGATCTGGTACATGGTCTTGGCCTCATCCCAGTTGCAGTTGGTGTGTCCTTGACCTTGGCCATGATGCCCATCCAGGTCTAGGGAGTGGCTGATGTACATAGACAGCACCATGGAGGTGTCCAACATGTGAGACTGCAGTTCATAGACCTCCTCTTCATAAGCTGCCTTAAGAAGCTATCTTTGTCAGCTCTTCCACGTGGAACTCCAGCTCTACTAGAGTTCATGTAAGCTTCATCCACATCCTTCTTGATGAGGACAAATTGATTCTGTATGTGTGCACGTTCTTTGATGCCCTCCTTTTACTTATTTTTGAAGTCCTCCTCCCACTCTTGCCTGGTGCCATCTCTAGCTTCTGCTTTTCCTGGCCCAATCTGTTCAGCTGCTGCCGAAGGTTGTACATGTATCTTTAGAATCCATGTTGTTCTGAGCTGTTTTCTGCTGCTGTAGGAGGCTGTATTTGGTCTGCAGAATTTTGTTCTGCTGCTCCAGGTGCCTTGCCTTGATGATGGAGGGCCTTGATCTGCTCCTTCTCCTGTGTGTGCACAGCCTGGATGTTGGGGTCTGCCTCTGACTTAAGGGGGCTCAGCAGGTTCTGATTCACTGAGATAGCCATGATGCCCCTCATCCCTGTAGCCCCTCTCTAGCCCTGACCATACTTATGCTGGTGCCCATACCTCCCCCCCCAGGAGATGGCTAAGGTGCTGATGCAGGCTCCAGATGCTCTGGTGTGGGAGTGGCTGCTAAAGCCCCAGGGGTGGGAAGTGAGCCCCATATAGGACTTCTGGGTCACCCTGATGGATATGGTGGAGGCTGGAGTGGAGGGGTGGAGACTAAACTGGGCAGAGGTGGAGAGGAAGTCAAGAAGCTACTTCTAGGTGGGGATCTCTTTTCTTTGATTAATTTAGATAAGTTTTTGTTTTGGGCTACTATGAAGTCATCTGAAACAGCAGTCTTGGATGAAAGGCAAAGGGCCCTATCTTTGTGTGGCCTTCGCCACGAGGCTGGCCTCATTCTCAGTGAGAGGACTGGGCCATTCTTATCTCCTGCTACAGAAATATCTTACAGAAATATCTTATAATTCTCTTGAACTAGTCTCTCCCAAGGGTGGCTAAACTTGGCAGGGAAAAGCCAATTCTCACCAATATTTTGATAGTTTTTTCCCCAGGTGGTCTCTCTCAGAGGCTCTCTCTCATATGATTTGTATTGTAAGATATTCTAGTCTGCAGCTAATCAAAAGGCACAGTTAGTCACGGAATCTACCATGGCATAACAAGGATCACCAACTTTCCAGCCTGCGGTACCTATTTTCTTGCTGATCACCAACTGACCACAACATCAGTATATCATATTTTATGTTTTGTTAAGGTAGCTCCATGTCTAGGTACCAGACTCTGTAGTTGTATGTTATTTGTTAACAATATAACAAGATAACCCCGACTTTGAAAAAATAAAAGTGTATTTGTCTCTCTTATATTTAATTCAAGCATAAGCAGTCCGGGGTTATGATATGACAACTTTGTTATCTTTTCTTGCTCCCTTGGACTTGTTCTCGTCTGTGTGGCTGCATATCGCTTGTACTACTACTTCCAGGTTCCAGGTCTAAGGATGGCACACTTCACTGCTGCGTATATTCGGCTGACAAAACTTGGGTCCATTCCTGCCTTCCTACTGTAAGAGAGAATACAGTGTTTATTCTCAGTGCCAGATTGTCCACATGAAGCACAAAGATAATCTCCCAACAGCAAAGGGGGATAATGTATAGGGAGGCTCATTAGTGGCATATGCCACATCTTTCTTTTTCTCATGATTTTTCCGCCATTTTTTCCTTTAAAAAGTAAAGATTTTTAAAAAATTTTGAAGCTCAAAAATGTTCCTTATAGTATTTATATTGAGAGAAATAAAGCTAGTATGTTCTTTCTATAGTGTTTAGGTTTTTTTTGTCTCCAATGAAAAGAGTTCTTTCATGATATATTTTATGTATAATAGTAATCACTATTTAAAAAAAAATCAGCCAAGAATATAATCCAAGATTTTTGCACTTTGAGGAAAAATACCATCCATGTTAATGGCTACTGTTTCTTGTTCATTTTTTACACAGATACTCGTTTTCCCAAAGATTTTATCCAAAGATGATAATATAATAATTCTGTTTTTACTTTATAAGGTTTTAAGAAATGCAGTTTTCTTTTTTGTTCATTGTCTCTTCTCCCACCAACTGACTAACCCTAGATATCAGTGTTACTAACTTGGTATGTGTCTTGATTTATTTAACTTATGGTCATGTGATTGTATTTGTATGCATATTTACATATATTCACACACATTTATAGTTGTACATATATTCAAATATTTTTGGCATTGTTTGATTCAGAAAAGTGAGATAATATATATATTTCTCTTCCTCTTACTTTTCTCACTTAACAGCATAGTGTGGAAAACTTTTTGGTCATAGATTGATAAAATTCCTTGTAATTGCTGCGTGTTATCTCAGGGTATGGTTTTACTGCAACTTATTAAGAATTCTTATCCATTAGTAGACATTCAATTTTTTCCTCACTTTCTGTTCCTACCCTAAAAAACCTGCATTAACTATCCCTATCTACTTGTATTTTATTTCTATAGTATAGCTTACTGGTAACAGAGATGTTGATTTGAAGGATGTATATACTTTATATTTTAGCAGGTATTACCAGACTGCTTTTCCAAAAGGCTTTGACAGTTCATCATTCCTCCAGTATACTTTCCTATGTCACCATCAGCAATAGGCGTACCACTGTTTTAAATCTTACCAATATCAACGTGTTACTTATTGTTACCTTAAATTTTCATTTTCTAATCACTGAGATTGTGCACATATATTATATTTATTGTGTATATTGTGTATGTATTAATTTAATTAAAGGGGAGACACAAATTTATTTTAGATTGCTCTTAGAAATTCAAAGTGCATGACTGCTGTAGCTGTATGTAATTGACGTACATATTATGGATGTCAAAATCAAATACGTGCATTTGATTGTAGTAGATAATTTTCCCCTAACAGTATTATGTTTCTCTTAAATCTTTAGGAGTCTGTAGGCTGCTATATAAAGGGTCTGAGTGCTAGGTGAATTTTTTTAATGTAAAGATATACAAAATTGTAGCTACTTGTTTCTATGTGATAGAGACTGAAACTGTGAAATAAATTCGGTTGTTCTTGTGGCATTTTAAACAAGCAAAAAAGTTAAACTGTCTATAAAGAAACTGCATTTATAAGTTTTATTATTAAATCCACCACTGCTTTGCTGTCTAATAAAATGGAAAATGTGTGCTTTTATAGGTTTATAAAAAGGCAAGCTATAGTTTCATGAAAAATATCTTGCACCGATTGAATACAGGTGGCTACTTGTTTAGACTTTGAAGATGTAAAGACTTAGTATAGATGTCTGAAAAAGGTAATATGGCACAATAAAAAAAATCTTCCTTTCTTTGCTCATCAATCCTTTGGGTATTCCATGTCAAATAAACGCTACAACAATTTATAGTAAAAGTACACAGTGGAAGTGCCAACGTTAACACTCCTTAGGACTGGATACCTGCCAGATTTTTCACACCAATATTTAATGTGAACTAAAATGTCTTTTCCATTGGAAGTGTGAGAAGGAGCTTGCTTTCCTATATTTGGCAACACGCTTATGTGAAGTATAAAGTCAAATGCCCGTGATGTTCTCTTTATTTCAACCATGATAAATTGTGTTCATTTGTTTAAGTGCATGTGGCAGCTTTAGTGTTCCAACTATAAATTTTGGTTAACTTCTATTGACATGCTGTATTAAACTTAAGAAAAACAAATTACACTTCACCCGTTTTAATTGACTAAATGTGTCAAAAACACAGTAAGTATAACACAAAAGGTCAGAGCCTTAGTCTACACTGTAATGGGTGTCATGGCAGGGATCCAACTTTTCTTGTACATTTCATTTTTCATGAAGTTTTAGGACAAGGCATACGTTTAACATTCACTTCCACTTCTCATTTGTACTTCAAAGTTTATCATAGGCTGTGTGACTACCAAGAACACTTTTCTCTTGTGCTATTTAAAGTTCTCTTCACATTGACGTGTGTGCCCAGAGAATACTGATGTTCTCCTGTAAACAAGGCGTTGAGAATGGACTTTGACATCCTGAGGGACACGATGCTGATTTATAGCATGCCCATAGAACATTGAAACACTCCCTGGAAAAAAACTTGGTTTACATATCTAGTCCCTGCCTCCATGACTGAAAAAGCAACCATGTGGTTAGGTGCCAGCTTAAACATGGCATACTGGATTCCCTTAGGATCTGATGAAAGTTACCAGTTTTAATTCTTTTGCTCTAATGTCCGATCGTTTATATAAGTCTTTATTCCTTCAGTAATTTATTAGCTTCATGCCTGATGATAAAATAATATTAATTAAACTCTCTCTTACCTGCTGACATCAACCTCTCTTTTTTTCTAGTTGCCCCTTGGTGTGGTATCTTTTCATCTCCTGTCTCAAAATTAGCTCTTTTTCAGGGGTTCAAATGTTAGTTTTCAGTGTAAATTTGTGTCTGGAAAAGCTCAAAATGGGGCAGGTGTTTGCAAAGTGTTACATTTCATATTGGAGAAAACAGGAATTCTGAATCTTAAAGTTTATTCCATTTTTATCACTATTTGTAAGAATCTCATTCCTTAGTACATGCTTTACCACCAAGAAATCACAAGTTTTATGTCGGCAATAATAGGATACTGTCTATTTGTTCTACTCTGATCCGTTTAGGGTGGAAAAAATAGCAGTCATCCTTATCCAAGAAGCTCAGATGACGCCTAATAAAGGATTTCAATTCTCCTTAAAAAAAGGAGGAGATAATTCCCTTCCCATAACCCAGGAGATCACTATTATCCTAAAGATTCCCTGAGAGTGAGTCTGGTTCTAAATTACAGTCAGCAAACTTTCTGTGAAGGGCCAGAGAGGAAAACTTTAAAGCCTTGAAGCCCATATGGTCCATGCCAGAACTACTCAATCCTGCCATCCACAGCATAGCCATTGGTATTATGTAAATGAATGAATGTAGCTGTGTTCTAATAAATATTTATGGACAAGGAAATTTGAATATCATATAAATTTCATGTGTCACGAAATAGTCTTCTTACTTTTTCCCAACCATTTAAGAATGTAAACACCATTTTTAGCTTTGGGGCTGTGCAAAAACAGTTGGCAGGTTGGATCTGGCTTGAGGGTCCTTGCATGCCAATCCTTGCTCTAATCTAATATTAATTTCTAAAAGGCCCAAGAAAATTGAAAGGAAGTTTTTTTCTTTTAGAGAGAGTGAGAGTGAGAGAGCATGTGTGTTGGGGTGTGGGTGGGTTGGGGCAGAGGGAAAAGAAGAGAATCTCAAGCAGTCCTGCTGAGCACAGAGCCTGGTGTGGGGCTTTCATCCCCTGAGATTATGACTTGAAATCAATAGCCAGTGGCTTAACTGACTCAGCCACCCAGGTGCCCCAGGAAGTTTTCTTTTAAATTTTTTTTTTAAATTTTTTTATTTATTTATGATAGTCACACAGAGAGAGAGAGACAGAGACACAGGCAGAGGGAGAAGCAGGCTCCATGCACCGGGAGCCCGACGTGGGATTCGATCCGGGTCTCCAGGATCGCGCCCTGGGCCAAAGGCAGGCGCCAAACCGCTGCGCCACCCAGGGATCCCGGAAGTTTTCTTTTAAAATAATGTTGCTTTAGTCTTCTTTCACATGCAGCATTCTCTTTCATACAAGGATAGTTTCCCTCCCTTCCCTCATTTTTTTGTTCAGATGATAAATATACTGGTATTTTGGAGTTCAGTCTAATGGGAATTAGATGTAGCAAGTGCTGTTGATGTCTTGTCAGTATCTGCTCAGTACCCACCATTCTCCTGCTCATCTACTCTGTTGCTTTGTGCAGCAGGCATGTGAGATTCCATAGGAGATCTTCTCTGACCACTGGAGTACAATTGGCCTATTGGTAGGGCAAGCTGGCAGTGCTGAGGCGTTTAGGATCCTTGGGAGTAGCTCTTTGCCAGTGTCTGATAGAATTGGAGGGTAAACAAAAAAACAAAATAAAAAAACAGAATTGGAGGGTAAACATCCCTAGCTTGGGATATCTCTGAGGCATATTCTACATGGTCCCTCTGGGTTCTTCAGTGGGATTGGAGCTCCAGTTGTTAACAGCTGTAACCTGCTTGAATATATACTCTTTATTGGCCTCCTTCCTCTCTCTATTTCAATTCCCTACTTCCTTCCTGGTGCTCCTCACAATTACCTGCCAAATAAATCACTTGCTTGCTAGATTCTCAAGAAATTGCATATACTTAAATTTAAAACTGGCCTTTTGGGATGAAGGCCACTGGCTTAGGTGGTAAATGTTAAGTCTTTGCTTTCTTTCCTTGTGTTTAGGCAGAGCTTGCCATCTCGTCCTTTGAGTATGACAAGGATTTTCTCTTTTCCTCTTTTGCCTTCTGCCACAGGGAAGATATCACAACTATTGGCCATCTGCATGATCGTTAATCGAGTAGCATTCCAGGAAGTGATGCTGTTTCCACCCAGGTTATACTGATTGTTGTGCCCCATACAGTATGACACATGACACAAGAAAATAGGTCAGAGGGGACATTATGTATCTTCTACTTCCTTCCCTGTTCCCATCCTAGAAATATATCAAAGACTATCCTACTGACAACTCACTTTCTCTTTTCCATTATGAAGTGCAGAATTCAGTTGAATGAAAATGACATGGTTTCTTTGAAATCCAAAACTTGGATAAATTTCTGCATCTAATTGACTATAGATTTCCTTATTGCCTCCTATCTGTTCACTTTTCTTCCAAACCGTCTATGTCTTATGGTGCTAGGACTATTTTTCCCAATTATTCTTACTATTATTACTAGTAATTCCAAACAACAATTATTTTTATTAAAATTCTTAAAAGTAATTATTTTTTCCCCTGATAGCTCTCTATATATCTTTCTTTCATTAGCAGGAAGCATGGATATGCTTTAGTAGCATTCTTATGGTTTTTGAGAGGTACAATACTTTTACTACTTGCAGTGTAAGTGGAGAAGGAATAGGGATGACAAGAAGCCTTTTTAGGGAAAAATTTTCATGAGGAAAAAGATACAAAGTGGATATATGCAAAGGAGAGACACTAGGATTCTTTTTATAGCAGGAAAGGGTGGCGGTGGTAAAAGCATCTGAGAATGTAAAATACAGAGTTGATAAGATGGAAAAGCTATTTCAGACAGACTGAAATAAAAGCAAATTTATATATTAACCAAAAGTTTGAACTTTTGATAGAAGGCTCTACTACTACTTCAATGCCAGCTTTTAAAAAATGCATGTTTCAATGAATAAGTATTGTCATGTTAACCCAATCCCTATGAATATTCGATCAATGTCTCCTGGGACCAAAAATATCTTAGGTAGTTTGGCATGCAGAATGATGTGAAAGGCTAAGATGAGCATAAGGAAGACCAGAGATGACCAGGATTTATATCTTTATAGGCCACACTTACTTCAAAGTGAAATAGATGCATTCTTATAGTTAGGACTTGCTTTGAACCTATGCTGCATTAAGATAGCCAGTTTGGTTCAGAAGTTAATCAAGTTGATTCAGGAAAGAAAAAGGCAATTAAAAATAGTCCCCTGCTATTTGCAAATGACATATCTGATAAATGATAAGTATCCAAAATATATAAAAAACTTATAAAATTCAACACCCCCAAACCAAAAATCCAATTAAAAATGGGCAGAAGGGATCCCTGGGTGGCACAGCGGTTTAGCGCCTGCCTTTGGCCCAGGGCGCGATCCTGGAGACCCGGGATCGAATCCCACGTCGGGCTCCCGGTGCATGGAGCCTGCTTCTCCCTCTGCCTATGTCTCTGCCTCTCTCTCTCTCTCTGTGACTATCATAAATAAATAAAAATTAAAAAAAAATGGGCAGAAGACATGAATAGACATTTTGCCAAAGAAGACATACAGATGGCTAACAGACACATAAAAAGATGCTCAACAATACTTTTCAGTCATCATCATCAGTAATGTAATAATCATCAGTCATCATCAAGGTAATACAAATCAAAATCACATTGAGATATCACCTCACACAAGTCAGAATGGCTAAAATTAACAACACAGGAAACAACAGGTGTCCGCAAGGATTCAGAGAAATGAGAACCCTCTTATTTGTTGATGGAAGTGCAAGCTGGTGCAGCCATTCTGGAAAAGCATGGGGGTTCCTCAAAAAGTTGAAAATAGAACCCTGTGATCCAGCAATTGCATATTGTGATATACCTAGTGAATATCCTAGGTATTCACTCAAAGAATACAAAAATACTCCCTCAAAAGGATACATGCACCCCCAATGTTTATAGCAGCATTTTCAACAATAGCCAAATTATGGGAAAAGCCCAAATATCCATCAGCTGATGAATGGATAATAATGTAACCCAAACACACACACACACACACACACACACACACACACACACACACAGGAATATTACTCAGCCATCAAAAAGAATGTGGGTGGAGCTAGAGAGTATTATACTAAGCAAAATAAGTCAGAGAAAGACAAATACCATATGCTTTCACTCATATGTGGAATTTAAGAAACAAAATGAATGAACATGGGGGAAAAAAAAAGAGACAAACCAGAAAACAGACTTTTGACCATAGAGAACAAACTGAGTGTTACTGGAGGGGACAGGGGTGTGGGGATGAGCTAGGTGGGTGATAGGTATTAAGAAGGGCATTTGTTGTGATGAGCACTGGGTGTTGTACGTAGGTGATGAATTATTAAATTCTATGCCTAAAACTAATATTGCACTGTATGTTAACTAAGTGGAACTTAAGAAGTTGAAAAAAAAGAAAAAAATAGTTCCCTGTTTATGAAGAGCTATGTATAAGATGAAATCTTCTCATTTAACATTGATATAAATATGAATTTGCATGGCTTAATGAATTTTCTTAATTCATCCTCTGTATAGCCCCAGAACTGGATGCTAATGGTACCACAGATGCAATCTCTAGCTTAAGTAGCCTGTTGCGTCCTGACTTGATGAATGGCACCAAAAATGGTGCAGGGAAACCCATCAGGTGCCTTATGTTCTTTGACCTATTTTGGCCTCTTGCTGTAATATGGAAAACCTGAGGTGTGGTTTTAGCTTTGCTTGGTTGCAGATTCATCCTGACGTCATCCATTGATCCATGCATCCATTCATTTATTCACTCAATCAGTACTTTCTGATCACATATTATACACTAGATACCATATAAGAGTTTCAGATGTCTTCACGGAGCTTACTATCTTTATCTTTAAAACAAACCAACACTGAGATTTAGAAATACATTAGTAATCCTTGGAATTATGATGTTATTGAGCAATCCATATTATGGAGGTTAAATTATGGCAGATTCTAGTCTTTGAGGACCGGAGATAATTTGAAGCCAGGACATCTATATTATGTTTAAAGAATGAATTGGCAAGTATTGCTCTTAATATCCTATAGAATATCTATTTATCAAAATTCAGCCAAGTCAATTTTCATGTTTCTTTTTGGTCATTTGTATAATCCGTTAAAGTTTTTTACATTACAGATGAATGGCCACCACCCCAAAACCACTGCCCATCTCAACTCATCCTTCCTTGGGATTTTCAGCTGCACTTCATCATATATCATCACCTGTTAGCTGGTGCTGGCCACCCCACCTCACACTTCATCTCTTCTTGCATTCTTTGTGAGTTCTTTGCTCTGTTACAGAATCTGTCTCCTTTGTTCACTAATTCATTATGTACAAAACAAATATAAATTAATCAGACTTAATTGGTATTTAGATTAATTGTTTCTAATTTATCAAAACAAGACAATGGCACATTATAAAAAGGAATGATTTCTATGATAAAATGTGGTCAAGGAAGTGTTATATGTAATATTACATACTTTCTGTGCTTTTAGTTCTCTTTATATTGACTCTATAAACTTGAGCAGGGAACTTACCACTAGGCAACTTTGTTCCATTAAACTGAAAGTAATGGAGCTATTTGCCACTGCCCTTTTGAGGTGTCAGCATTATGAGTTGGACATGTGGCTTTTGGTGATGTTCACTTGAGCAGATTTTCATTTTGAGTACATTTCACCATAGTGAGTGTCATTTTCTTGTGTGTGGGGTCATCTTTTTACCTTAAACAACTAAGTAATTTCTCTCATTCTGATTGACCAGTCTGGGCTGAATGTTTGTGAACTAATTTGAATTATCTGAAAGAAAATCTCTACAAAAATACAAGTACTGTTGTTACATGGTTTACTATTGATATAAGCAGATTTTCCTGAGTGAATTATCCCTTCAAGATTTTTGATATAAAGTTTCCAGCAATATATTTCATTATATAATGGGATTGGTCATAGTAAATGTAATATATTTTTTAAAGATTTTATTTATTTACTCATGAGACACACACACACACACACAGAGGGAGAGAGAGAAAGAGAGGCAGAAACACAGGCAGAGGGAGAAGCTGGCTCCATGCAGGGAGCCCAACATGGGACTCGATCCCGAGTCTCCAGGATCATGCCCTGGACCAAAGGCAGCGCTAAACCGCTGAACCACCCGGGCTGCCCTAAATGTAATATTTTTATTCATAGTTTTACATTTTATCTATTTAGGTTCTCATGTATTCTGTGTGTAACTTCTAACTCTTTGCTACTATAATGACCTCAAATTACCCAAGTGGAGTTTTCCATTACTTTGTGGGTCTTAGTTCAGGCTGCTATAGCAAAATTCTGTAGACTGTGTAGCTTATAAACAACAGAAATTCATTTCTCAAGATTCTGGAAGCTGGAAAATCCAAGGTCAAGGTGCCAGTATGGCCGTAATCTGGTGGCGGCTCTTTTCCTGATTCATAGCCAACAGTTTTATGGTAGAAGGGCTAGGGAGCTCTTTAAAGCCTCTTTTATAATCCCATACAGAGGATTTCACCCTCGTGAGTTAAGCATCTCCCAACAGTCCCACCTTCTAATAGCATTATCTGTGGGGGTTAGGATTTTAACATATATATTTTGGGGAAACATAAAATTTAGATCACAGCATCATGTCCATTAGAATCAAAAGTTGTACATTTAGAAGTTCACCATCCCCACATGGGGATGCAACTTTTAACTTCCATTGAGTTTTTTTTGTTTTGTTTTAAAAGTAGCCTCAACCTTGCAGAGAGCCCAGTACGGGACTTGACCTCATGACCCTGAGATTAAGACCTGAGCTGAGATCGAGAATCAGATGTTCAGCCAACTGAGCCACCCAGGTACCCCTGCCATTGAGTTTTGTAGTTTAATAGAGTTTAGGGGAAACCAGCCAGCAATTTCAAGAATATAGTGTGAAAAGATCGTGATTTCTGATGACATCATTTTAATAATTCTAGAAGTTTTATTTATAGTTAAGTGGTATATCTCATTGATGTTACTAGCTCATTATTCAATTAGTCTTAGGGAATGTTGAATCTATACTGTTAAGGTGGGAAAAACATGCTTATATAAGATATTTTAATTATTATTTAGGAAAGTATTTATTATTTGGAACGATATTTTTTAGCTTAAAAGTCAAACTGCTGGGATCCCTGGGTGGCGCAGCGGTTTGGCGCCTGCCTTTGGCCTAGGGCACGATCCTGGAGACCCAGGATCGATTCCCACATCGGGCTCCCGGTACATGGAGCCTGCTTCTCTCTGCCTGTGTCTCTGCCTCTCTTTCTCTCTCTGTGACTATCATAAATAAATAAAAAAAAAATTAAAAAAAAAAAAAAAAAAAAAAAAAAAAAAGTCAAACTGCTGCAAATTCAGTATTACTTACCTTTATCAAGTCCTCTTTGGGTATCTCTTTATTGCCTAGGTACTAAATTGTGGCATTAATCACATTTGTTACAGCTAAGTAGGCAGGTGTGTGTGGCCAATTTTAAATTTTGTTTTTATTTTACTTCTGGCCTGTAGAATTTATGATTTTGTTTATTCAGAGGATGATGAGAAAACCCTGCCTTTGGAGTACTCCATAAAAATTTACAGAGACAATGCTTTCTTCTTTAGTCAAAATAATGCATTTCATTTATTTTAATGACCGTCTAAAGTTGTAATTGGTTTGCACTTTGAAGCACTTCGGTATTTGTTGGTGGTTTTTTCACTTAAGGTATGCAGGTCAAAATACAAGTTGGATTGATGAGGCTGACTTTAGAAACTGGCCTTTTAATTTTAATTTTAATTTTAATAACTCAGTGAAACAAATGTTGAAGATTGCCAAATTAGAAGATATGACATTACATAACCAAACATATACAGAAACAGTTTTAGGTTTATCTGGTGTGACTTGGAATTAGAATTGTGTGAGTTTTTCAAATCGAGACAGGCAGTGTGGCATTGACATTTCTAAGTAAGCAACTGAAGGAACATGTAGAATTCTCTGCAATCTTGACTGCATGCAGACATAGACTTACTTTATGATTGGATTCAGATGGAAAGGATCAGATGACTTAACTGATGAATTTTAAAAGCCCACAGCCAGTCTACAAAAGCCTGCTGCCGACCAGGAAGAGTCCAAAATATTATCTATACTATTTTTTGAGCAAATATTTCTTGAGTCCCTGCAATGCGTTAGGCACAGGTGATAGAGATATAAGCATAAATAAGACACTATTCCTCCTCAAGGATGGGGCTATATGGAAACAATAAATGCAGTAGTAAAAATAGTGGTAGTTACATTTACTGAACACCTAAAATATGTCCACTACTTAAATGCAGTTGTCTCTAACACAACAATTCTGCAAAGTATCATTTGCTCTGGCTTGCCAGCAAAGAAACAGCCCCAAAGTGGTTAATTAACTTGTCTGAGTCAACAGAGAGCAAATGGAAAATTTGGATTTGAACCTTGTTCTGATCCCAAGGTCTAAGGTCACCATTTTGAAAATACATGGGTCAGATCATGTAGATCATTTAGGACATTCCAAGTAGTTTAGATTTTATTCTGAAGGCTATTGAAAGCTACTGATTTTAAACAGCATATAGCATGTCAGGATTTGGGTTCTAGACAGAAATCTGACGATAGTATGGAAATGGAATGGAGGGGCTTCAGACTGCAGGCAAAACACCATTGCAAGAACTAAGGTGGGAGGCACTGAGGTTCTTCCTTAGGAGATGGCTATGGGAAAGAAAAGGAGGCAAATGGCTTTAAGACATACTCAAAAAGGAGTGAGTGCAAGGATAAATCAAGAATGACTTCTAAATGAGAAGATAGTACAATTTGATGCCATTTTGTAAACAGCAAATACACAGAGAGAAAGAGATGAGATTCATTTAAAAAATTGTATTGAAAAACTGTACAAACTCATTATAAAACTTACAGCAAAAAGAAGACAAACGATGGAAGTTAAATCTCTAAATTGGAGAGCTCAGAAATATTCATTATTAACTTTTGGTATGCTTAATTCTGGACATGTATTTATGAGAAAAATATATATAGGGAAAGAGACACATTATAGGATTCATTCAGCTTTAGATGCATGATTTTTTACTGTAAGAGATATTAGTTCCTAAAAGCTCCCTCTAAAGTTAGGACAAAAGGTAATAATATAGTTGAACAAAATGGGTTTGAACTGTGTGGGTCTGCTTTTACATGAATTATTTTTTGGTACAATATGACACTGAAAATATTCCCTTCCTTATGATTTTTAAAATAACCTTTTTTTTTCTTTGGCTTACTTTATTGTAGGAATACAATATATAATACGTATGCAAAATATGTGTTAATTGACTGTTTATGTTATTGGTAAGGCTTCCGGTCAACATTAGGCTATTAACAGTTAAGTTTCAGGGGAGCCAAAAATTATATGTGGATTTTATTGTGAGGGGATGTCATGCCCCTAACCTCTGCTTTGTTCAAGGGTTAATTTAATTCTGGTTTCGTAATAACACATTATATCTCTAAACAATGTCCTATGGATTCAAGTTCAATTTTTTTTTTTTTTTAAAGATTTTATTTATTTATTCATGATAGTCACACAGAGACAGAGAGAGGCAGAGACACAGGCAGAGGGAGAAGCAGGCTCCATGCAGGGAGCCCGACGTGGGATTCGATCCCGGGTCTCCAGGATCGCGCCCCGGGCCAAAGGCAGGCGCCAAACCGCTGCGCCACCCAGGGATCCCTCAAGTTCAATTTTTAATGTGTTACTTTTAAGTTGATATCTGTAGGAATTGTCCTGGAGTCAGATGCATTTGTGGTCTTGGATCCACAGTGAGATCAGGGCTAGAAATATTGAGTCAGGAGATGTTAACATATAGGTGAAAGTTGAACCCCTCAGAGGTTCACTAACACTGAGTTAGCATGTAGGATTAATGAGGCCTGAGGGTGGAGCCTTTGAGGGTACTTAAATATTTAAGGAGTGGGAGAAATAAGAGATGACTCTCCGAAAGTATTTATGTAGGTAGAAGAAAAACAAAGAAATATATAAAAGCCAGGAGAGAAAAGAGTTTGAAAAAGTTGTTCATAGTATTGAATGTTATAGAACAATCAAGAAAAAGTAGCTAATTATCCATTGTCTACAGCAATTTGGGAACAACATTAATAGCAATTTAGTCTCATCAAGAATAGTTTTTGTAGATTGGGGAAAGAAACCAAATTACAGTGAGTGAAGAAATAAGTGGGAGGCAAAGACCACTCTTAAGTAACTTGGTTGTGAAGGTCAGGGGAAGCTAGTGAGATTGCTTAAGAAAGACAAAGGAGGGACGCCTGGGTGGCTCAGGGGTTAAGCGTCTTCCTTTGGCTCAGGGTGTAATCCTGGAGTCCCGGGATCGAGTCCCACATCGGGCTCCCTGCATGGATCCTGCTTCTCCCTCTGCCTGTGTCTGCCTCTCTGTCTCTCATGAATAAATAAATAAACTTAAAAAAAAAAAAAAAAAAGAAAGACACAGGATTGAGAGAGTGCTTATGTTTTCATTGAGAGGGGCTTGACTACATCATATGCAAAGGGTAAAACCCCAAAAGAGGAAGAGGCTGAGGGAGAAGCAGAACTGATTGGCAGAGCAGGGACCTGAGTGAATGAAAGATATAGATTGCAGGAATAGCTTTGGGCAGGAAGTGGGGATCTCATTCTCTGTGATAGAAGCGGTATAGGTATGTAGATGTACTTATATGAGAAAATAGGGCTTTGAGAAAGTTCTTCCTAAGCGATTTGTGTTTTCTATATTAAGCAGAGGACAAGACAATCTGCTGCAAATGAGAATGATAGGGTTTGAAAAATGAGTTTGAAAATAGTAGATGTAAGTAGTAAAGTTGTTTGTGGTAATGGGAAAAGGGGCAGACTAGGAATATATACAGGACTGCTAATTGGCCCCAATGGCTCAACCAGAGTTAGAAAACATATTTCTTCCTGGTGCCAGGTTTTATGGGGGTATGATTTCCTTCACAGAATATAGATGTAGAAATAGAGTAGATTCATGGTTAGCTTGATCCATGGGTATTCAGTCCTTATGCACTGGAAGAGAGATCGACAAGGTCAAAGCCAACAAATGTTAAGAAGAGACTATTTAAAGGGATAGACCCTGACTTAGCCCAGAAAGGGAAGAGAAAGGCAGGAAGGAAGATAAGGCAGGTTCTCTGAGGTTGACTGTAGGTATCAATGAAAGTAAAAGAGTTCAGAATACATGAAGAGAAAAAGGTGCAACTGGGATGTGACATTTTAGATTTAAGAGATGGGATATTTTTAGTGGAAATCAGAAATTTAAAATAGCCAAAAGCAGTTTGCATATTTTATCATGAAGGGAACATAGTACCTGGGTAATCTATTGTTGTGGATTTAGGATTATAAACACAGTAGCTGTGGTAGGCACATGCCCAGAACAGCATGTCTGTATTGTGAAAGAACAATTTTTTTCTTTTGGCTATCAGTTCTACAGAGAACATTTCTAGTAGAAAGAATGAGTTCCAAGTGGGATGATGGAGATGAAATGAAGCTCTATTACTCCAAATCTACTGCAGCTAATGTTAAAATGTGTTCAAACTCAATTGATTATGTGAAATGGATGTGCTGGTACCTTATCCCTCATTATCATGCTGCTGTATAGCTTAGCACATAAGATGTTAAGAACTGTTGTCTGTCTCCCATTAGACTGTGATTTCATCTGTGGCAGAGACTGCATCTTATTTATTTTTCTATCCCCAGCCCTTAGCAGTGTCTGGCACATTGCACAGGGGTTCAGTAATGTTTATTTCCTCACATAGACATAATCAAGAAGAATTCACAAACTAAGTAGTCTTTGAGCAACTGACTGTCTTTTTTTGAGAGAGAGGGAGAGAGAGACAGAGACAGAGACAGAGACACAGACACAGACAGAGCATGCAAGCGGCGAGGGGGTGGGTGGATGGGGGTGGCGGTGGTGTGGGGGGCAGGGGCACAAGGAGAGTGAGAGAGAGAATCCTAAGCAGGTTCCATGTCTATCACGGAGTCCATTGAGGGGCTCAATGTCACGACCCTGAGACCATGACCTAAGCTGAAATCAAGAGTCACACATTTAACTGACTTAGCCACCCAGGCTCCCCTCGACTGTCCTTTTTATCATTGTTTTCTATATTTGACTTCCCCTCAAAGGACCAATATAGCATAGAGTCAGTGCATAATAAATATTTGTAATCAAGTGATTATAAAATAACATCTTTTCTTAATTGCAGAATTTGGGGCATTGCTTTGCTATTATTTATGTAAATCTGCACCTGTAGAACCGTATTTATACAGATTCATTTACTTTCCCTAGTTCTGACAAAGAGATATGTTTTATTTCCTAAAACTATGCCTCTGCAATACTGCTTCTGCATCTCATTAAAGATACTTATCACACAATTCTGATGATAAGAAAGTGATTTTAATAGTGGTGGAATATCTCTGTACATTGTATAGCTCCTATTAGAGATCTAGGATGTTTACTGAAAATTCTTCTAAATGCATTATACCTATTGATTCAAAGGCTATGTTTACCTAACAAAAGTGGGAGGTTGAACCCCTAAATTATTTTTATCATTTTTTTTCTTGACTGATTCTCTATCATTCAAAATCATTGGCTAATTACTCAAACAGCTCAACTGTGGTTTGGGTAAATCAACAAGTACAGGGATCATTTGACTGATATAAGATGGAAAAAATTTTGCCATTTAAAAAAGATGAAGAAGTCATTTTTAATTACTGGATTATTTGTGTACTGGGAACTGGAATGAATAGTTTTTTTCTGGCGCACAAGCAAATGTCAGAATTTGTAGAATGTTTGGCTGGAACCTATGCCATAGTCTTCAAGATTTTCTGTTCCATTCTCAATTTTAGGGGATAATACTCTTGTATTTGAACAAAGTGTCCTTCCTTATTTTTAGTATCTACTGAGAGCTCATTATCTCTATCTATGTATCTATCTATGTATCATCTATGTATGTATCTATCTATCTATCTATCTATCTATCTATCTATCTATCATCTATCTATCTCATCTCTCTTGCTCACTCTCTCTCTTTCTCCCTCTATGTCTCTCTCATCATCTATCTATCATCTCTGTCTTCATCTTTCAGGGAAGTTTGAGCTATCTGGTCCCTGGATATCCCTTATAAATAGTCATAAAATTCCATTTAACACATAAAGGGGCCATGAGGATATATTAACTGATTAAATTGTGAACCCAGGTGAAAGTGTTTCTATATTCAGTGGCCATCACAAATAGCCACATTCTAATTGATATTTTGGCCACAAACTAAAAAAAAAAAAATCCTAGTGAGATCAGAGGCCAGATGTATTACTATTCTACAGCGATTTCAAGATTTTTGTCTCAGTCTTAGTAATGATACAATGCCAAGTGTGACAAACCAATACAAATTATTTCTTTGAAATCTGGGTTAGAACACCATTGTTGGTTTTTTTGAAAATTTTATCAAAAGTAATTTAGATCACTTCAGACTTATAAGCAGTATACAGAAGGAGTAGTCTCACAGAAGAGAAATCTAAAGCAAGAGTACTTTAATAAGCTATTTTCACCATTGACTTAAGAATCAACATTTACTTGGGATGTATTTTTATAAAATGTCAGAAAGTGGGAATCCCTGGGTGGCTCAGTGGTTTAGCGCCTGCCTTCCGCACAGGGCATGATCCTGGAGTCCTGGGATCAAGTCCCACATCAGGCTCCCTGCTGGCTGCTCCCCTGCTCCCTGGGGAGCCTGCTTCTCCCTCTGCCTGTGTCTCTGCCTCTCTCTCTCTCTCTCTCTCATGAATAAATAAATAAAATCTTTAAAAAAATGTCAGAAAGTAAAAAAATATGTGTCATTTAATGTTCTCAATTTCTGAAGCAACTGAATGCTTCCTTTCTTGAAGTTAAAGGCTTTTCAAGAAAGATTAAAATAAATATGCAATCTCAACCAGATGTTACTGTAATCCTTCTGAAAGACTAGTCAGTAACAATTTTTTCATTCCAGATTGCTTGTCTTGTTGACAAGATTTTTCCAAATTCTTCTTGGATTCTAAAGAACCAAAGTAAGTGTGAGTGGGGGGCATAAAATCTGTTATTTCCTACTAAGTTAGACAATTTGCTTTCACTTTTTCAGATTAGGTTCAGACACATTTCCTTAATGTGTCAGGAAAGCTGGGCTTACCTCCTGGCTCTTGTTTCACCTCTGAGTGAAGTATTTTTGGGTCTGTTTTCCCTAGGTCTGTTCCTGGATTCTTTTTTGGATCAAAACCACACTTTGGGTTCTCTTTTGTTTGTGCCAACCACAAGCTTTTAATAATCTCCCTCTTCTCTAGCACTTCTCTTTTTCATACACCCAAGACATCTATTGATGGGATTCATGAAACTGTTTTTCTGTACTCTCTTTCTTTATTATGATGTATTTCTTACCATTTTCAAAGATCTCTTTTGAAATCTTAATCTTTTTTGGTGACTTATATATATACCTTGAATATATATTATATATATAACTTGATATTATATTAATGGACATATGCTGCTGAGCCACAAACCAAATACAGTGTCTAGATACAGAGTTCCTAAAGAAAGCTGAGGAATTAAAGAGGATTGTCATCTCTTGTCTACCTGGGTGGTAGGTGGTGAAGTAGAGAATGATGAAGAAAACTAAATCCAGTTTGTTGGATCAGGAAGTTAATTAGATCAAAGTATTTCATCTTCATTGTAGTCCTATAATTTGTTTTTTTTTTACCATAGATAAGGAAACTGAGGTGCAAGATGTTGAAAGCCTTCCTTGGATCTCCTGGTTAGGAACTAACTACCCTACTACATCAACCCAAACAGCTATTTAAAAACATTTGCAATAATCATAAGAAGAACTTTGTTATGGTGACAACTCAAAGCTCAGCTGATATGAATGTTGGGTCAGTGGTCCTGCCTTGCACAGTACTGTATAGTGATGCCCAGAATGCTTCCATTGTGTCTAGAGAGAAAAATATTTATTACCTTCTAGGGCAATTAAACTCTGGGAAATCAATTCATATTCAAAAGACCCACAAGAGATTGGTTTATAAAGTAGAAGTTCAAATTATTTCTGTAAAGAGAAATACATGTCTGCAGGAGGACAAATATTGATCATTTGGAACGAGTTTTCTCTTTAGCTAGGTAGATTCACTTAGGAGATCCATAATCTATTAGAAAGGTTCTGTAATCAGAACACCCCCCCAATATTCACAATGGGTTTCCTTTAAATTCCTATAGTTGTATGATTATCATGGGCTGAATTTTAAATTCACCAGACTTTCATGTTAAAGTTCTAACCCCTCAGTATCTCAGAATGTGAGTGTGTTTGGGGATAGAACCTTTAAGGAGGAGATGAAGGCAAAATGAGGTCATAAGGGTGGAGCGTTAATCCAATGTGACTGATGCCCTTATAAGAAGAGATTTGGACACAGACCTGTGATCACATGGAGGAAAAGACAAAGTGAAGACACAGTGAGAAGATGGCCATGGGTGAAAAAAAGGTCTCAGAAGAAAGCAAACCTATGCTCACCTTGTTGTTGAACTTCCAGACCTGTGGGAAAATAAATTACTGTTGTTTAAGCCACTTGATCTCTGGTATTTTGTTATGACAACCTTTGTAACTTCATTTGATAATTAATTTTTTAATTGTAGAATTATTTCCATTTCATTAAATAATATTGGCCATTAAAAGTCAGAGTTTACTCTCTCAAAACAGTCCTGAAGATGTACTGAATGATTTTTAATCTGTTTCCTAGATTCTGTACTTCCCTGTCTCTTATGTTTTCTTCAGTAATAAATTATATTATTTTTAAAACTACTTTAATTAGATTTGGTAAACACTCCAGATCAGCACTGAACAATTAAAATATAATGTGAACCATTAAAGCTCACATTATTAAAGTTTCTAATAGGCACATTTAAAAAATAAAGAGAAAAAGTGAGGTTAATTTCAATAATATATAAATATATATGTGTATGTTATGTCCTATATATGTTAATATTCCATATAATACTTCCAAAATAGAATCACTTTAACATATAGTCAATATAAAATTGTTTAATGAGAAATTTTCCATTTTTTTCCCTTATACTAAGTCTTCAAAATTTAATGTTTATTTTACTCTTAGAGCAGATCTCATTTTGGATCAATCACAATTTAAATGCTCAATAGCCAATACGGTTGGTGGGTGGGACAGGTCTAGACCTATTGTTGAATCTTTTTCTATTAACAATGTATTTGCATATCTTTTTTTTAAAAAAGATTTATTTATTTGAGAGAGAGAGAGTGTGTGAGAGTGTGGGGAGGAGCAGAGGGGGAGAATCTTCAAGCAGACCCCTTGCGGACTGCTGAGGCTGCCATTGGGATCCCACAACCCATGAGATTATGACCTGAGCCAAAACCAAGAGTCTGACACTCAACCAACTGAGCCATCCAGGTGCCCCATTTGTATATCTTTTTAAGGCAGATTTTCTGGAGATGTCTGAGGTCACCTGTTGTAGGTTGGTTATTGGAAGTTTTAGTTTCAGAATGTGATATACTCTTGCACAAGAGCATAAACTTTATCTCAGTTTACTGCCACTTTATGTGACAAATTCTTGATAAAGTGTGATAGGAGGAAGTCATTATTAAAATTCTGATCAGATAATATTTTCCTATTCAGGCTTTCTGGAAACATCAGTAGATATTTATGAAGTGGCCTGCTACATGCAAAGCACTAAGAGGGAAAATGTGTGTAAGGTTGCTTATTTTCAAATCGAGTTATCTTAAATATTGAAAATCTCTAAATGGATTAGAGGGAAAATGCTTCCATTTGTTGGTCTTTTACTAGGTACTGACATATGTGATCTTATTTATCTTTTTTTAAAAAAAGATTTTATTTATTTGAGAGAGAGAGAAAGCAAAAGCACATGTGTACATGTGGGGTGGGGGCGGGACAGAGGGAGAGGGAGAAGCAAACTCCACTGAACAGGGAGATGGATGATGCAGGGCTCCATCCCAGGACCCTGAGATCATGACCTGAGCCAAAGTCAGATGCTTAACAGCCTGAGCCACCCAGGAGCCTCTTATTTATCTTTTAAAAATCTTAAGAACTTTCTACAAATGGGAAAACTGAAGCTTAGTGTTGTTTTTTTAAAAGTATTTTATTTATTTATTCATGTGAGACAGAGAGAGAGAGATAGGCAGAGGGAGCAGAGGGAGAAGCAGGCTTCCCACAAGGAGACCCATGTGGAAATCAATCCCAGATCCTGGGATCACACCCTGAGCCGAAGGCAGATGCTCAACCACTGAGCCACCCAGGCGTCCCAAGCTTAGTGGTTTTAAGTAGATTTCCCAAGATCGCCTTATTCATAATCAGTGGGGTTTATCATTCATATTTGTTTGATTTTAAAGGGTTTGTAATATGGTTAAATCTTGTGTCAAGGGCGTGCTTATATTTGTGAAATTTCAAAGCAATATGAAGTGTGTATGAATTTTGCAGAAACCATTAAATCTAGCATGGATTTTAGAGTACACTAAGTTCCAGGTCAGGTTTCTAGGTCTTCTACTTAGTAGGCTTTTTGTCTTTGTTTTACCTTATTTAAACTCCACAAGCCTGTTTCCTCATTTAGAAAATGGGCATCACAGTAGTTCCTATCTCTTAGGGTTGTGTAAGGATTGAGTGAGCTAATTCAGGGAAAGTACACTGTGTGAGGCATATATTAATGACTCACCAAGCATTAGCTGCTTGTTCTTTTTTTATCATGAACAGTGATGGGCCTGGTATATATTAACTCTTTCATTTACAGGAATTTTCTTGACCACTCAATATAGCAGAATACCTTTTTTTTTTTTTTATACTTGAAATGTGATTAAGCACAGAGGCCTGAAGGTACTTTTCTATAATTAACTGCTTAAACTGTATTAGAGCATGAGAAGAGCTCTCAGCACCAACAGCCCAGGAGAGGACAGTGCTATGTCTTTTTTACCTATGAACAAATGGTTTTATCCTTCAGAGGTGATGATCTTGATTTCTTTCTGAAAGACACCTGAATTCTGACCAGTGCTGTTTTAGAATTTAATGTACCATCTGACTCATCTCAAAGGAGATAGAAGATTATAGTTTTTCAAAGGTCATATCTCAACCATTTAAGATTTTTCTGTTTTCCAAACAAGGGGTAGTAGAAGGAAAGATGGGTGGGGAGATGGGGTGACTGGGTGAGGGGCACTGAGGGGGCACTTGAAAGGATGAGCACTGGGTGTTATACTATATGTTGGCAAATCGAACTCCAATAAAAAAATAGTAATGAGGGAGAAAAAAGAAGATTTTTCTGTTTTCGTTACGGCTGAAGATTGTATTACAGCAATTGCAACAAAAACAACAAAAGTCAAAATGAACCAATGAACACAACAAAAATAACAAAGAGGAAAAAAGGAAAAGAAAAGAGCTTCTGTCTAGGGTTCAAATACTTCCACTCGTCAGTCTTAACCTTTTTGATAATTATATTATGTGTAGCAGCAAAGAAACAAAAGGGGATAAAGGTCTTAAGAGTTATATTGATAAACTATGTGTGGTGCTCAAAAATGGCATGGAATATCTTGTTTAAGCTGTAAAAATATATTAGCATGTCATGTTATCTTCATAAATTCTTCTCACACATACGGTGGGTGGAGTTCCCAAATCCCAAGGCACATTACCAATTTGGTTGGTCACTGCAATTCATCAATTGTTTTGTCACATATTCGCAGGCTCACAGTTGGGACTGAGGTATTATGATTCTAGAGGTTTTGATAATAGGTGAATTATTAGCTGCTGGGGACAGATTTGTTTCTGAGCCTTTCTGTGGCGGTCTCTTATACAGGAAGGCAATCATTTTCAGAGTTTGCTCCCTCAGACTTAAAGAGATTGTGAATATAGCTTGTAATTTTTTCCCTGGTAAAATTTCATTAGTGGCTAATTATGATTGGTAGAGCTTACCGGAAGTTCACCAAGTGTGTTGAGAGTTTAAACATGTCAAATTTTAAAGTGTCATTATGCGATGGACAGCTCTTGGTATTCTCTGTCACCATGTTTATACACATTGCCTATCAATCTTCTGTGTATTATCGCATGTTGAACTTGTGATTTTAACCTTTTTGGAAAACAAAAAGGACTTGTAGAATTTACTTTTTAGTGTGGGCAACTTTACTTTTTGGTTTTTGAGCATTTGCTTCATACTCTATGATTTGGGGTAAGAACTCAAGGAATGTTTAAACAGCATCTAACTTTGATAGGATGCAAGAAGTTAAATGCTTTTTTGGATGTTGCAAATCAGGCCAGAGGAACCCAAAGTGTGCCTAAGTCTGGTTAGTCCCATCTACAAGTTTCTCAAAGAAGCCAGATCATATCTAAGGCAGATTAAGCAGAATTAATTTCTCCTCCTAAAAGTGCACATTTGTAGGAAATAAGAAGATAAAACACAAAGGTATATAATAAACTTCTCAGTAAATTCTTCTGAATGTTTCAAGTTTTGATTTTAGAAGGGTATCCTCATATTTAGATAGGTACTTTAGTTCAAAGAATTGTCATCAACTCCAAAATTAGCTTTGACCACTAAAAAAATTATTAGAAATTTAAGAAATATATAATATTTCATAATATTATATAAGAAATTATATATAAGAAATTATATTTTCTTCAGGAAGGGTGAGAGGAAATGCAAATAAGAGGACTTCCAAAAGGCAATACAAAATGTAGTTATATTGAAATAATTAGATAGTTAAACACAGGATTTAAATTACACTGAATCAAAAGGTTTGCCAGGAATGTAATGCTCTCAGAGTTTTGTGCTACCTTTCCTTTCTGTTTTACTGGAGACTGGGTTTATCTGAAAACTGCGTCTCCTACCTGGAGAATATAGGAGAAATGAAAAAAGACTTACTAATGATGAAAAAATGGTCACCTTGGCTGTAGAGCTCCCAAGTGGTAATTGTATGTATAGCAAACATTTTAGAATACCGGAGTAGATTTAAAATATTGCTAAAGAGTTTTATGTTTCTGCTGTGTCGGGATAAAACATTTTTTGATGAGAGGTATTTCTGTTTAAGCAAAGAATTATGTGACTGAATTATCTGGAATGGGATTCAGGGCCTGAAAACTATCTGATGATATGCTATAGAGGCCTCAAAATTGAACTGAGGTATGAGTGTTAGACATTGCATATCCATTCAGCAGTTACATAAATTATTACTGATAAGTAATTTTGAGCCGTTTTTTGTCAGCCTTGTATCTCTCAGGCTATTTTGGAGAGCCCTTGGCCTAGGTCAGATTCAGTCCTAGATTCTACTTAAAAGTGCTTTAGAGGGGATACAAAATAAACCTAAATCATGGGCTTTGTATTCTAGAAGCTTCCTAGAAAATTTTGGGAAAGCAGCACTCACTCATTGGAGTAGGGAGAGGAGGAAGACCAATGAGAGCCCACAGTACTATGGAATGTTTGCACTCGGACGGGCAATGAATAGGGAGGAGGATAATCCTGATCTATATTGGTGGGGCAAGCTGAATGGGTGTTGAGGCTGAAATGTGTCTGGCATGAGGAATTACATGGCTCTTCTCCCTCTTATCTATTTTAACTCAGTCACTTACTCAACACATATTTATTGTGAATCTACCACGGTTCAGGTACCCTGGTATGGAACATGGTGCTGAAGACAGTGAACAGAGTTGCTGACTTCATGACTTTCAAGACCCAGTGGGCCATAGGCATGAAATATGAAAACAAACAAATGTACATAACAACAAACTGTGCTGGCAATAGTAAAGGAAAACAAGATGCTGGGAAAGAGACTATGGATTGGGGGAATGCAGGTCTGAAGAAGAGACATTGAAGCTGAGATTCAAATTAAAATACAAAGACATACTTCTCATATAGGATATGCTAAAACGAGACAGAATTTCTACCAAATTGCTCTTTTATAGTCATGTGTCTGACAAATGAGGTATAGAAATATTTAGAACATGCTCAATTTAATTAGCAGGTGTATCAGTCAGAGAATCACCAAGAAACAGATGCCACCTGCAAAATGGAGAACTTGAGGAGGGTTGAATAAATGTTATAAAACTGTGGTGGTCGGCAGCCCCGGTGGCGCAGCAGTTTAGCGCCGCCTGCAGCCCGGGGTGTGATCCTGGAGACTCGGGATCGAGTCCCACGTCGGGCTCCCTGCATGGAGCCTGCTTCTCCCTCTGCCTGTGTCTCTGCCTCTCTCTCCTCGCTCTCTCTGAATGAATGAATAAATAAATCTTTAAAAAAAAAAAAAACTGTGGTGGTGGTATAGAGAAGTGATGCAGGGTAGAACAGTATTTTTAGGGGTATTAATAGCAGAGCTGTCACAACCCCTAGACCTAAAAGAATGAGATGGGGGGCATGGAGACCTGAGTACTCGGGAGAGGTAATGCCTTGAGATGAGTAGTGACTTTGGTTGAGGGATACAGCAGTCTAGGGTGCCTCCAGTGTGAGAATGCAGGGTTGTGTGGGGATATAACCTGGGATCTCACTCTCCTTTTCCTTCTGCTATCCTGGAAATGACCCCCTTTGGCTGGACCCAACTGGAAGTTGTAGGATGATGAGTTTCACATGGGTTGGCCTCCCAGTTAGAGATCAAGGTCTGGAAGGTAGAACATGGACTTTGGAGAGAAACAGATGATACCTCACATAGCAAGTCTACATGAAACTCTCACTGTAGATAAAGCTCAGAGGTGAGGAGTGTGAAAGAATAATACACCTTGTGAAAATTTTATGAAGATTTGCTCTGTTTTGAATTCCTCTGTGGTGGGCATGGTGTGGTCTGTCAGAATCAAAACTATGGCTTCTTGAACTGTTATAATAGCTCTTTCTTCTAAGAATTTCTCCTGGGTATTCAGACTTCTCTTCGAGTGGCTGTGTTTTCTCTATAATGTCTGTCATAATACCTGAATCATGCTGGGAAGGTCTAGCGCATGTGATGGCAGTGCCACGGGAAGTGCGACGGGCCAGAAACATCTCACAGCTGAGCACTGCGCCACCAGAGTTACTTACCCAGGCACCTCCAGTGCATTCCTGCACATTCCTACAATGCCACTTCTCCTCGTGACCATTGCTCTGCTCTTTCTTAGGATTGTTTTGTCTCCCCCCCGCCCCCCACCCACAGCAAGGCTGGGGAAGTGGAAATGAAGAAAGGCAGAAGTTGAAATGTGTTGTAATACTAGCTGACACTTGGATGCCAGGATTCCTGTGGAAGACGAAGAAATGGCTGTATTTATCAAATGGCACCAATTCCCCTTTCCTCCTTAGTTTCACATTCTGTAGGTAAAGAGACAGCTCTGAAAATCTATGAGAAATTACTTGCCCTTCATTTCTTGGTCACAGGATAAGCGACGAGCACCCAAGCCCAAGGACCACCTGCAGATCTGGAAACCTTTTTTATAAGGAATTTTATAAATTTATAATTTTATAGGGAAGTTCATTGGCTGCAGGAGGAGTGGTAAGGTGCTGAGAAGCCACTTGTTCACCAGGGAAGTGCTAAGTAGTTTTGTTATAAATAAGGATATACGTATGCACAGGGATCTTTCTTGAGAACATACTCCCTAAACGTGAGAATCTCAGTTAATTGTTACAGTGGCCCTGTGAATTGGGCAGGACAGGCCTCAAAAACTTTCATTTCAGATGAGACATTGAACTTCAGAGGCCAACAGGACCTGCCAGGGTCCTGTGGCTGGGAAATGGCAGAGGTACTGGAAATGAATTCCAATTTAAAAAAATAAAAACTCACAACAGTTTCCAATGGAAGATTTCAAAGCAGAGAACATTGAGGCCTTTTACTGTTCTCAGAAAATTCGAGAGGGTTGTGATGATCAGGAACTTTTCTTTTACTGAGTTTGTTTATAAATTTGTCCAATGAAAAGAGAACTGTGGTTGGAGGTAAAATTATACTGCTGGAATTGCTGTTCAAATACCTCTTTCCTTTTTTTTTTCCTCTTCAGAATGCTAGTAGCAGAAGGGGAAGCCTGTTTCTCTCTTCTCTGTCATGAGTGCTTACTCTCAGTAAAGCAAGGACTCATTGCAGCTTTGTAAGCAGTGGAGTTATGCGGCCTGAATTCCAGTTTTACAAAGGCTCCTCTGGCCACTGTGCTGAGAGCAGACATTGGGTAAGGGGGAAGCAGGGAGTCCAACTACAAGGCCGGGGCAGTCTGATATGTGAGAAGTCATAATAGGGTTTTGGACAAAAGTAGTAGAAGAGGTGGTAACAAGTATTATTACTTGGATATATTTTGAAGACAGAGCCAGCAGGACTTCCTCACAGTCTAGATGTGGTTTGTGAAAGAAACAGAGGAGTCAAGGATTAATACAAGTGTTTGGCCTGAGCAACTAGAACGAAGGAGGTACTATCCGTGAAGATAGGGAAGAATGAGGCGAAGCTAATTTGGATGGAAGATCAAGAGGTCAGTTTTGGAAATGTTGAGCTTGGGGTGTCACACATTTGTCCTTCCTTCCTTTCTTCTTCTTCTTCTTCTTCTCCTTCTCCTTCTCCTTCTCCTTCCCCTTCCCCTTCCCCTTCCCCTTCCTTCTGCTTCTTCTTCTTCTTCTTCTTCTTCTTCTTCTTCTTCTTCTTCTTCTTCTTCTTCTTCTCTTTCTCTCTCTCTTTCTTTCACCCTGCCCTTCCCTGTGCAGCAAATTACGAGAAGTGGAGTGGTTTCAAATAACACCCACTTACGGTTCTATAGGTCAGAAGTCAGGCAGTGCATGGCTGGAATCTCTGTTTAGGGTTTTGCAAGGCTGTGATCAAGGGGTCTACGTAAGGCTGAATTTTTGTCTGAAGGCCCTGGGGAGCAATCCACTTCTAGGACCATTTAAGCTGTTGGCAGAATTCAGTTTCTTGTGGTGGTAGAACTGAGATCCCTGCTCCCTCCGTTGCTGTCAGGTGGGAGCCACTCTGAGCAACTAGAAGCCACTCTGAAGTTTGCTCCATGGCCTTCTCTTACAGCAATGGAATTTTTCCTTCATGTTAATTCCTCTCTTGCTTCAACTATCTGACTTCTTTTCCTGAGACCAGCTGGAGAAAGTTCTCTGCTTTTAAAAGGCTCATGTGATTAGGTCAGACCCACCTGGATATCTCCTGCCTCCCATCTTGAAAAAAATTGTATTCATAATTTGCCTGAATTTCATTCTAAGTATCGAGAAACTTGAAAAGGAGCTACATATGACAAACTATTGATATAAAACCTAAGTTTTGAACATAACTGTTTGAAAAAGAACAGGCAATTAGATTAAAGTATAGGTAATAGCAAAGGCTTAACCATCCTACATTATTTCTGCCCTTTTCTGGGAATATTATTTTATTTAAGTATAACTGACATGTAACATCATATAAGTTTAATATATGCAACATAATGATTTGATATTGGCATATGCTGAGAAATGATTAAGACAATAAGTTTGGCTATGATCATCACCATAAAGAGTTACAAATTTTTTCTTTTTTTTAACTTTAGGATGAGAATTTTCAAGATCTACTGTCTTAGTAACTTTCAAATATGCAATACAATATTATTGACTATAGTTACCGTGCTGTATATTATATCCTCATTGATTTATGCATTTTATAACTGTGAGTTTGTAGCTTTTGATCCCCTTCATCCATTTCACTCACCTCTTTACCTTCCTTCCCTCTGGCAACCACTAGTCTTTTCTCTGTCATCTAGAAGTTCTTGTTGTGTTTTGTTTCTTAGCTTCCACATATAAGTGAAATTGTATGGTATTTGTCCTCTTAGTTAACTTCACTTAGCATAATTCCCTCAAGTTTCATCCATGTTGTTGCAAATGACAGGATTTCATTTTTAAACTGCTGAATAGTATTCCATTGTACATATATACCACATCTTCTTTATCCATTCATCTATCAGGGAATACTTAGCTTGTTTTTATATCTTAGTTATTGTAAATAATGATGTACTATATAAATAGTGGTGCATTTATCTTTTCAAATTAGTGCTTTTGTTTTCTTCAGATAAACACCCAGAAGTGGAACTGCTGGATCATATGGTAGTTTTTTTTTTTTTTAAATTTTTATTTATTTATGATAGAGAGAGAGAGAGAGAGAGAGGCAGAGACATAGGCAGAGGGAGAGGCAGGCTCCATGCACCGGGAGCCCGATGTGGGATTCGATCCTGGGTCTCCAAGATCGCGCCCTGGGCCAAAGGCAGGCGCCAAACCGCTGCGCCACCCAGGGATCCCCTTTTTTTTTTTTTTTTTTTAAGATTTATTTATTTATTTGAGAGAGAGAGAAAGCATGAGTGGGAAGGGCAGGCAGAGAGGGGGAGGGAGAAAGAATCTCAAGGAGATTCTGGGCTGAGTAAGGAGCCCCTACACGGGGCTCTATCTCATGAACTGAGCCCAAACCAAAAGTTGAATGCTCAACCAATTGCACTACCCAGGCGCTGAAGTAGTTTTATTTTTAATTTTTTGAGGAAACTTCATACTGTTTTCCATAGCGGCTGCACCAACTTACATTCCTACCAACAGTAAGTGAGGGTTCTGTTTTCTCCATATTTTTGCCAATGCTTATTATTTCTCGTTTTTTTTGATAACAGCTATTCTAATAGGTGTGAGGTTATATCTCGTTGTAGTTTTTTAAAAATATTTTATTTATTTATTCATGAGAGACACAGACTGAGAAAGAGAGAGAGACAGAGAGAGGCAGAGCCACAGGCAGAGGGAGAAGCAGGCTCCATGCAGGGAGCCCGATGCGGGACTCGATCCCAGGACTCCAGGATCACACCCTGGATGGAAGGCAGGTGCTAAACCGCTGAGCCACCCAGGGATCCCCTCATTGTAGTTTTGATTTGCATTTCCCTGATGATTAGTGATGGTGAGCATCTTTTCATGTGCCTTTTGCTCATCTGTATAGTCTTCTTTGGAAAAATGTCTATTCAAATCCTCTGTCCGTATTTTAATTGAATTATTATTATTTTTTTGTTATTGAGTTACAGGAGTTCTTTATATATTTTGGATATTAACCTTTTATCAGATGTATGGTTTGCAAATATCTTCTCCCATTCAATAGGGTAACCTTTTTATTTTGTTGATGGTTGCCTTCACTGTGCAGAAGCTTTTTAGTTTGATGTGGTCTCATTTGTTTATTTTTGCTTTTGTTGCCCTTGCCTTTGGAGTTAGGTCCAAAAAATCATCTCCAAGAACAATATCAAGGATTTTGTTGCCTATGTTTTTCTCTGAAAGTTTTGTGGTTTCAGGTATCACATTCAAATCTTCAATCTTCAATCTGTTTTGAGAAAATTTTTGTGTATGGTGTGATATAGTGGCCCAGTTTCATTATTTTACATATAGCTGACTAGTTTTCACATCATTTATAGAAGAAACTGTCTTCCCCCTTGTATATTCTTGCCTCCTTTGTTGTAAATTAATCGATTATATATCTATGGGTTTATTTCTAGGCTTTCTATTTTGTTCCATTGATCTATGTATCTATTTTTATGCCAATACCATGTAGTTTTAATTCCTATAAATTCATAATATAGTTTGAAACCAGGGAGAGAGGGAGAGTGATCCAGCTTTGTGCTTCTTTCTCAAAATGTCTTTGGCTATGTGGGATTTTTTTTTTTTTTGGTTCCAAATAAATTTTAGGATTATTTGTTCTATTTCTCTAAAAAATTATTTTGGAATTTTGATGAGGATTGCTCTCAATCTGTAGATTTAGGGGGAGCAAGTCTGTCAAATGTGGAATAAAAGAGAATGAAAAAAGACAAATTTTAAATGGTCACTCTAGATTTTTTTGAAAAGATTTACCATAAAGGGACCTGAGAAATGATGGTAGTTGGTGCAAGACAAAGTGGAGCCAAAAAATAGGAATAAAAGTGTGATTAAAGGTGGGATAAATAACGACATATTTGTATATTGAAGGAAATGGTCAGTTTGAGAGGAAAATAATTAATGATGTCAATGATGTAGCATAGAGAGGCAAGAATTGCCTGTGTGGCCATGAATGGGCAAAGACTAAAGATCAAATGCACAAGTGGATGAGTCAGCTTTAGATAGGAGCATAGAGTATCCTTCTACAGTAACTGGTAGGAAGCAGAATATTTGGTTACACACTGGGCCATACCCAATAGATGTGTAGGTTGTACTCTGCTCAAGGTTGTCTACCTCAGAAGAGCAGGGGAGCTGAAATATAGCCACATTGTGTGCTTTAATGTGGGATCAAATCTACACAGCAGAAGGACCATAATAGTATCATTTAGGATACATATACTCATAGACGGTGTTATAAGCTGAATCATGTGTTCTTCCCACCCAACCTCAAATTCAGATGTTGAAGGCCTAATCTTCCCAGTTCCTCAGAATGAGACTATATTTGGAGATAGGGTCTTTAAAGAGTTAAATAAGGTTGTAAAGGTAAGGGATTAATCCAATATGGCTGACAACCTATAAGATGAGGAGAAAAGAGACACCAGGGATATGTGTGGCAAAAAGAAAAGAAAAGAATGTGTGAAGACACAGGGAGAAGGCAACCATCTGCAAACCAAGGAGAGAGGCCTTGGAAGAAACCAACACTGCACACACCTGATTTGAACTTCTAACCTGCAGAAATGCAAGACAAAACATTTCTATTGTTTAAACCACTTAGCCTGTGGTACTTTGTTATGGCAGCCCCAGAAAACTAATTTAGGTGGGTAGATGTGGTGGAGGTCTGTGGAAGTTCTTTTTAGATTGCTTCAGTTTTTCTCAGTGGGATGTAATCTTTGAAATGTAGGCATGCAGATGTCGCTACAATGAATACTATTTAAATTGTTTTCTTCTTTTCATGGGTTTGTTTTGTTGTTAATTTACTAGAATCTTACGGTAGATACCTAGTTCATCAGTTTTGAGGCTTTCAACATTTTCTGCAGCTGTTAGTATGATAAGATAAGAAAAAGCAATTGGAAGAATAAAGAAAACTAAAACTCATTATTTGTGGCTAATTATTTATATAATTACCAAACAATATAAACAAATTATTATTAAAGATAAAAAATACACAAACTAATCAAACTATTTAAAGAAAAAAGTGAGGCAATGATGAACATGGGATTTAGTGGGAAGGCAGTAGGTGGGAGAAGGGGCTACATGGCCAGATGTGAGTTGTTATCATAGCACTAGCTTCTGTTTTGAGTGGTGATTTCATGAATATTTATTACATTATTAAAAATACCAACTAAGTAATCAACCAACTAAATAAAAGTGGGCTAAGCCTGGACCAATGATGAATGTGTCATATGAATTAAAAATGATAATTAATCTAATTGTGTGTACCTTTGGCACAAATAAAAAAATTAATTGTATCCATAATCACCATGGGTTTAGTACTTTACAATTTATGAAATGTTTTCACTTCCATTCCTTGTCTTGACAATCATTTGAAATATCTCATTTGATTTTCAAGATGACCCTGTGACATAGAACTTTATCCTTATTTTCCAGTAAGTACAGGGATCAAGGCATATTAAATAAGTGTCACATTGTTCATACATAGTATTAGAACTTGAAGAGTCATGCTAAACTTCATGCCAAATATTATGTATAGCAATGTTTTCCAAACTGTTGAGTTAAAAGCCTAAGTCTAAAATCATTCACTGTATTTGGATGTTGTTTGATTACCTTGCTATCATTTTATATACTGCCTTTATCTTTCAAACAAATTCATGTGAATAAGAGCTGTCCATATGTTCGAAAATTAAATAAATAGATATTTGAAATATCAACTGATATTTCAAATTGAAATTTAGCTGTTCAGAATGTGAAATTGTACAGTTTTTAATTCTGATTCAACCCTTAGCCATTATTAGTTCCATTGTCTTACTAGTTACTAAAATCAGGCATGCAAGTAGCCTCAAAAAGCAGACTCCTCCCCACTCCATATGCTTGATAACAGACCAGCTGGAAACCAATTAACATGCATGGCGATGTAAAGGAGACTCTTAAGCTCCTCTCTCAACGACAGAGGGTAGAGAGACCTTAAGATGGCTATTGCATTAAGAAAGTTCTTTTCACAAATACCTTTCATTTGCCCCATTTGTTCTTTTATAATGTCAAATTAAGGCATATATTATTATTAAATTCCATTTAATAAATTATTATTATTAAATTCCATTTAATAAATTCCATTAAACTATAGTTTATTTAATTTTTTTTAGCTTCAAAATATTCACCTATTAGAGGCAGAAGAAATTAGAAATAATTATTCTTTACTATTTTTTTGAATGGGAGCATTATTTTACGAATTTACTTTTGCAGTTCAGTAGGACACTAATTTTTCAACAGATTTAATTTTTTAGTTCATGAGAAATATTGTGCACTTCAAATCTATTTCTCCTGCAACTGGTTTTATTTGGAAGCTGTAAAGGGTTATATAGCTTTCCAGCAGCAGCGTCTCTGCTAAGAGTGTGACTCGCTCCTCTCAAAGACAGTGTTGTGTTCTGCTAATAGTATGTTGGTTCTAATTTGGTAAATAATGTCAAATAGCATCAAAGTTCAATATGAGGATATAGCATATGAAGCATAAATTCTTTCAAATTGTATTCTCTCCTGATCCTTTCAGCAAAGTTTAACCCATTGAAATTTTGGAACCTATTCTCTTTCATGACATTAAGGTATCTGTCATATTTGATAAGTAACTTTCCTGTTTTGAAGTACAAGCAAGTGACAATACCTTTCAAGCTACTTAATATTCAGTAATAGGATAGGACAATGAGCATGTCTGAGACAATGTGTGTTCCTGAAAATATCTTCAACAACTTAGTGCATAATCAGAAAAAGCCCATTTCATGGATATGGTCATGTTAAGATGCTCCAGTACCATTCCTATATCTTCAAGATACTCAAAATCTTTCTTCTGAAAACACTTTAGTTTTCTAAAATATTTTATTTATTTATTTGAGAGAGAGAGAGAGAGAGAAAGCAGGAGGAGCAGCAGGCTCCCTGAAGTGTAGGGAGCCCAATGCAGGGCTTGATCTCAGGACCCCAGGATCATGACCTGAGCCAAAGGCAGATGCTTAACTGACTGAGCCTCCAGGTGCCCTGCTTAAATTACTTTAAGCAAAAATAATTGTGCATATTAACACATGAAAAAAGATGAGAATGACTATAACTAACTTCTACTTTTATTTTGTAATTCTAAGCTTCAAATCATCTCAAAGTTACCAGGAATATGCAATCTAATATTCATTATATACAGTTGATCCCTGAACAACATACGGCTTAGGAGTGCCAACCTCCCATGCAGTTGAAAATCTGCATATAGGGCAGCCTGGGTGGCTCAGCGGTTTAGTGTCGCCTTCAGCCCAGGGCGTGATCCTGGAGACCCGGGATCGAGTCCCATGTCGGGCTCCCAGTATGGAGCCTGCTTCTCCCTCTGCCTGTGTCTCTGCCTCTCTGTGTGTCTCTCATGAATAAATAAAATCTTAAAAAAAAAAGAAAATCTGCATATAACTTTTGACTACCTCCAAATTTAACCACTAATAGCCTACTGTTGGCCAGAGCCTTATCAATGGCATAGAGTTGGTTAACACATGTTTTATATGTTATATGAATTACATACTGTATTTTTACAATAAACTAAGGTAGAGAAAAGAAAATGTTCTTAAGAAAATTACAGGAAAAGAAGATACATTTACTGTACTGTATTTATTAAAAAAAAATTTGTGTATAATTGGACCTATGCGGTTCAAACCCCTATTGTTCAAGAGTCAACTGTACTTAAATTGGAAAACTTTACTTGAAAAAACATACTGTTAAGAAAATACTATCCTGAAACAAACAAAAAAACCCCACAACAAAACAAAACAAAACAAAACAAAACCAAACAACAACAGCAACAAAAAAGAAAATACAATTCCATCATGGACTGGCTGTTTTCTTCCTACTTGTGATCTTCTCCACTTGCCTCCCCTGCCCCTTACCCAACTTCTCCCATTTACCTGACTAAAATCATAAGTCCTTTAAGGTTTATTTCAAATTGTTACCCAGTGAAGCCTAACTTGAGGACTCCAGCCTTGGTCAAAATTTGCTTCCCGAGCAGTCATGCACTTAGTAGCTGTATCATTGATTCAGATACAATTACTGTAGAATGGGTTACGTGTAGTTTAATGCAGTATTATATACCATTTAAAAATTTTTAGGGCAGTCATAATTTTCTCTCCAGTAAGTTTCTGATATGTCTGAAGACAAATGGGTCTTGTCTGGTATTGTTCTGGTATTTTTTTGTTGAACAATACATTTTATTCATTTGTTCAACTGTCACCTATCCAGTCAGTGCTCACGATGAGCCAGAGACTTTGCTAAATATTGGCACACAAAGATTTATTTGCTATTTATTAATTCAACATAGTTTTGAGTGTCTAGCATCTGCCAAATTCTTGAGATATAGGTATAAAGTAAATTAAATTTCTAGTTTTATGTGCCTTCAATCTTAGTAGAGGGGACAAAATAAAAAAATCTATATATATTATCAAGTAGTGATAAGGGCTGTGAAGAAGGTGAAACATGATAAAGCAATAGGGGATGATAAAGTGTGGGTATGGGGATATTTGAAGATGGTGAGGAAGGTTCTCTCTGAGAGATGACATTTGAGCAGGAACCTGAGTGAAGTGAGGGGGTGAGCTAAGCAAATATCTGACAGGAGAGAGTTCTTGGCAAGGGAAGAGAAAGTTCAAGTGCCCAGATGGAAGTGTTCTTGGCGTGTTCCAGAACAGCTAGAAGGTAAACTGGCCGAAAGCCCTAAGTGACAGGGAGGGCTCCCTGGAGGTGAAGTCAGAGAGGAGGCAGGGCCAGCTCATAAAAGGCTCTAGAGGATTTGATTTTTTTTTTTTTTAAGATTTTATTTATTTATTTGAGAGGGAGAGTGAGAGCGAGTGAGCACATGAGCTGGGGAAGAGGCAGAGGGAGAAGGAGAAACAGACTCCCCACTGAGCAGAGAGCCCAATGAAGGGCTGGATCCCAGGACCTTGGGATCATGGCCTGAGCTAAAGGCAGATGCTCAACCAAGTGAACCACCCACACACCCAGGATTTGATTCTATACATGGCAGAAAGATATTGGAGGTTTTAAGTAAGGCACTGATATGGCCTGATTTATGATGAATAAGACAAATGAAAAAGATCTTGGAACTGCTCTAAAGAAACTTAAAATCTGTTATTCAAAGTTCTATACAAACATTCATAGGCATTCTTATTAAACTATGGAATTAAAAAAATAAATTTACTAAAATTTAAAATATTCCCACTATGTGTATGTTCTATGTAGAGTGTGTGTGTGTAAGTGTACATATATATGGGTAATTGTGGGAAGAGTCAAATAGCAAATTTAAGCAGAAAATTGTAACCTCAAAAGTTATAAAGATGAGGAATGTAGCATTACTGAAAATTCAAATCCAAGAAATGTAGTTTATTCATTTGAGAAAAAAACGCAGTGACTGTTTTTTTACTTCCATATTTTTGTATCTAAAAATATCAAGATATGACTTAAATATTTTATGCAAGAATATATATTACTGCTATTTGAATTGTAGGTCCCAAAGAATATTTGATCAATATTTACTGCACATGTCTGCTTCAAAAAAAGGGCATAGTGATTGGTTGTGAAGTGGATCTGAAGAACTGTGAAATAGAAACATAATTATATGATCTTAAGGTACTAAATAATCAAAGGTCCTTTTTTTTTTTTTCTGTCCATAGATGAGATCTTAGCACTGTGACGAAGGGATCTGGTTTGTAATATTAATTTTGATGCTAATGTGATAGGTGACTGAGCAAGACACAATGATGGTAACAGCAAATGCTAATTGAGTCCTCATGTTGTGTCAGGCATTCTGTGAACTGTGTGCTTTCTGCTGTTGTTTTCTTGCCAGAGGTCAGAACCAAATGAGAGATAAAACAAAACTGGTCAGTTGGAGAACCAAGTATCACCTTTATGACTAATGAAGCTATTATCAGACGGCATGGCAACAATGGGCTTCCAAATACTGAACCCTGGGATAAAATAGATTTCTGCATGCAGTCTTGAACCATGCTGGTTAACTGTGAGATTTTCCATTAAAGGGCATCCTGAGATGTATAGAACAGAGAAAAAATTGAGTTTTCTAGGGGTTATTAATCCTAGGAAAAAATAGAGTAAGAATTTGGGCTATGTCATCATAGACTTCTTCTAAAGCCATAGCCAGATGTATTTAAGGAAATTTCCTCTTCATTGAAGTTATGTGAATGGAAAAGAACTGTTTTTCTTGGTAATGAATCTCATTTAATTCTCACAGAAACCCTAAAGAGTAAGTATTATTATCACTGAAACAAAGGTACAGAAAAGTGAAGTGTGTTGGCAACGTCCCACATGAAGCTGTGGTGGAGACATCTTTGAACCCAGGCAGTCTGGCCCCAGACTTCACATTCTCACCCACATGCCCTCCTGCTTCTCTAATCTTTTTGAGCTGAACTTTCTTATCTGAAAAATGACGGGGTTAGACTAGAAAAATCTCTAAAAATTCCTTTCGACTTTAAAATGCTTTAATATGTCTTTTGGTTTATTGTAGAAATATCTGGGTGTGTGAAATATTTGAAACTCCTCAGGCAAGGGATAATATGGAACAATATTACATACCACTTAAAACGTTATTTTGATGAAAAGCCACAGTAGGTAATTGTAACCCAATTCTCTCCTCAATGTGGAAAACTTAACAGTTTAAAAAGGAACAGACAGATGGAATTTTGCTAACACGTCCAAGAAGGAAATATGATTTCACATGCATATTATATGCAAGTTTATGAATGCAGTCATAGTGTCTGGAACCTAGGTAGGAAACTATGATGAAAATCAGTGAAGTAAAATATCAAAATAAAACATTGCATGACAACTCCTAATGGGTAGCAATGCTGGCGCCTTTAATAAAACCACTTGGGAGTATTAACGTGAGACGTAAGTGGCTGAAGGGTTCTGAATTTCCCCGGTGATATTCATATATCAAAATGAATGTTAGCTGGCAATAATTCAAGAAGGGACATGCTTAGCATGCCACTGTTGAGATGCCCAAATTGTGATCAGGGACAGTAAATTGTGACATTTTACTTTGCGTCAAAATTAAGTAGACAACTTTGTTCATAATTTCCTAAGAGCTTGTTTGGAGCAAATATTTAGGCTTATAATCTCAATTAAGGATGGAATGTGTGATTTAGGTAACAAAATCACCTTTGTATATTTGAAAGGATAAAGGTATTATCGACATGTTTCCAATGAAACCCCTTTTGGTGTCTTCTGGGCAGTGGAGAATTTACTCCACATTTGAATGCCCACTCTGGGCATTTGGAATAATATTTTTAAAAATTACTTTAAAATAATAAGCTTTTAAAAGTGGCTTCAAACCAACATAGGTTTTTTTTTTTTAAATAAAGATTTTATTTATTTATTTAGAAAAAGAGAGCGCATGCACAAGTGAAGGGAGGGGCAGAGGGAGAGGGAGAGAGAGAGAATCTCAAGCAGATGCTCCAAGGAGCATGGAGGCTGCCGCTGGCTTGATCCCGGGATCCTGAGATCATGACCTGAGCTGAAATCAACGGTTAGATGCTTTACCGGTTGAACCACCCAGGCCCCCCAAACCATTATAAGTTCTAATCATACAATTAATGTTCAAATAACTTTAGTTTTTCTGTCAAATTAATTTGGTAGTTGGCAAGTATCAAGTACTATTATTTAATGCAATATGTTTAAATGCTAGCTGATAAGTTTTCTTCTACTTTTCCACCAAAAATTAAAATATTAAAAAAATAGCATTGCCCTTACTAATTAAATGAAAAGTCTTTGGTAAATGTGACTTTGGAAAAAAGATCATTTTCTTTTTCTGGGGTTGCCTGGGTTTCACGTATAACTGTAGTCCTAATTCTCCACTTTTACCAATCATTCTTTCTAGTAACGTTATTTTCCAGACAATATCTCAGGGGTTCCTTCTGAAGAATTTCTTTTCTGCTTATTTAGAAAGAGATCTTCTTTGCCTCTTGGAACTTCATGCATATCTACTCTTTCTAAAGCATTGGTGTGTTTTGATATTATTTCTTTAAATTGGCACGAGTGAGATGTTATGATGCTTGACTTTCTTTTTATTAAAGGTTTTATTTATTCATGAGAGAGAGAGAGAGAGGGGGGCAGAGACATAGGCAGAGGGAGAAGCAGGCTCCCCATGGGGAACCCGATGTAGGACTCGATCCCAGGACCCCAAGATTAGGACTTGAGCTGAAGGCAGACATTGAACCACTGAGCCACCCAGGTGCCCCTGATTTTGATTTTCATAAAGAATCTAAGCATGAGAATGATTTCTAATGACATAATTTATATATATATATATATTACAAATTGCTTCCAATAATATGTGTATTTTATTGACTAACAACTCAGGAAAGAGGATAGGAATTAGATGTGAGCAGAGCTGGATTGTTCAAAAAATAAATGACAAATGTCAAGTACTCTGGAGCAGAGAGGTTTAATGAAATAAAGAGAAAAAGCCCCAGAGGTTTTTTTTCTTTATTGCAGTATTATAAAGTACAATAAAGTTTCTAAACATGTAGCATAAAGCAAACTAAAACTATATTATTTGACTTCTAATAAGTTATGTTAATGACTTGTTACAAACAAATGAATAAGTAGAAAATATGAATGTATAAGTAGGTCAACCTGTATTTTAAAAACTCTAAAAATATCTAGGGTGTAATGATTATGGAGATTCCAGAAAAGGGGATGTCTGTCTGAATAGTGAGATTTCATTTGCTGTTTATTTTGAGAACAGTCACTCGGACCTCTTGTGAAATAGTCTCTTGTGATTTCTCCACCTATTAATAGCTTGCTTTGGGCCTGATGGCTTCTAATCAGTGAATAATGATTACTGACTGGGCCATGGTTATCAACAGCAACAACAGTAGCATTTATGGGCTTTTAGTCCTCATAACAACTTAGTGAAGTAAGGATTATAATTACTTTCATTTTTACCCACATGTAAACCAACACTCAGGAATTTAGGTCATTGCCAGAGACCATCAAACAGTGCAAATATAACTGATATGTATTGTGCTGCCGCTATGTTCTAGGTACTGTGGTTGAAACAGAATAGAAGACCGCGTTCTCAATTCCTATTCTGGGGGAAACAAATGAATTTTCAGGCAACTGCAAAACAGACAGCTAAGATCTAATTTATGAAGTACTGCACTGGGGTGCTAGGAGATACAGAACACATTCATAGGGTGGGAGGGAAGATTTCTGCAGGCAGAAAGTAGTCGAGCAGGGCAAAAGCATTCTCTCACTGTGTGTGCCTTGCTAGTGAACATAGATCATGTTCATCCTTATTCTTTTAGCTCTACAAGGCTTTAGTTCTTTGCAAGCATATTATAGCTCACCACAATACCACATGGGAAACTACTCCTCTTTTGCATATGTAATACCAGAATAGACCTTACATTTATTTTCAGGGTTGTGTTTAGGAGACTACTTATCTATTTTGCCAAAGAAAATACATACTTGAGAAAAAACACTGAATAATTCTCTAGACACATGGAATCCACAGCCAATTGTTTATAAGATCTGGTTACTATTTATAAACTCTCAATTTTAATATAGGATGTTTAGCTGCTGAAAAGTATTTTTTTTTTTTCATTTTAGAGGTTCAGCATTGAATGTACTTTCGATGTGGAATGACAGTATGAATTTATAGCATTGGGGAGCCATCTGTAGATCTGACTAGGTTTAAGAATGAAATGCAGGACATACTTGGTCAGTCATGGAAGCTTTGAGCAGTGGGAGTAGAGTGCCAGGAAACTGTCTGCCAAACATGTCTTTTTTAGGAACTGCCTTCCCCCTCTAAATTCACATGGTTACCATAGATGTCACCATGTTTATAAATGTGACCATTGATTGGTTCAGGGTGGAAAGAAGATTCAAGCTGGGATAAGCATATTATTCCACTATTTTGATGTCATTAATTAGGCTTGGCTGGTCAGAGTCCATTGTTTCCATCCCAAATGGGTTGACTACAATTCAATTCTGGCATTAACTATTTGGAATTAGCACCAGACTGCACAGGTGAAGAGCTCAGTCCTCCACCAAACTGCCCTGATCTTAGAAACCAGATGCAAGTGGGGTCCCCAGGCCAGCCACACTTCGAATGATCTGCTTTAAATTTGGGGGTTTCTGTGGCTCCTTCAGTTTCCATAATTTAATAGAACTCACAGAACTCAAGGACACACTTTATTCACGATTACAATTTTCATATAAAGGACAAACTCAGAACTAGCCTAATGAAAAAGCTGCTTAGGGCAAGGTGTGGGAGAGACTCAAATACAAAGTGTCCATGCTTCCCCACGGAATCAGGGCACCTCACTCTCCTGACACATCTCTGTATTCACCAACCAGGAAGAGCCCTGGTGTTGAGTTTTTATTGGGGTTTCATTAAGTGGTATGATTGGTGAAATCTTTGGCCATGTGTTTGACTCTATCTCCAGCACCCATCCTCTCCTGAAAGGTTCCAACTGTCTAGTCACATACCAGGTCTTTCTGGTGACCAGTCTTCATTGTCCTGGAGCTATCTTCAATGCTCACCAGGGACCGCTTCATTAACATAACAAAGACAATTATTATTCAGGAAATTCCAATGGTTTTTAAAGTTCTGTGCCAGGAACTAGGGACAAGGCCCAGGTATATTCTTTATCATACCACTGAGTTGGTGCTTGGAAATTCTGTTATTGGAACTAAGATAATTTGATCTTTTTAGATTCCTGTACTGTGTTATATGTAAAGCTTAGGGCTTTTGGCTGCCATGTTTCCTACCAAGAAAACAGAGGCCAATGTGTAGAAAGGAAAAGAGAAATGAAGCAAGTGTACAGAGAAAAGAGAGGAGTGAGGGAGAGAGTGAGTCCATAGAAATTTGAGTCTCTTTTCCAACATTTTCCTGTCCTTGGTTTCTATGAGGCTTCACATTGCCTTTACCAAATATCTTTTACATCTTCTGACTTCATCCAACTCTGGCTGAGTTTCTTAAACTCCTAACTGACCACCTATTGGTGGTTAATAGACACTTTTGCATCCACGTTTCAACATTGACACTTCTGAAGTCATGGTCTGGTGTCAGATTTGATAAAGTCGAGGCGCTTCATGTTTTACAATCACCTTCATTAAAATAATTCCTAAGATTTCCAGCAGTTTATCTAATATGTGTATAAAATGTGCATTCTTATTTTTATTTTAGTTTTGCAGATGGTTTTCTATAAAGTACGTTTTTACTAAGTCCCTGTGTGAATGATTAAAAAAAAACTACAGAATAAGGTACAAATGTAGTGTATTTAATAAACTGTCATCTAAAGCAAAAAAAAAAAAACTCTTGGTAGAGTGAGCAAGTGAGCATATGTATGGAAATGGAAGTGTGCAGACGTAAGTAACATTAAGCTATGGGCAAGGTTGGTATCTACTTACTACACGTTGCACAGAAGGTCATGTGCTGCTCTGTGCAAATCTGATCTTGTTGCTCTTCAGGAGTTGACGTCAGTATTTGGGGAATGTTGTCCATCTGTTGTCAGGTGTTTCCTTCCACATACAGGTGTCTGGCAGTAAGGGCATCTCACTCTTTTTAAGATGCCACTGTAGGAGCTACAACAGAATTGGAACAAGTGGCTCAACTCCAGGGTTTGCTCTTACTGACCTAGAATCTGCTGCTGTGTGCAGATGCACTGTTGGTGCCATGGTGGCAGCAGCTCTGCTTCCTCCTGGTGGCCTTTTTTACTTGCCTTGGATTTAAACAAGTTCCTTGTGGGGACCCATGGTTGTGACTTGGGAATTTTAAGTGTGGAAAAATTTTAAAGCTCTCAGGATTACTAGATAACATATAATTTCACTCCAGGCTTTGCACATTTTCCTATAGGGTCCATGCGAGTTATTACAGTGGGTAGAACATGCTTACATCACCGCATGGCTTTTGCATGTGCTAGTCTCTGCCTGGAAGGTCTATCCCCGGGGTATTTGCATCACTTCTTTCCATAGTACCTGGAGGCCGTGTACTATGGATCGCTCAAGTGCAATCTCCTTAGTGATGCCTCCCTGACTCCCCTGTCAGGATGGCACCACTTACTCTTTGCCCCTCTATCCTGCTTATTTTACTTTTTAGCACTCATTCAACATCTGACATATTGAACATTTATTTGTTTACCTGTTTAGTGTTTGTCTGCTCCTCTGGAATATAAAATCTTATGAAAGAGGGCCTTCCTCTATTTGGTTCATTGTTTTATCCCAGCACCCAGAAGAGTTCCAGGCACGTTGTAGGCACCAGCAAAGATTTCTTGAAAAAGAGAGAGAGAGAGAGAGAGAGAGAGAGAGAGAAATGAAGAAATACTTTTGTTGTCCAGTACCTTTGCAATACTTTCCTCCATCTGGGGGAACTTTTTGCCTTGTCAATCTTGTCTCTCTAAGAAGGCAAGTCAGGTAGTAGATTTGACTTGCCTACAGCTGGGGCATGGATCAGATGTACCTCACAGTACTCTGAATCAGAAGACAACAACCTCTGGATGTACGTACTAGGAGGAACGTGTGTGCACATGTGTGTGTTGTATAAAGGCACTGGGGTGGATGTTCTAGTGGCCAAAGCCCAGTGCTAGTGGTGTGAGCTGCAGCTTCTGTGTCCGGTGGAGTTGGCAGTGGATTTTTCTGTGGAACAGTCTGTACGTGTTTTGAGGGTTGTAGTTGGCTACATAGCCTCCTGGTTTTATTCTCTCCCCTTCCTACAGAGTTTGTGAGTGAGGTAAGTTACTTTTGAAAATAAATTTCTTTTTTCTACGTAGAGTTTAAGTGAGTTCTGTTGTCGGCAACTGGGAATCCTAACTGACTCACAGCTGGTTTGAATCTGAATAATATATCCCAAAGTCTACAGTTTTTAAAAGCAATTTAGCAGTTTATAAGGTAGAACATTCTTTTGGTTAGACCTTTAGTGTTCATCTGGTCAAGTAATTTTCAGTGTATATATATATATATATATATATATATATTTTTTTTTTTTTACATAGAATTATTTCTTCAAGTGAAATTTTACAAGAAGGTGAGCATCCAATATGAAAAGCAGATAAAACTGAAACTACTCTAGTTGAAGGGTGGGGGATATAAGAATCCTCCCCCCACAGTGTCTGAGGCCTCTTCTTGAGTCCTTAAGCACTCCAAAACATGAGAATTCACTGACAATTTACCTCATTTTCTAGAAGAGGAAACAGGTACACAGGAAAATGTAAAAGAAACACATTTAATGAGAGAACAGTCACTGGAACCCATTATATCTACACTAGCCTAGAGTTTTTGTACTACACTGCGCTGCACAATCAAATTAAGAAAGAAAAGTAGGGGATCCCTGGGTGGCTCAGCAGTTTGGCGCCTGCCTTTGGCCCAGGGCTTGATCCTGGAGTCCCGGGATCGAGTTCCGCGTCAGGCTCCTGGTGTGGAGCCTGCTTCTCCCTCTGCCTGTGTCTCTGCCTCTCTCTCTCTCTCTCTCTCTATGTCTATCATGAATAAATAAATAAAACCTTAAAAAAAAAGAAAGAAAGGTAATCTCTCTCTTTTAAAGTTTTCTTCTAGACATAGTACCAGTAGCAAAAGCAATAATCTGTTTAAATTGAGGTTTTCAGATAAAAAAGTTTAACAAATTTAATTTAAAAATTTACTTCCAATAGTATATTTGAGAGTACTTTAGAAGTTAACACTGTATGGTTTTTGATTTAAAAATGTATACAGTCCAACAAATCTTTTCCTTAGGATAAAAAACCCTGTCTCAAGATTTCTTACCAGTATATGGTAATCTAATGGCTGTACATTATACTTTCAAAATTCAAATGAATTGAAAAAACAAATCAAAACAGTATTAAAACCGTATTAAAACATATGTTAAGCTCATCTAGATATGTATTATCTTCTGAAAAGTCTAATAAGATCGAATCAGTGAAATAGATGAATGTTTCCTTTCCCCAGGTGTGCATGTATGTTTTCTATGGCAATGCAGATATAGCAAAACTAACTCTTTCTATTAGTGAATGAAATGAGTGCCTTTATTGAAAAGGCAAATTTAAATAGAATCAATAAAAAGTAGAGGATCCATTTGAATTTCAATTGAAATTTTCTGGACCTACATGACCAAACCATCATATAGAAAATATGATTAAAGTCTCCATTCTCTTAATGACCATTTGAGACCTTTGCAATTTTAGTTGCTGTGATTACCTTCTCAGTGTAAGCTCTATGAAGAAATCAAAAGTCACAACAACTTCTCGTCAACATCATTGGTTCTCTTTTTCATTTTTCTTTTGCAAATGATAATAATTTGTGTCTGGTGATTTGGAAGTCTGTTTTTTTATGACTCATCTCCCAAAGGGCTATAATTTCCCATTAAATTGCTCTCCATACTAGTACCACAAAACAACTCCTCCCTTCTATCATGATTTTTTCTCAACTATTCCCTTCCCAAACATTAAAAAAAAAATTTAAGCTGTATCTTACTTGGGAGTCTTTACCCTTAAATTTTGGAGGGACTATCAGTGAGTTAATAGAGAAATTTCTCCTCAAATAAATTTATATTTTACTTGGACCAGAAAAAAAAATGAGGCATTCATCAGGAATTTAGGACAATTTCATGATTGATAGATCACTTTCTTCTCAAAAAGAATTCTTTTAAATTTGAGTATGGTAGATGCACAATGTTATATTAGTTTCAGGTGTACAACATAGGATTCCACTTTTGTATATGTTGTGCTATGCTTAGCATAATTGTAGCTACCATCTGTTACGTACAATGTCGTAACAATATCATTGACTATATTCCCTACACTGTGCCTTTTATTGCCATGAATTATTCCATAGCTGGAAGCCTGTATCTCCCACTCCCCTTCACCTCTTTTACCCAAGTCCCATCCCTCTTTCCCTCTGGCAATCATCAGTTTGTTCTCTGTATTTATAGATCTATTTTGCTTTTTGTTTATTCATTTGTTTTTTTAGAATCTACATATGACTGAAGTCATATGGTATTTGCCTTTTTTTAATATGACTTATTTCACTCAGCATAAAACCCTTTAGATCCATCCATGTTGTTGCAAATGGCACAATCTCATCCTTTTCTAAGGCTGTGTAATATTCCATTGTAGCATATATAGGACATCTTCCTTAGCCATTTGTCTATCAATGGACACTTAGACTGTTTCCATATCTTGGCTGTTACAAATAATGTTGTAATAAGTACAGAGGTGCATGTATCTTTTTGAATTGGTGTTTTCATTTTCTTTGTGTAAATACCTAGTAGTAGAATTATTAGATCATATGGAATTTCCATATTTAATTTTGAGAACCTCCATACTGTTTTCCACTCCCCATTTACATTTCCCCATCATCAATTTTCTTGATGTTAGTGATAAGAGAATCTTAGAAGTGACAAAATAGGCTCAATACATGGCATCCAAAAGTGTTTCTGCTGCTTACAGTCCAAGATACCTTGCATTGCACCATCACTGTCCACACCTATAGGCTGCCACCGTTGGGCACTATGGCAGTGGAAGGCATCAGATATGTAGAATTTTCAATGACCAAAGGTTTGCTGTGTACCATAACTCTCAAGTTCTATTCAGAATTTTTCCTCTTTTCTGGAGAGCCACAATTATTTTTTTAAAAAAGATTTGATTTATTCATTCATTAGAGACACAGAAAGTTAGAGAAGCAGAGACATAGGCAGAGGGAGAAGCAGGCTCCATGCAGGGAGCCCAATATGGGACTCGATCCTGGGACTCCAGGATCACACCCTGAGCCAAAGGCACATTTAACTGCTAAGCCACCCAGGCATATCAGAAGACCATATATATATATTTTAAATTAGATCTGATAAGGAATAATTGACAGGATGAAGTATTTCCCTGGAGGCTTTCAATCCCTCATATTAAGAGGGATATTGGGCAGCCCCGGTGGTGCAGTGGTTTAGCGCCGCCTGCAGCCCAGGGTGTGATCCTGGAGACCCCGGGATCGAGTCCCACATTAGGCTCCTTGCATAGAGCCTGCTTCTCCCTCTGCCTGTGTCTCTGCCTCTCTCTCTCTCTCTCTCATAAATAAATAAATAAATAAATAAATAAATAAATAAATAAATAAATCTTTAAAAAAAGGAGGGATATTAATCCCTCATATTAATCTTTCTTGGATTAATTAATTTTGACATTTAAATATTTTGACAAAATAACGAAGGACTACTATAGTAAAACAGTAGTTATGTGTTATTTATATTTAGTCAATAACCATAAAGTCCTATTCGGGGCCAAAATTGACCTTTCTGTTCTTAGTTTCTTCAGCCTTTATAAAATGCCTACTATTCTACTATGTTTTCGTATTTCTAAGTTTTAAGGCTATATAAGCATTCATTCACCCATTTTTTCCAATAATGCAATTCAAACCTCTATCCTTGACCAATGTATTTAATACTCCTTTACATAAAGAATTGGTACTCCTGTCATGAATGGTAAATGTAGTTTTAAAAATGTAACCTGGCCCTAGTCCTGACTCAGACAGTTTTCAAGATGAAACAAGTTGCTGATCCCTTTCCATTGTTCTATGCAAGGGTTGTAGAGATGATTGCCTTAGACAAGGCCAGTGGGGCCACTCACCCAGGCCACCCTTTAGAGGGTCCTTGTATCATAAACACCATTCAGTTCCAAGGAAATGCATTTCTACTTTTCTTGCCCTGTATCCATGAAGCAAAGGCTCCAGTGTCCTAATTCCATGAAGACTTGGAGATTGTGTCACTGTCAATGTCAGAGACAGACACTGCTTTGAAATGTGGGATAGAAATAGGTAGAGCAAAAATAAATTAATTTGCCAAATTTTTTCTACCAAACAACAATAACACAATATTTTCTTGTAAAGTAGTGCTGAGTGTCTATATTCCTGCTTTTCCTTGTTGCCAAGGACTGGATTGTTTCCCCAAATTCATGTGTTGAAGCCTTAACCCTAATGTGACAGTATTTAAGGAAGCAGTTAAGTTTCAGTGAGGTCATATGGGTGGGTCCTCATCAAATACGATTAGTGTTTTTTAAGACGAGATACCAGATTTATCCCTCTCTTCCTCTTTCTCCCTCTGCATGGGCTCAGAGGAAAGGCCATGAAGATTGCAGCAAGAAAGCAGCTATCTGCAAGCTGGGAAGAGAGTCCTCAGTAGAAATCAAACTTTACTGGATGTTGATCTGGGAATTCTAGCCTTCAGAAATGGGAGAAATACATTTCTATTGTTAAGTCACCCAGTCTATATTTCTTGTGGCAGCCCAAGCAGACTGATACATTTGTGTTCTAATTCTTGGATCTGGAGGTGGTCATAAATTACTGAGGTATGCACAACAATCGTACACAGTATCTGAATAGCCTTTACAGTGTTAAATAATTTATAGTTCTTGAAAAAAACCATCCAGTTGAAACATGTGAAGCATGACATTGATTCTTTTTTCCCCAGTTTTACTGAAATGTAATTGAAAAATAAAACTGTATATTTTTAAAGTGTACAACACGATGATTTGATATATGTATACATTATGAAGTGATGACCACAACCAAGTTAATTAACATTTCTATCATCTCACATAGTTTTCTTATTTGCTTTACTTGGTGGGGATGCTCAACATTTACTTAGTAGATTTCAAGCATATAACACAGTATTGTTATTTTTATTTATTTATTTTTAAATATTTTCTTTATTTATTCATGAGAGAGACACACAGAGAGAGGCACAGACACAGGCAGAGGGAGAAGCAGGCTCCATGCAGGGAGCCCGACGTGGGACTTGATCCTGGATCTCCAGGATCACACCCTGGGGTGAAGGCAGGCACCAAACCCCTGAGCCACCCAGGCTGCCCCACAGTATTGTTATTAACTGTAATCCCACCATGTTACATATTAGATCCTCAGAACACATTCATTTTCTAACTGAAAGTTTGTACCCTTAAACCAGTGTCTACTCATTTCCTTTACACTATAGCATTCTACTCTCTGTTTCTGTGAGTTCAACTTTTGGCTTTTGATTCCACATATAAGTGATACTTGTACAGTATTGGTCTTTCTCATGACATTGATTCTTTACATTGGCTGCTAGATAGACATTGAACATTTCAGTTGTGAATGGTTTTCTTTTTATAAAAATATTTAATAAGATATAATTACATTTTCAAAAGTTACATTAAAATTTTGTTTTTTCTTTATATCTTCTGGTTTAAATTTTGTTACTGATTATAAGTTTTATTTTGCCTTCTAATTTTATTAGCAATAATCGCGCCTTGGATAAACCTCATTGACTACAATACTGCCACTGCGCAAAGCTTATTTTGCCTTCTAATTTTAATACATCATTTTGATTATTTTAGGGAAAAAATAAGAAACATAAAAAATAGTCTTACCTTATTTACCTTTAAATTTTTTTTATACTTTGAAAACAATATTCTATTTTTCACTTCTTTAGACCAGAGGTCAGCAAACTAGGACCTGTGGGTCAAATCTGGTCTGCCATTTGTTTTTATATAAGGCTTTATTGGGACACATTCATGCCCCTATTTTTATGTATCGTCTATGGCTATTATCATGGTGCAACATCAGAGTTGAGTAATTGCTACAAATACCTGAAAGCCAAAAGTAATTACTATCTGGCCCTTTACCGGTAAAGTTTGCTAGCTCCTGCTTTAGATCATTGAAAATGTGTACAATTTGAATCATGATAAAATAAATTAAAGTAGGATTAAAAACCAAAAGCAATAAGAGAGAGAAACTTTTCAAATTAATGTTCCAAATTTAAATAACCAGAAGCTAGGAAAGTGAGGGGACTTCTGTACAGCACTGCTCACATAAAATTTGTAAGCAAGACATTACAAATTATTTAAAGAAGACTGAAGGAAAATGAGCAAGGGACATTATTCACATGAAATCCACACTGAAATTGGTTGGTTAGAGTTCCTGCAATAACAGATTCTCATTAAATGAAGCTGTAGTCACTGATCAAAACAGTGAAAATGAAAGACAAAATTACTCATATCAAATTTATATTTCAGAGACAGCAAATATAATTCTGGCATACTTGTTAAAAGTTGAAGAAAAATGCATTCATAAAATCTGCAAATTGGATAAAAAGTTGAAAACTTTGGAACTTTACTCTGTTTATTGGATGATGATTCTGGAAAATGGCTGTCATATCCTGACACAAATGAGAATGTTTCTAGCAAAGCACAATCTGATTTAAATCAATGATTACAGTTTTCCATTGGATAAACGTGGCAGAAAATTTATATTTCATATTTTCATAGACTTTGTTTTTTAGAGCAGCTTTAGGTTCACAGCAAAATTGAGTGGAAAATGCAGAGATTTCCCATCTCCTTCCTGTCCGTATGCACGCACAGCCTCTCCCATTATCAACTTCCCCTACCAGAATGCTGCTCTTTGTTACGATTGATGAACCTGCACTGACACCTCATTATCATTCAGAGTCCATAGTTTACATCTGGGTTCACTGTCAGTGTTGTACATTCTGTAGGTTCAGACACAGGTATAATGACGTACCCATCATTAGGTATCGTACAGCATAGTTTCACTGATCTAAAATTCCTCTGTGCTTCACATATTTCATTTTAAACCCCAAATCTTTCAAATTGGGAAAGAAACTTATATTCTAAGTTCAAAGACAAAGTATCCTGTTACTATCATTATATATTTCTCAACCAATGTTCATAAATGGTTTGGGGCAATAATGATAGTTGCTATTGGAAACATATCCTTGATTAAAAGAAAATGAAATGATAAAGTGGCAAAAAATAAAATGTAACCAAGATAAATGCCAACCAAATGGAAAATAGTTAAATGAATAATGCATAGAATATTATGCAATATGAGCATGTATTATTAAGGAATAATTAAGCTATAAAAAGAATGTGAAATGCCATAAGCACATAAAATCAACAAATACTAAATAAATGAACAAAAGGACTAAGTAAGTGACAAACAATTGATATTTTTCAACAAAGAAGTAAATGTAGAACAGAATACATATTGTTATAATGTTCTTAAAAGAATATTAAAGATGATATCATGTGTTCAATTTTTAAACAAAGTACAATGATGCTTATGCAACAATGTTTTCGTTCACTTTATTGAGGTATAATTGATAAAATTGTAAGATATTTAAAGGGTACATTGCAATGATTTGATAAATGTATACATTGCTAAGGAATTCCTCTCATCTAGTTAATTAACACATCCATCAATTTACACATTTATATATATATGTTATACACACATATATATTTTTTTGGTGAGAACAAACAAGTTCTACTCTCTTAACAAATTTCGATGACATAATACAATGTTATTAATTATAGTCACCATGTTCTATATCAGATCATCAGGCCTTATTCGTCTTATAACTAAGTTTGTACCCTTTTATCAACCTCTCCTTAATATTTATATAAACATGAAACATTTGGGGATTTGGTAGAAATGATCTCCAAGTTTGTTAATGAATGGCTAAATATGTAATATGAATAAAAACAATGAAAATAATAAAAAATGCAACTCCCCTTTTGGATGGAGAATCCAAATTAGATCGCTCATTTATTGGATAAGGAAGTGAGAGAAGAAAATACATAAAAAAGTAAATATTACTCAGTTTAACTGGATTTCAAAAGTTATGTTGAGAAGCTCCTCAAATAAAAATAAAATTGTGATTTTTAGTAGAAAATGAATTTAACTTCGAGTGTCCGTTTTGCTTGCTATTATTAATCATATTAGGAAAAGATAATGACCACCAAAAATACAAAAGTGATGTGCTTGGATACTTCAATTTTTAAAAGGCTTATAAACTTAAAAAAGCCCCAAACTCTGGAGAAAACTTTGGAGAAATTGCAAGAAGCTGCATGTTGAATATGCAACAAATGTGACATCTTATTAAAATAGAAGGGAATTGCAACTAGAGATAAAAATATTTCCTAACTATGCAAAAAAATATTCATGTACAAATATTTCCAAAACTAATTTCTATGAAGAATATTTTCTAGTCATTAGAAAGCAAGCTATCGTTTCAATTGGAGAAAGATTGGAATAAATAGAGCAGCACACGGCTGTTTTCAGTTCTCTTTATAATATTCCAGTACTGACAATTTTAGAAGAAAAAGAACCTAAGAAATATTGTATGGCTCTAAATACTGCTTTAAAATACTTTGAAAATCTGATAAAAGCAATAGAGATTTATATCTTGGAATTAAATTATTTTGTAATGGTTTTGTGTTAATCATTTATCATCAGCGTTCCTATTACAATGTTCAAATATGATTTGTTAATTTCATATTCCATTTTGAATCTAAGGATTGCTTTAAATTTTTATTAACAATTCCAGGGGCATCTGGTGGCTCAGTGGTTGAGTGTCTGTCTTTGGCTCAGGTGGTGATCTAGGGGTCCTGGGATCGAGTCTCACATCCGGCTTCTCTGCAGGGGGCCTGCTTCTTCCTCTGCTTATGTCTCTGCCTCTCTCTCTGTGTCTCTCATGACTAAATAAATAAAACCTTAAAAAACAAACAAACAAAAAACGATTCCAGTTCCCACTGCTTCAGCAGAACAAAGTTTCTCCATATTAATATGAATAAAAAACTATCTAAGAACCACAAGGACTAAAGAAAGGTTATCTGATTTGGCTGCTGATAGAAACCAGCTATGTGGAAACTTTAATTACACCAAATAATTAGTGAATTTGCAGAAATTTTGTGAGATAAATCTAGAATTTTAAAATGAATTATGTTATTTCCGTGTTTTATTATTCACCCAAACATTGTTGGCCCATCAATGGAACACCTAGATGTGCACAATAAAAATTAAATTCAGTTTTCTTTGATATTTTGCCAACTTTCAGTTTTATACACATATTTCTCAATTTTACTAGGAAGATATATTTGTTAAAAAGGGGGGAATAGAACATATTAAGTATTTTATTTAACAGCTCGTTAGCTTGCTATAAAACTTCAATATTTAGACATGTGGTATGTGAACCTCCATTTGTCCCCTGCTTTCGTGGTGAGGGGCCATCCTGCTGGCCTCCTCTTTATGGGCTAATCTAAGGACCACTGGATGAGATGAAATGTAGAAGTATGTTGACAACGGATGAGGTGATGAGCTAGTGTCTTTCGTTTAGCCTTTTCCCTGCTGTTGCTACATTTCAAATGGATCTTTCGTCGCTGTTCCTAGGAAGGGAGGATATTGCTGCATGCTCCAACTGCTCAGTATTTTCTTCCTAATCTGATGCTTTTTGCTTTCTTGACTGAAAAAGATGTTTTGGTTTTGAATGAACTCACCTAAGTTGGCTGGCTCTGTCGAAAAGCCAAAGAAATTTATTTTTGGATTTTTCCTACGTGCTTCCAAGGAGGGATAAATGTCTTAGCATCTAGGAGAATCAGCAGGTTGTCACAACCCAGACCTATTAAATTTAATGATTTATTGTAACAATGTCTATGCTATTATATTCAAGAAGTTATTACATATCTTATACGCCAAAGTTGTTAAAAATAACAAAGGACTATTATCTTGAGTGTGGGAAACAAAATCATTTTTTAAAATGTGATTAATGCTGTGAGCTTGGACCTTTTACGTACATGTGGTAAGCAGTATTCCATGGGAACTTTCTCAGCATGTGTCCAACGATGTAAACAAAAAGTTAAAATACAGCTTACACTCTCCCTGGCATTCATTAGCATAGCCAAGAAAGCAGGAACTAACCACATTTTACATAAAAAGACTTTAGAAATCTGTGTCTACTTACATTAGCATTATTCAATCTGTGGGTGCCAACTAGATGCATAGAAACGATTTATTTATAGGCCTATCACCAAAATGTGTTCTTCATTAATTCATATTTTTCCCAGCTCACATTACTTCTTGAACCCATCCAGGTGGTTTTTAAATGCTGTGGGTAATTTAAAACTGAGCGAATTCATGCACACCCTGTTTTTTAGTGCTTAAGAACAATCGAATGGAAATGTCCTTACCACTCATTTGATATTTTGTCAATTCGTTTGCGTTTAATTAACCTGAGGAATAACACAACTATGAGCTTGGCTGGACTTTTTGAGTTAAGATCCACATTGGGAAAGAAATAAACCTTGAACATCTTGCCAAAGATATTTAGAAATACATTTCTCACAAGATTAAAGCTGAAAATCCAAAGTAACTGCAGTTTATTCTGACAGTACAGTTCAGTGAAACTGTGTTATATTGAACATTTCCTTATATATAACATTCGTTAAAATAGAAAGGGCCTCATCTAAAGCCTTGTAAAGTGACGTTTCCTCCATATAATTTTTTCCTGTATGTAATGTTCAAAAGTGTAGTGCCTTGGAAAACATTACAAAGGACTTTCCTTGTCGATCTGTGCTTGTTGTTAAATTTATTTTGGGCTGTCCTTCTGGTTAGCATTTCATAGCTCTTCATAGATTCAGTCAATATATAATAGAAAAACAGCCCCCAGAGTTTGCCTTTTAATACTGTGAAGCAGCAGGAGAAAGTTTAGGTTCTTGGCTGAAGGTCCTTCTTGAGCAATACTTTGGTTCTGATAAAGCTTTGGTCCTGTCCTTTCATTTTTTCCAGGGACTTGTGTCACCTATGCTGGTCTAGCAGCGAAAAGGATGCATGGAAGTGACCTGAGCATGAGAAAAATCTTGTTCATAAATTCAAGTGACTCTGTTTTGGAGAGCAACTTTCCCTCTATGTTGTATTTCTATATTGCGTTATATAGCCAAAGCCTCTACTGAGAAAAACGTAACTGATTTGTGTCCCATGGTACAATTTCTCAATATCCATTATTCTTCAGCCTAGCATGTGATTCCATTAGATGATTAAAACATTTTTCTACATTATGCTTTGAATTTTCCAGTAACAGATTTCAAATGTGTAGTATGTACGTACATATGTACAATGGAATTTGTGCAGACATAATCTATCCTCTGTTGCTGTATTATTTAGTGGTTTATTTTATTTTATTTATTTTTTCAAAGATTTTATTTATTTATTCATGAGAGACACAAAGAGAGGCAGAGACACGGCAGAGGGAGAAGCAGGCTCCCTGTGGGGAGCCCAATTCGGACTTGATCCCAGGACCCCGGGATCATGACCTGAGCCGAAGGCAGATGCTCAACCGCTGAGCCATCCAGGTGCCCCTCATGGTTTATTTTAAGCAAATGTTAATCCAAAAGTGCCTTCTTGTGCATTCACTCATTCATTTATTCCAAAACATTTTTGAGTCCCTACTGTGTTCAATGTTAGACAGTAGGCATAAAAGTGACACTGTCTTGATCTGCCTGAGTTTTCAGACAATTAACAGGGGCATATAATAGCACGTGAAGAGGGTTAACAACCGTGGATGTACCAGGTGCTATGGGGACAGACCGTAGGGTGATCTGAGCTACTTAAAGGAGCCCACGAAAGGCTTTACTGAGGTGGAAGGGGGCTGGGGGTGGGGAGTGGTGGAGTGTAGGTGAGTGTGATGGGTGGCATTTCATCTGACACCTGAGAGATGATCAGGAAAAGCTAAGGGAGGGGATACATTGAAGGTTGAAAAGATTCTCGATAGAGTGAATGGCAACTTGCAAAGGCTCAGAAGCCAGAGAGAATGTGGTGTATTCAAAGAACCAAAAGTTTGAGGCCAAGGTGAGGGGGCAAGGGGTGAACATGATGCCAGATTGCATGTCTCTTCTCGGCATAATTTAGGCAGAGCAAACGGTAACTAATGTAAACCATCATAAAATCTACATCTGCTAAGGAAATTATGGAATAGGTTTTATATTTAGCAGCACTACTGCATATTCAGACTTATTGTATATGCAACCTTGCCGAACCTGAAATCTAGACATTCTCAGGGCAGAAGAGATTTAAATGTGACTTTTATTTGATAATCTGGATGCTGGAAGGATTTTGCCCCTGCTGAACATCTGTGCCATTGAGTCTAGGTGGGGGATGTAGACATAGACACACATTTGGAGACTGAAAAGATGCCTGCAAGGTAATAGCTCCAAGTCTGCCACAGTCCACTTGTGTTGTTCTCCACGCTTCTGGGCTGACCTCAGCCCCCTCCTGCCTGGTGACAGAGCTCCCACTGGGTTCCACTGTGAGGAGGGGAAGGGGGTCACTCAGAAGTCCTGTGCTTCCTTGGTTCCCCCAGCTGGAAAGCGGTGAAAGAGAGAACAGAATCCAGGTTTTATTTTTCTCCCTTTTTTAAAATTACTTATTTATTAATTATTTTCTTCGAAGTTAGTTATTTTTACTATGAATTCTTTTTTCTCGAAAATGATCTATAATCCAACTGCCCAAAAGACCCCTGTTGACATTTAAAAAAAAGGTTAATGGTGATAAAAGCAAACGTTTTCTAAGTTTAAACAATACATAAAGTCATAAACAAAAGAAAAAGCTTGTGTTCTTGCCCTAAATGTTCCCAGTCTGTCTTTCCATAGGCTTCACCGTTCACAGCTTTCTTGTATATACTTCTAGGACTTGTTCCTTTCTCTGTCCAGATAGCTCTGTGGCAGACAACTGTGATGTGCCAGATGCCCTTTCAGGCTAAAAGGCATCCCTCGCTTGCAGGGAGGGCTGCTGGCAGAGAGCATGTGGTGGTTGCCGGAGGTGGGGCTGGGGTTGAGAGAAGAGAAAGTGGGGGGAGGTGGTCAAAGGTAGAAACTTCCTGGGGCACTTGGGTGGCTCAGCTGGTTAAGTGTCTGACTCTTGATTTCAGCTCAGGTCTGGCTTTCAGGGTTGTGAGTTCAAGCCCTGCGTTGGGCTCCTGGTTGGGGGTGGAGCCTACTGAAAAAAAAAAAAGGCAGAACCTTCCTGTTCTATGATGAGTAAGTCATAGGGATGTAATGTGCAGTGTGGACTAAAGTTAATGATATTGTAATTGTTTATTTGCAAGTTGCTAAAAGAGTAAATCCTAAAAGTTTTCATCGTAAGAAAATAATTGCTACTATATGAGGTCATGGATGTTAACTAGACTTATTGTGGTGATCATTTTGCAACAAATAAATATATCAAATCATTATGGTGTACACCTTAAACTAATACAATGTTATATGTCAATGATACCTCAATAAAATGAAAAAAAGGGGGGGGGAACTAACAGTACAATGAGAGGAATCAAAAAGGAAATTTTATAGGTTATATTTTTCCTTAAATTAAATGTCTCAAAATGGATATGTAATCAGTAATTAAACTGCAATTTGGAGATCTTGCAGGTTGGATTACCGGGGAAGCTGACTCTAAAACAGAGTCGCATGTAGTATGTTTATTCACGTGTGCCCTTAAGAGCAGCACCCATAGGAGAGAGGGGAAGAAAGCTAGGCTTTGATGCAGTTCCGATAAAAGGCCTTGGAGGATCCTGTGGGAGTTCTGGAGCTGCCTGGTCTCCACCAGCATCACCCCATGAGGCTGGGCCTTTATATCCTGGTGCTGGATGCAGACCCTGGGTGAGCTGTCTCCCCTTGCTACCAACGGCAGAAAAGGAAGAGTTCCAGAGAGGAGAGCCATGATGGCAGTTCTGGGGGTGTCCACAGTGGGGGTGTCCTTGAACACAATGATGTTGGAGACAGTGGCAAAAAAAGGATGGCCGCTGTGGACTGTGGCAAGGAGAGAGAGCAGTGGGATCTCACCCGTGGTGACCTCAAGGCTCTCTCTGAGAGAGCTTGCCAGGAAGTTCTGCTGGCAAGACCGCAGCAGCAGACACACGAGGCAACTGAAAATAACAACAACAAACACAGAGAATTTCTGCCGAGGGCTTTCACGAGCTGGGCATTAATAGGCATCCTTGGAACTCCATCCTTGCACCAAGTCTTCTTGGTGGTCAGTACTATTATTATTGCTGTATTACCAATTTGGAAACTGAGGCTCAGAACTACTAAGAAACTTATTCAAAGTCATAAAACAAACAGCCAATTTGGAAATTAGACATTGAAACATCCAGTGGGTTTATGTAGAGTCACTTTGGGAACAACATCTTGTGAATAGTTGCCTAAAGAGGAGGGGGTAAGAGAGACACCTGAAGATGACATTTACTTGCAGGAGGTTAAGAATTCACAGCTTACAGGGAGGAAAGGAATGGGTGGGGGGGAGGGCTTTGTGAAAGCCTATGTTTTCCTTTTTTTCAAGTCATTTGTGCTGTATGGGTCTTCGAATGTATTCCAAGTCATTTTGGATCTAGGGTTGACTTTGTCAAGATGAGTCACGTACATGGTCTGATATGAGGATCTGCTTGCCTCCAAAGATCTTTATCACTGCCTGACAGAGTCTGAAATTCCAGTATTAAACATTCATTCCTTTGAATGTTGAAGAGTTTTTATTTTACAGAAATCTTTCTTAAAATATAAATGTCCCTTTGAAGGATAAATATAAGTCCTTTGGAGTGATGGCAAATATAGGTCACTGTATCCTGAAAATGTTTCCAGAGTATGGAAGGTTACACCTGTAATAGAAAGGGATAGAGAGGGATCCCTGGGTGGCGCAGCGGTTTGATGCCTGCCTTTTGCCCAGGGCGCGATCCTCAAGACCCGGGATCAAATCCCACATTGGGCTCCTGGTGCATGGAGCCTGCTTCTCCCTCTGCCTGTGTCTCTGCCTCTCTCTCTCTCTGTATGACTATCATAAGTAAATAAAATTAAAAAAAAAAAAAGAAAGGGATAGAGAAATGTGGAAAACTGAGAAGATATTAGTGAAAAGATATTAGCGAAAAATTGCTTCTTGAAGTCCTTGAATTTATTTGTGACGTCCTGAAGACATAGCCTCATAAAATTACACTCATTAATATATGTAAGTTTTCTTATATGGGTTCTTTTATTACACATGTTTTATTTTTTAGAATGTTGACTGGTTATTTAAAAACAGCTGATTATTTAAAAAATCATTGTTAACCATTACTAGTATATAAGTACTTTTCTGAAACTGTTTTATGTTGCAGATGATGGAGAAAAGAGAGCTTGTTTTAAAATTTATCTAAATAGCACTATTACATCACAGTGGAGAAAAGAGTATAACATCATAAAGTAAATTATCTATTTTTAAGACAATCAAACATACTTTCAGATGTGGTTGTGGTGATTGTATACCCACAGTTAGGGCAGTTAATGTTTGAGACTGATGTTGCATTTTCAACCACATTCAATGGATCAGAGTTTATTATTTTCTTCTCCTGCTGTATTTATTACTCTGTCAAGTTTTGGTTCAAATTAAGTTTCTACAGCACGGATAAGTATAAACACTAAACACCCGGTGCGTCAGAAGCTTCTCTTCTAGGATAATTAAGATGTGCAAATAAAATTATTTATAAAAGAATTATGGCCTAATTAAAAATACTGCATAATAAACATATAAGGCGCAGAGTATTTGCAGAGGCAAAAAAGTGCATTTTTGTATTAGCCTGTGGGTTTTATAAGAGGTAGTGAGAAATCAGGGCTGTAATAACTGAGACTTTGAGTTTCTCCTTCTGTAAAGAATGTAGGTTAGGGGGGCACCTGGGTGGCTCAGCCGGTTAAGCATTGGACACTTGATTTCAGTGCAGGTCATCATGATCTCAGGATCATGAGATTGAGCACTGGGTGTGGAGCCTGCTTAAGATTTTCTTTCTCTCCCTCTCCCTCTGCCCCTTCCCGACCCCTCTCCCACCTCTGACCCCCACTTGCATGTGCCCACACGCTCTCTTTCTCTCTCTAAAAAACAAAACCCCAAACTGTAGACTAGTAATACCTTCTGTATACCCCTCAGGATTGTTGTCAGAATCAAAACAAATTGTGTATGTGAAAGCCTTTCTAAGTTTCATGGGTGAGATACTGCAAAGTTTGTTCAGAAACATTGGGTGGGGGAGACAAACGCTTGGCGTGATCGTCACCTCTGTTTATATGTCAGGAAAGTCTGAGGTTAAGTGGATGGAGTGTGGCCTGTCTGGGGGGTCCACAAAGCCCTTGGAATGTGATTTCATTACAGTGTCAATGCACAGTTTTCTGAGTAGTGGGTCCATATTTTTAATCCAGAACCTCAGTCCTTTGAAACTATGAAGTGTTAGGACAGCTGTCTGGAGGTATTTTCTGTATATTTTTCCAAATGAACTGAGTAGGAAAAACAGTTTCGCAGACTGTCTTGCTTTGTGGAAATTTAATCAATTCTTAGAGTTTATGGAGCACAGCTTAAGGTCGAAAGCACGTGGCTCTATTCGGAACACTGGTTCCTCATCAGAGTCTTACCTATTAAGGCTTAATTAATTGATACATTTTAGAATTGACTTGCAATTCCAAATAATGTGCTAATTTTATGTCAGGGCATGAAATATCACAAAGATAATTTGCATGGCATTTTGGGATATGCCACATGGAGTTTGGATGTGTCTATATGGATATCGGTTAAAAAATTGTTTCATTTTCTTTGCATAATTACAATTAAGTAAAATACAATGAATCAAAGGGGTAAATACTGAATTTACAAGACTTTTATAAGTAAAATATTTTCAAACAATTTTAATGAGAAACTGAGCTTGCTTTTATCAGCTTTAATGCTTGAAATGACTACATGAAGTGTTTGATCAAAACCTGTAAATGATGATCTCTTCAGTTTTTAAAATTTTTCTCATTAATGAGAAACTTAATTCAAGATAATTAATTAATTAATTAATTTTAAATATTGTATTTACTTGTTTATGAGAGACACAGGGAGAGAGGCAGAGACATGAGCAGAGGAGAAGCAGGCTCCCCTAGGGGAGCCTGATGGGAGACTTAATCCCAGGATCCTGGGATCACGATGTGAGCCAAAAGCAGACACTCAACCACTGAGCCACCCAGGCATCCCTCAAGATAATTTTTTAAATGACTTACCACACAATCAAAAATTCCTAAGAGTTTAAAATTTATTTTAAAGTAACTAAGAAAAAAGATAAAATACCTACTAAATTTTCCTTTCTTTCTGTTTTTTTTTTTCTTTTCTTTCATTGAAAATTTCTTAGACTAATGTACATGGATTCCAAATCCAATGGAACATTTCCATACCAAGAAGATGTGGTCTGTATATACAATGGACTATTATGACTCAGCCATCAGAAAGGACGAATACCCACCATTTGTTTCAAAGTGGGTAGAATTGGAGGGTATTATACTGAGTGAAATAAGTCAGTCGAAGAAAGACAATCATATGGTTTCACTCATACATGGAATATAAGAAATAGTGAAAGAGATTATAAGGGAAAGGGGGGGAACTGAGTGGCAAAAATTAGAGAGGAAGACAAACCATGAGAGACTCCTAACTCTGGTAAACAAACAAAGGTGTGCAGAAGGGGAGGAGGCTGGGAGATGGGGTGACTGAGTGATGGGGATTAAGGAGGGTGCATGATGGGATGAGCATTGGATGTTATACTATATGTTGGCAAATTAAATTTAAATAAAAAATTAAAAAAAGATATTTCAAACTACTGAAGCTTTGGGAATATATGTGCACTGTTGTAGTAGTCATCTTTCAGCTAACACGGACAACACGAAATGGACCATCAGCCACCAAGGGGCAAAGAATTCAGCTTGGGTGAAGACTCAGAGTTAGGACTACCACACCTCGTTGAGCCTGCCAGGAACCCCTGCTGTGTGGTCCTTGCCTGACTTCTCTAGTCTCCACCCTCTGACTGGCTCCTGAGCTCTGGGCCCTGTATCCTGCTACCTGGGAACATGAGATATGAACTCCTTCAGTAGCTCCATAGCCCTTGATCAGAGGGCAGCCAGTGGGGAAATAGACAAGCAGATGGTGGTTGAGGGGAGGAATAAGGAGTGCTCAATGATGTACATCCTGCTGCCTCTGGGGACAAGCTGGGAACACAAAAGGCATCAAACTCCCAATAGGTGGTCAGATGCTAGACTGTGGCTTGGGGGCTTTGAACCTGTCCCTGAGGGCTGAGAAGATGAGTATCTCTATTCAGGGCAAGCTAGCACAAAAGTTCCAGACCAAGGTTTTTCAAACTTGGGTGTCCATCAGAATTACCAGAAAGGCTTGTTGAAATACAGACAGGAACTCTGTGCTTACTTTCTGATCCAGTTGATCTGGGAGTGCAGCTCCAGAATTTGCATTTCTAAGAAGTGTCTAGGTGATGTTAATGTTGCTGGTGGGACAGGTTGAAAACCACTGTTTTTAAGCATGTTTTTTTTTCTTTTCTTCTTCTTCTTTTTTAAATAATTTGTTTATTTATTTATTCATGAGAGACACACAGAGAGAGGCAGAAACACAGGCAGGGGGAGAAGCAGGCTCCATGCAGGGAGCCTCATGTAGGACTTGATGTGGAATTTGAGCCCGGGACTCCAGGATCACGCCCTGGGCCAAAGGCACATGCTCTACTGCAGAGCCACCCAGGCTTCCCAAGCATGGGGTTTCTAATAGGATTTAATAGAATTTTCCACTTTTCCTCGATACATTTCTAAAAATCAATCTTTTAATGTATCTCCTTGCCTTTAAGGATTTTCATAGCATGCAAAAGGTTATTGCCACTCAAAGATGCAAGATTCGTGGTTTGGAAATATGACAGCAACCCAGGTAAAATAATTCTTAATTTGTTGGAACAAATTTGAATTTCATGTTATACAGCCACTGTGTGTATAGACAGCAATGAGCAGATGGTGAATGAATCTCTGCCAAGGTCAATGTCAACGATTCAAACTGTCTTTGTTTGCCACTCATGGCTGTAGTGCATTTTAAGTGAATACTCACATATTTTTTTTTGTGTGTGTATGAATACTGACATATTCTTATGCCAGGGTCACAAACTCAAAAGCCTAACTGGTCCAGGGAAGCAATTGCAAATGAGTGGAAAGAGCAGGGGGAGAGGGTGGTGAACTGATGGGCTTGTGTCCATTCAAGGGCAAACGCCTTCCAGGGCTCCAGCCGACTCTCATGCCAGGTAGGAATGTGGGGCTGTTTTGTCAGGTCTTCCAATTTTCAAGAGCGTCAGAAATCCAGACTTTTACGTGAGATCCCTTTTTTTTTTTTTAATGTCAGCCCTCTGAAGGCCCAACAAAACACATTTACAAGCCAGTTCTAAATTTACTTTTACCATCAAATAATACCCCACAATTTGAACATTAGTGAAGATTTTAGAAACATAGCTTTGGGGAATATCAAGTGCTCACTATTCAATATTTTAAAAAGGTTTAATTTAGTTTAAATATGTGACTGCCCTTTAACAGCAGTTTTATTATGATGAAGGAAAGGAAGTAATGGAGTATGGAGTTTCATTCTCAGGAGCAGGAGATGGAGTAGGAGTTTCTTCACAGAATAATGAAGACAAACTTGATAAAGTAGGCATTCAATGCCACGAGTACCTAATCCTGTGCCAAACAGAAATTGTATTTTCTGTGCTGCACATAATCATTATTCACATTTTTTACTAGCCTGAAAATCATGTGGGGGAAACAACCCTCCAGTTGTTGAAAGTAGATACAATTTTCCTAAAGTGAAACGATTTGCCATGAAAATGTTTTTATCCAAGGGCCAAAGTTGCTGTATGGCGGTGGAGGTGTTTACAGTCAACTCCCAATTATCTAGAACCAGGCTGTTGGATTTTCATATGAATTCTCTTTTCCCTCGCATACCCTATGACTATTTTATTGCTCGTACCATTGCCATCATAAGCCTGGCAGATGGAATGATAGGATTACAAGCAATTCTTTTAAGAGTCAAGTTGAGAAGTTCTTGGAATCTAAACCTAAATTTGAAGTTAGGGTTTTGGCATTTTTCATTTATACGTTTTCCTGCCAACCTTGCTTTCATTTAAGTAGCTGAGGATGACTAGGATTTGTGTTTCTTCTCTTTCCAAAACTCCCGGGATTTTTGGTGTTTTGCCTTGAGAGGAAAAAATGCCAATCTTTTTACAAGAGAAGCAACAAGATAAACAACGGATAACAATGAGAGGTAAGCAAAGGGTGGGTATATGGAAAGGCCAGTGATGTCGTTGATAAAGCACTTTGTGTCTCTAGACCTTAGTTTCTTCATGTAAAGAATGAATAAGATTGGCAAGATCAATGATTTTCCTCACTGTGCTCTGTTCCAGACTCTCCCTTGGTGTGCTGTTAGTAGATTCTTCTACGGATCGTAAAGGGTAGAGTGGTGCCTTTACCAGTCAAATCTTGCCTAAATGAAATTGAGCCGGCTTTAAACAACCTTCACAGTTCAGGGCTCCAGTAGGAGTTTTAGGTAGATATTAGTCATGAAAAGGAAAAAAAGTTAAAAGAGTAAAACAGGGGCACCTGGGTGGCTCAGTGGTTGAATGTCTGCCTTTGGTTCAGGTCGCGATCGCCGAGTCTTGGGATCAAGATGGGGCTCCCTGCAGGGAGCCTGCTTCTCCCTCTGCCTATGTCTTTGCCTCTCTCTCTGTGTCTCTTATAAATAAATATAAATAAATAAAATCTTTTTTTTAAAAAAAGAAAAGAGTAAAACAAACTGATAAACTTGTATATTATCCCTTTGAATTGATTAGAGCTAATGGAGCAAAAGAATTAGTGTTTTTCTCCCTTCATAGTCTGGAAAAACATGGCAAGGAATAGCATCTTTCCAATATCTTGTTATTGTTTTAAAGCGGAAGAGAATGATATCACACACTAGGTAAAAATAACCACAACTAGATTTCCTAGCTCTTTTTTTAATCACCGAATAATTGCAACCCATGAGGTCAAATGCAGTTGAAAATTAGCCACAAGCTTTTGGCACTGTAGTGATTACTTTGTGAAAGGAGTTTAATAACATCTTTCTCAACGGAAGCCAGCGAACTGGACCACATGATCATTCATGACTCCCTTTTATACTAACGGTCAGCACATATTTAGTCAAATGCTGTGATTAAATCGTTTGGAAGAATGTTAAGAGACACACGGAATGTAAGAGAAAATAACATAACTGTCTTAATGTAGATCAGCATAATTCTAGTATTGATTGCAAAGTTAATGGGAAAGGAGGGGACAACATATTTCTATTGAGTGTATACTATTTTTCCACGAGCTGGAAATGTGGGTGAACAAAATAAAGAAATCTTGCTTTTATAGATTCTACATAGTATACACACACACACACACACACACACACACAATGCTTCAAAAATGAATAAATCAGAATAAAGGAGTAGACAGTGATGTAGGAGTCCTGTTTCAGGTGTCAGGGGGTTCTCTCTCAGAAGATGGCATCCGGGCAGAGACTTAAATGAAATGGAGGAGGAAACCATGCCAAATTCTAGGAGAAGAATGTTGTAAGCCAGAGAGCAGAGAATATACAAACACTCTGAGAATGAGGATGAGCCCGATGATCTCAAGGAGCAGCTAGAAGGCAAATGGGACTGGAGAGACAAGTGGGGGTGGTAGGGGATCAGATCTGAAAGGAAACAAGTTATTTGGGGCCTCATGGTAAGCAGGTCAAGCAGTTTGCATTTCATCCTGAGTGTGTTGGGAAACCTTTGGAAGGTTGAAGAGAGAGTCAGTGATATGATTTAATTTATTTATAAAGAGTTGACTCTGCTACTATGTGAAGAGTAAAATTTGAAGATGGCAAGTGTGGAAACAGGGAGATCAACAAGGAGCTGCCCCAGGTAGCTGATGGTGGCTCCAGCAAGGACAGCTATGCAAGTGGAAAGAAAGATATGGTCAGATTTGTGGCATCTTTTTGTTAGAGCCAAAGGGGCTTGTTGATCAATGGGATGGGAGTGTAAGGGAAAGAGATATACCAAGATGACCCCCCACCCTACCCTAGTCTTTGTCTTTGTCTTCAAATGTACGGAACCCTTTTTTGGGAGGGCAAGAACATAAAGAGGAGGTGAGATGGAGGGATCAGGAGGGAAATTGCAGTTAAGTTTGCCTGTTAGGTATCCAAGGGAAGATATCAAATGGGAAGTTGGATATCTGTGTCTGGCATTTTGAGGAAAGGCTGAGGTTGGAGAATAAAAATTGGGGCATCATTAGTGTGTAGATTATACTTAAAGCTGCCAGCTTAGATGGCTTCTTGAGACAGTGGAAGGAAAATAGAAGAGGCTTTGTGACTGAGTCCTGTGGAGCACCAACATTTGGAGGTGGAGAGATCAATGTGTGGAGAGGAGACACAGGTGAACACCTTGGTGCCTGCTGCTTTATCCTGTTTTTTTTTTTTTTTTTTTTTTTTAATATGTCTATGTAATTCAGAGGAAATAGGTGCAGTTTAATAAGATTAAGTTCATTGTAATGAATTAAAATTCTCTGAAGTCCAGGTGTCTGGGTGGCCAAGTTGGTTGAGCATCTGACTCTTGCTTTCAGCTCAGGTCATGATCTCAGGGTCTTGAGATTGAGCCTCACATCAGCTCTGTGCTCAGCTACTAGTCTGTCTGTGAGTCTCTCTCTCCCTCTGCTACTCCCTCCTCTCATGCTCACTTGCTGGCTCTCTCAAAAAAATAAATCTTAAAAAATATCTCAGAAGTTCTCAACAGAGATCACTTTACAAATCTATCAAATGATAACCTCACTTAAAAACAAAATATAAATGGCCCACTGACCTAGCATGATATGACATTCAGCTATCTTAGCAATAGAAAGAATGCAGCAGTAGCCTATAAAGTTGCAAGTCATATCATCAAGATAACTAGTTTGATGATCATTAAAAAATACTATTTATTTGAATATTCCAAGACTAAGGTATAGATGCAAGTAATAAAGCTGGGATTGACTATTTGCTTATTAAACAGATAAGTTAAGACCGTGAATGGTGTTTGGTCTCAGAGTTTAGGAGACTTTTGAATTAAAGAGCAATTTAAAAGAAATCCAAATTAATAACAAAAAACTGAAACAATCCAATTAAAAAAATGGGCAGAGGATCAATAGACATTTTCCCAAAGAAGGCATATAGATGGCTGACCGACACATGAAAAGATGCTCAATATCACCAATCTTCAGAGACATGCAAGTCAAAACCACAATGAAATATCATTTCATATCTGTCAAAATGTCCCTTATCAAAAAGATAAGACATGACAAGTGTTGGTAAGAATGTAGAGAAAACAGAACGCTTGTGCACTGTTGGTGAGAATGTAAATTGGTATAGCCACTGTGGAAAATGGTATGGAAGTTTCTGAAAAAAATTAAAAAATAGAACTACCATCTGATCCTGCAGTTTCACTTCTGGGTATTTATCTGAAGAAAATGAAAACACTAACTTGAAAAGATATGGTCACTGCAGCATTATTTATAATAGCAAAGATGTGGAAACAACCTAAATGTTTGTATCTTTTGCAAAGTAATCACCACAGTATGTCTAGTTAACATCCATCCCCATAGAAAGTCACAGAATTTGGGGGGAAGAATGGAGAAAGGAATGTGGTATTTATGTACAGAATGAAATATTATTCAGCCATAAAAAAGAATGAAATTTTGTCATTTGCAACAACATGGATAGACCTTGAGGGCATTATACTAAATGAAGTAAGTCAGATGGAGAAACATAAATGCCATAATGTCATATGATCTCCCATGTGGAATCTAAAACAAAACAAAACAAAAAACTAGCTCATAGATACAAAGAACAGATTGGTGATTGCCAGAGGCAGGTGGTAGGTGAAATGGGTGAATGAAATAAAAAGGTACAGACTTCTAGTCATAATATAGGTAAGTCATGGAATATAATGTACAGCTTGGTGACTGTAGTTAATGATCCTGCACTTCATATTTGAAAGTTGCTAAAGGAGTAGATCTTAAAAGTTCTCCTCATCACAAGAAAAAAACTTCTATAACTATGTATGTGATGGATGTTAACTAGATTTGTTGTGATGATCATTTTACAATATATACAAATATTGAGCCATTATGTTGATACCTGAAACTAATATAATGTTGTATATCAATTATACTTCAATTTTTTAAAAAAGCAATTCACTTTATTTATTTATTTATTTATTTATTTATTTTTTTTTTTAAATTTTTATTTATTCATGATAGGCACACAGTGAGAGAGAGAGAGGCAGAGACACAGGCAGAGAGAGAAGCAGGCTCCATGCACCGGGAGCCTGACGTGGGATTCGATCCCGGATCTCCAGGATCGCGCCCTGGGCCAAAGGCAGGCGCCAAACCGCTGCGCCACCCAGGGATCCCAATTCACTTTAAAAAAATACATGTTTTTTTACCCCAGTGGAAACATGGCAAAGGATTTATACAGGCCAGTCAAAGGGAAATATATTAGGATATATGCTGGCATTTAGTATTAATCAAGTAAACACCAACTAAATGAAATGTCAATTTTAATATTTTGGGGTGGCAATATTTTTAAAAAGATGAATATATGTGGGGCATCCTGGGTGGCTCAGCGGTTTAGCACTGCCTTTGGCCCAGGGCCTAATCCTGGAGACCAGGGATGGAGTCCCATGTCGGGCTCCCTGCATGGAGCCTGCTTCTCCCTCTGCCTGTGTCTCTGCCTCTCTCTCTCTCTCTCTCTCTGTGTGTCTCTCAAGAATAAATAAATAAAATCTTAAAAAAAATGAGTATATGTGTATTCACATGCCTTAATGATGGGAATGTAAATTGGAAGAATTTTTCTAGACTAAAATTTCACAATTTATAAATAGCCATAAAATATTTAAATTCTTGTTGACAGGAAATCTACTTCTAGGAATTTATATTAAGAAAACATTCTGGGGTGCCTGGGTGGCTCAGTTGGCTAAGCATCCAACTCTTGCTTTCAGGTCAGATTGTGATCTCAGAGTCGTGAGATGGAGCCTCACCCCTGGAATATGTTGGGTTACCTGCTTTCCCTCACTCTTGGTGTCCTGCACCAACCCCCACCCCCTATTTGTGGTTGTGTGTGTACTGCTCTCTCTGTCTAGAAAAAGAAAAGAAAGGATTCTGAGTTAGGTACTAAAAAATTTATTGGAACGGTATTTGTAAAGGTGAGAAATTAGAAAAATAAGTGTACTGTGGTGAGGATTGGTTAAATTTATGGTATATGTATATGATGTGATTTTTCTACATGTTTTTGAAGACTTATATGTTTAGAAGATTTATAATATGGATACATGTTCACTGTATCCCATGAGAAAAAGCAGATTATTGAATACTGCAAACATTGTGATAGTAACTATTTTCGCACGCACATGCGTATATAAACATAGAGGACACAGAAAAAGATCTGAAAAGACTTTTACCAAAACATTTACAATAATTTTCTCTGGGTAGTAGATTGAGGTGTTTCTCAAGTTTTCCAAATATCTTTTACATTTTTTATAATTTCTGTAATATTCATGTATTATTCTTATATTTAGAATTTAAAAAATGTATGGAGATCTGAAAGGGAGATAACATTCTTAGACACTTGTTTCTCTGATAATACCATGTTTTAAAAAAATCTGTTCACCTATTTACTATTATTGGACATTTGTGGCTTAGAACCAAGGAACTTTTATAAGTGAAAGAATTTTGTGACTCATATGCAAAGGGTTCTCTTTTCTTCTTTCAACTTGATAGTGTGATGGTGATGTCCCTTGCTGCTTAATAATGACAGCTGTCATTGTACTGTATTATATTGCAGTCATACAATATACCACAAGGAGAATGTGAAATATGGCAATAACTGGTAGTTAGCAGGGCTGAATTAAGTAATTCTGAGTTCTTGGCATTGTATTAAATGCTAAATAGTAAAAGACTGAATAAATATGTTGAATCAATTATTTTCTTTTCGTTATGTGTGTTTTAATCTGACAATGCCAAAAGATGTAATTACAAAAGATTTCCTAGGCCAGAAATCTCAATTCTCTGAACTCTTAGCTTTAATCTGGAAATTGTTGATGTAAGGAGAGTTAGGAATTTAGATGGAGTGAAGGTCCTTTTCTTTAATTAATTAATAGAATCCATTTGGGGAAGTAATGTGAAAATTACTGTAAAATTCATCATAGGTAATGATGGGGGTGATGATCCATATAAAAAAGCTCAAACTTCTATGGCAAATATATATGTCTATATATATGTGTTGGCTCAAAGTATTTAATTGGCTAAAAATTATTTTAGGTCTGTAAATGGCATGTTTGTGAAATGACATTAAGTATGCTTTTCAAGACAGGATATTCCTGGCCTTAGGATAATTGTACAGTGACTCAGAAGAAACTAATATGAGTAAATGGTAAAGTAATTGAGGCAACCCCATATGTCATTCCAGCAAAAGGAAAGCAACTTTTCTCAAATCACCTCTAACATGTCCGTTTCCCCTGAATAACCCAGATAATTGCCATGATACTTCATTTCATTTGGACTATGGAGGCCTGACTTTTAGCTTTTGGTTTCTATATAGAACACAAGGAGAAAAGAAAAAAGAAAACATAAGCCCCCTCCTTTGTGGAATTTCTCAATGAAATTGCAAAGGGAGTAACTTTAGGTCTCTTGAGTGGCTCAGCTGGTTAAGCCTCCGACTTTTGATTTCAGCTCAGGTCATGATCTCAGTGTCACGATCTCAGGTTGGCTGGATGCTCAGCAGGAAGTCTGCTTGAAGATTCTCTCCCTCTGCCTCTCTCTCCACTCAAGTGCTCTCTCACTCTCTCTAAAATGAATACATAAATCTTAAAAAAATAAAAGAAAATGAAAAGGGAGTCACCAAAAAGTTGTAGAGTAAACCAAAGATCTTAACTTCTGTCAGAAGTCCTCTGAAAGAGATATTTAAATATGTTGAAGACAGGTTTTATGTTTTCTTTATTTAGTGCCAAAGTATTTCCATCAGTTTTGGTGAAACTAATCTGATAAAAGCACTATTTCTAATTAAGTGAAAGGAAAATATCTTTACAAGATTATAAATGAGTTTTAACACCTATCTATTTTAAGAAGTTGCATTGCCAGCTAACCTGGGTATTTTAGAATTTACTTCTCAAATATAAAAACAGAATTTGAACCATGCCATTGGTATGATTTCAGAATGTTTTAATGACAGGCTAAGACATACTTAATGAAACATACAAACTCTTTAAACAGAGCATGCACATTGATAGCCTTTGCAATGGGCTTGGGGCTGTGCACCTAATAATGTTTATTACTAATGTCGAGTCTTTTAGGCGACACATGAGAATTTTTTGGCTGTTGTCAGAGTGAAATACTTGAATTACCCCTATCTAGTCTCATTGTTTACAATCTCCTCTCAAGGTGTCAGTGTGCTTGAATTGTACTTAAAACACATAAATCTCTCTTCAAAGGTAGCTTGAGAGCCTGAAGTGGAGCCAGGGAGTTTTAAATGGAAAGGATAAGCCAGGCCTACTGAGTCCTCTCGAATGTAGATATTCCAGTTTGTTTAAATTATAGCACAATGTAGACCAAAGAATAAAATCTCTATGATAATTTAGCTAAAGAAAAAAGTATAGCTGCTGTTGAGAATAAAGCATTTGTAATCACCAAAGACTCTTAATTATTTAAGGCTACCTCAAATATATATTTTGGGGAGTAGTGGTTTGCAATTCCCCCACAGTCCTCAAACAAACAAATAAACAAACCAAGTCACAGACAGACACCTTAGTCATTAATCACACCAGCTAACTGGAATTTCTTATGCTGATCCAACTTGGAGAAGAGTAAAACTTGTGAAGTTAATGGAGGACTACCTGCCTTGATTCATCCTTTAAATTCTTGAATTCTAACAAGTATTCTCATGTATTCATTTGTGTTTCCCTCACTTCCCTATGTAACATCTACATCACAGATCTGCACATTTGGCATCTTTTAAAAAGATTTTATTTATTTATTCATGAGACACACACACACACACACACAGAGGCAGAGAGAGACACAGGCAGAGGGAGAGAAGCAGGCTCCATGTGGGGAGCCTGACTGGGACTTGATCCCTGGTCTCCAGGATCATGCCCTGGACTGAAGGTGGCGCTAAACCGCTGAGCCACGGGGCTGCCCACATTTGACATTTTTTAAAATCACAAATTATAATTCTGCACCCAAACCTGCAATATGTCAAACTGAGTTGAGCCCCACATATCTTTTGCTTGGCAGGAACTATTCTAGTGCTTAATGAAGGCTGCTTTGGCTGATCCTTCAGTGCCTTAATTTGTCTGGCCACAGTAGTTGGTTTTTGTCTTCTCCAGAAAATGGTTCTGTAGCCAGTGTTTTTTTTTTTTTTTTATTTATGTTGCTTCATAGCCATTGCATGCTTTGTTTTACTTGGAAGCCTGTTTTCTTTTGGCTTTTCTTGCCAGCAAATCATTCCCCACTTTCTGACTTTACCGTCTTTATTACAACAATCTGGGATTGGGGGTGGAGAAGTACAAATATGCATGCCACGATCAAAACACTCCTTTTGACATTTGGGTTAATGCCAAGACTTTGATATCTGAAAATGAAGCTAATACTTGAAAGAACCTTTCACACAGTTGACACAAATGTTACCTTTCCCACCGGTGTTACACAGGGCGATATAGTTTAATTAACACTTGCACATTCGTGTGTCAAAAGCTTTCTTACTCCTTGCTAATCTAAACCTTTCCTTGGTCATTATTTCCCAATAATCAGTGGCATGCTGGCACTCAGGGAATAATTGAAGTAACAATTATTCCTGTTTTTTTTTTTTTTAAAGATTTTATTTATTTATTTGGGGGGGTGGAGAGCTGGAGGAGGGGCAGAGGGAGAAGGAGAGAGAGAATTTAAAGCAGACTCCATGCTGAGTGCAGAGCTGAGACTGATCTCATGACTCCAAGATCATGACCTGAGCCCAAACCAGGAGTGCAGCCCTTAAACGACTGAGCCACCCAGGTACCTCAATTCTGGCTTATTTTTAGCTATGATTGGTAGAATAAAGACTGTGTTGATGCTTCTATTCTCAGCTTGCTGGCTTATGTATTTGGCCAAAGGTAGTTGCTATTTAAGAGAGATATATGAGAGGATATAAACAGGCTGTTGAATTTAAGTGAAGATTAGAATATAAAAACTGAAAACTGATATACTGATTATCTTCCCCCCTAAAATCAAGACCCTATTTTATTTTATTTTATTTTATTTTAGTCTCTTCACCATCTTGATTTATTTTTCCTAGAGAGTCAAAGATGGAAAGAAGCAGAGTCCATGAACAGTTGTCCCCTATCTAATCACTTTCAATTTTGCCATACTGCTTTATTTTCTTCATGACACTTGTTACTATCTGAAATTGTCTTCTGGATGCATTTGTTTGCTTGTCTACTCCCCTGTCCCATACTCACAAGAATGGGAGCTGCAGACTGTGGGGCCTCCTCTGTCTTACTCACCATTGGTATCACCAGCGCCTGTAGCTGCCTGGATCGTAAAGGGAATTCCACATGATCTGTTCAGTGTGTGAACACATAGTTGGCTATGTGACTAGAGTTCGAGGGCTCAAGTTGTGAAATTCTAAGTTCTGTGGATGGTGCAGAGAGACTTTCCTCCTAACTTTCAAACATTTTATTGGATTTATTTGGAATGCAATTTGAGAACAAAAAGCTACAAGAATTACTAGAGCAATGCATGCTTAAGTAAGGGAATGTATACGAAAAATATATGTGGGGACAGGAAAGAACAGACAAAATTTATAAAGATGAGGTGCTGATAGGGGATAAGGGTTTTCTCACATCGAGGTTTCTTTTTTCTGGAGAGCATTCTGATAGCATAACTCTCCTGGCTTCTCTTTGCCCCCTCATTCATTCTGCAATGGGGGAGTTAGAGTTACCTCTCATTGATGAGGTGGGAAGTAGAAGTTCAGTGCTTTCTCTTCTCCCTTCCTCTTGTGAGTGGGCTTCCCGGAGAGAATCTTCTTTGCATTTCCATGTCATAAATCTAACAGAGGCAAGTCCCCAGGCAATATAGGTATCTAGAATGGAGAAGTCTTTCCAATTTTGAAGTTCAGTATTATGAAGTTTACTTGTCCACTTTCTTTAGTAACACCTTTATAAGGAATAAAGGTAATATCTTGGCAACTGTAAGATAATAACAACAGCTCCATGGATGAAGGGGAGAAGTAGAATTATATTGTTTAAAGTTCTCATACTATACTTGAAGTGATATGAAGGTAGACTGTGATTAGTTAAAATGCATATTATAAACCCTAGAGCAATTACTAAAAAAAGAGATACATCAGTTGATGGAGATAAAATGGAATGCAAGAAAATATTCTACCAAAACCAAAAAAGGGTAAAAAATAACAGAGAAAAATGAAAACAATTAAGAAAAATAAACAAATAGCAAGATGATAGACCCCAAACCAGCCATATCAATAATAAAATTAAATGTAAAATGTCTATAAATATTCCATTAAAAGGAAAAGGTTGTCAAAGTGGATTAAAAAAATTAAGACCCAAATGTATGTTATATAGAAGAAAAGCACCGTAAGTATAAGGATAGATAAGTTCGAAGTAAAAGATATACCCTGAAAATACTAATCAAGAGAGAGATGGATTGCTTATTTTAGTATTACATAAAGAAGCCTACAGGGCAAGGAATACCAGCAGAGATAAATATGAAGAGTCAATTCATCTAGAAGGTAAAATAAACCTAACATGTATGTTCCTAATAACAGCTTTAAGATACATTAAACAAAAAAAAGTGGCAGAACTAAAAGCAGAAATAGACAAATTCAATAACTATATGTGGAGCTTTCAACACTTCCCAATAATTGGTAGAACAAGCAGAGAGGAAATCAGTAAGGATGGAGAAGACTTGAACGTTACCATCAACCTACTTGACTTACCTCACATTTATAGAAGACAAACTATACAGTGTATGATCACAACAGAACTAAATTAGAAATCAATTACAAAAAACATCTAAAAAATGTAAAAACATATGGAAATTAAACAGTATATTTCTAAATAATCCATGGGTTGAAGAGAAAATCTCAAAGGAAATCAGAAATTTTTTTGAATTGAATGGCAATGAAAACATGATATATCAAAATTTGTGAAATACAGCTAAAACAGTGATTAGGAGGAAATTTATAACAATAAATCCTAGGATTAGAAAAAAATAGAACTTTAATCAGTAAGTTTCACCTTAAGAAACCCGACAAGGAAGAGAAAATTAAACCCATAACATTTTGCATACACTTTTAGGTGATTCTGGAACCTTTTGAAGCCCATCATAAATTCAGATTAAGAATCCCTGATCCTAGGTTTGATCCTAAATTCATATCCCCATACCAGACTTCTTTCTTTAGCCCCAGAATGTCATATTTAAGTGATTTCAGGGCATCTACAATTAAGTATTTCACAGGCACCTAAAAGTTAAAACTTGTAAGAAGTAGTGCATTAACTCTTCCTCTTTCCTCCTATCCCCTTTCTTCCCTCTCCCTTTCCTTTTCTAAACCTAAACCAAAGAATAGTACCACCATTCACTCAGCTGCAAAATCCTCATCTTCCCTCTCCCTCATTCACACAGCTAACCAATTACTAAATACTGTTTATCCTATCATCTAAAATTCCTCAAATCCACCTATTTTTCTGCATTCCTATTGCCACTGTCCTAGAGTGGGTCACCAACATATCCTAAGTAGATCATATAATAATTCCCTAATTTATTCTCATTGTCTCCTGGATAATCTGTTCTCTGATATTTTCACCTTTAATAGGTAGTCAGGGTGAGATTTCAAGAAGAGTAATGTGATCTTATTGCACCTCTGTTTATAATCTTTCTCTAGCTTTGCTGTGTTCTTGGGGTTAATTCTTGTGCCTTGGCTCATAAGACCTTTCATGATTGGGGCCCTACTTATCTCATGGACTTCACTCTCTCTTCAAGTTCTGCTATTAATTATACAATGTTTATTTAAAAAAAAAAGACTTTGAGAGAGAAAGAGCAAGCACATTAAGTGGGGGAGGGTCAGAAGGAGAGGGAGAAGCAGACTCCCTGCTGAGCAGGGAGCCCAATGGACGTGGGGCTTGATCCCTGGACCCCGAGATCATGACCTTAGCTGAAGGAAGATGCTCAACCAGCTGAGCCACCAATAATTTTGGTGAGCCCCTGATGTTAACTTTATAATGAACTTCTTCCTGTTTTCCTTAGTTTCATGCTTTCTTTTTCTTCCAGACCTTCCAGATGCTATTCATTTTGTCTGGAATATTTTTCCTAGCCCATTTCCCTTTGCCCTTCTCCCTCCACATTTTATTGGATCATTCATACTCATCCTTTAAACCTAGTTTAGCTACTATTTCTCAGTCAGGATCTCCAGATCTTCTTCCTGTTGCTCGTTTGTCTTCATCTCCAAAGGATTCAATGTCCCCACTAAGAATCTCTTTGCATTTTATCATTTCAAATTGTAATTTCTGACTTGTTAATCTCCCCTACGGGGCTGTAATATAATGTTTGTCCTTGTGGATAAAATCATGGTGTATTCTTTTTCATAATTTAGGGTAATATAGGAAGGATTCTGGAATTCTTAATCATCTGGGAAAATATATGGTAAAAATAATGCAAGCATAAAGTAAGGCTGATAGACATTCCATGAATATTTGTATAATGAGTGTAATTTATTTGTGATTACGTATTGTCATATGTCATTATCATAACGGATACTCTTACAAATTTTTTTCTCTGTTCCATTGACAAAGAAAACATAATCGTTTTGTTAATAAGTGTTGGTGGTGTGTTGGATAGATTATGAAGGGAAATTAAATGTTCATGTCTTCTCTCAATTTTCCGTGTAGTTAATTATATTTTCTCTTCACTGAGAATTCTGATCATAGAGTTATGGATATTCGGTTGAGAATCTATGATATAAAAAGCTCAGCATCCCAGCTGAATGCAAAATTGATGGGGTTTTGACTATGCTAAGCCATTTTGCCTGCCTTCCATTTTTCTGTTATTAAGTTATAATTGCCCATTCTCTCCTGCCCCTTTGCTATGAACATCCAAATGGTTAGTACTAAAATTACACTATGCCATCACCAAATGTCCAGCACCAGATCCTTATTAGGCTAATAACAGATTCATTAGAGATTAGAAGGGGTCAGTATGCCCTTTTGGCGTGGCTTTCGTACTCTGTACTCTACTTTGGTGGAAAAACAAATCATTAAAATAACGTTATGCACGAATAGTCATTAAACCATGTTATAAACATTTGGCTCATTTAACTATGTCTGGGGTTGGGCATGTTTGTTCATCAAGTTATCCTGATAAAAGTGGCAAAGAATTTTGGGTTGTTTTAAAAATAACCTATGGTCATGTGCTCATAATTTTTGTTTTCTTTATAACACTGTAGGAAGGAAATCAATGGTAAAGTCAAGGGTGTTAAGGATAGTCGAGCTATATTATTGTGTCATCGCTAACCGTAAATATAACACATCTAGAAATGTTTTGCTCTTCCATAACCCTCGAGCTGTAAGAAGGAAAAGAATTATCATACAGAAAATGAATTGGATGCAGACCTTATAGGTATTTAATTTCCCATAAGTATATTATTCTAATAAAAGCTATTGCCAACAGATTAAAGCTTTTACTTTTAATAGATTTGAACATTTTCATCTGATGTTGGCTTTTTGAATTGTTATTTTTTGGTCACTCCAGTCAATGATCAGTTTATTGATGTCATTTACTCATTTATTCATTCACCATATGTTTATTTACTTAGTATATGTCAGAGACTGCTGTTGAGGTTCCAGAGATGAATAACATACAATCTGTGATGTCAGGGGGCAGAGCTATGAGTAGAGGCTCTGGGTACTCTATGCATCTTTGTGTATATATTGGACTTCCTTCTCTGATAGGAACTGTAGGGCATGCTCCCTGGCCACCATTTGAGGAGAACGCTTGTCATGGTGCCTCTCTCTGGAACTCTGTGGGCCTGGTAGGGGAATGTCTAACGCAACTGTGGCTGCTCTGGGTTGGATGCTCTCCCTCTAAAATATTCAGAGGACTCTAAGTCTGGCTCTGGATCATCATTTTCCCTCAAATAAGTACTCTAATTATATTTAGGTTTCTATTGATCTTTAATTTAGAAAGAGGTTTCGCTGATGCATTACATTTGTTGCTCTGCAATGTCAAAGAATACTATCATTATGATTGGTATCATTTATAGTAAAGAGGAAGATGCATACAACAGAGCTGAAGATTTATAGCCCCTCTCCCAACTGACATGGGCTTGTATTGGGACACTACCTCTAGATTGGTACAACCCACATGCCAACAGAGTAGATAGATTTCTTTGGGCCTTTAAAATTTTGTTACATTTTGTGACTCAAAGGTTTTTTTTTTTTTTTTTTTTCTTTTTTTCCTCTTGGGAATAAAAATATGTTTTTCCCCCATTTTACAGGCAAACCACTTCAATAGAACATGGCTGGCGGCCATATGGTCGTATATGAATCCAACAACTAATTTAGCAAAGAAAACTGCTGTAACAAGTTTTGTATATGCCATCCCAGGTATTACTTTGATGATAAACGAGGAGATGATTGCCAAGAAAATGATAGTAACATTTATAAAAAGGCATGTTCCCTTTAGTCATTTAATGATGGTCAAATTATTAGTTACCATCTATTTGAAGTAAAGTCCGTGGCACTTGTAGGAGGTACTTAACACTTTTTATATATAATTTTATAGCAAAAATATGGTGTTAATTTTCAAGCAGCTTACAATCTAGTAAACTTTTGAATGAGTGCTTGTATTACCCTTATCTGGAACTTCTAGGTCTAGACTTTTGGCTGGCATGACTTCCAGAACTGGCTTTATGACTATATTTCAGAACTGGTGTTCCTAGCCAAAACTAATAAGCATGGAATGGCTTAAAGATGGAAAAACAAAACAAAACAAAAACCGAATTAACTAAACACATTAGAATCTCATAAAGAGTTATTAGGAATTTTTGGGAAATGGCTCATCTCAGTTTTTGTTTTATGTTACAGGCTATTGCTTCTGGATGGTTCCTTCTGCTCTGACACTTGTAGAATCAAAGCTTTAGCTCGACAGCCATCACTCTTCACATGCAGGGAGCATGATATGTAGTTAGAATTCTTTTCCTTTATAATTCCTTGGCATCAGGAGTAGATAAAAGGGAAAGCAAGGGGATCCCTGGGTGGCACAGTGGTTTAGCGCCTGCCTTTGGCCCAGGGCGCGATCCTCAAGACCCGGGATCAAATCCCACATTGGGCTCCCGGTGCATGGAGCCTGCTTCTCCCTCTGCCTATGTCTCTGCCTCTCTCTCTCTCTCTCTCTCTGTGAACATCATAAATTAAAAAAAAAAAAAAAAAAAGGGAAAGCAAAAGTATTAGGGTATTTTGTGAATTTTATTTACACTTTACCGAAAGGTGACTGTTTAACCTCCATCTGGGGGAAAATAAATACACCATAGTCACTCATAGATGTGAGAATTACACATTTATAACTACATGAACACTAAGGAATATTTCCTCTGAATAAATCTATAGTAGTTTGTTTTTATCTAATTTTATCAGCTATTTTCAGTAATGTCGCTAGTTAAACATTTAGATAATTTATTGAATGTACCATATAAATAATCTTGGTTGAATTTCTGAACTGAACTTGTCATCTGGTGCCAAAATTATAATACAATTCAAATGAATAGGATATTAATACTATGATGACAATTGAAGAACTATTCACAAAATACCAACAAGTCTGACTTCTGGAAGGAGACAGAAACACTTCCTTAAAATATTTTATAAGCTGCTATTTGAACAATGGAATTAACAAATAAAATTTTTAGAAAATCACTAAAATGTATGCCATTATATGTTCCATGTATGAAGCATGACAGCCAATTACAACTGAAGTCATACAACCCCGAGATCAGAGAGCAACAAACTGTAATGTGTTCCAGTGCTGTTTCTTTTTGAGAAAGTTTTTATGTGCACAGCAGTAATGCACAGGGGTACAAATGCTGTGAAAGGGTTAAATGCTTAGACCACCATTCTTTCAGACTTTTCTTCATGAATCTCTTGACTTTCAGTTTAGCATGGTGTGACTCTTTCAATATGTAAAAGTCATGACTTGATCCAGAAAGTTTACCAAAACGTTTACTTTAAAAAAAAATTTTTTTTTAGCCTAGCATCTAGTACTCCAGGGCATTTACAAAACAGTATGGATTCCTTACAGAATACCCAAAATGCACTACTTATATAAGAGGAGAGAAGCTTAGGAAAATCTTAGAAAAAGATTAGATTAGAGTATGCAGTAAATCATGGTTTAATTTCTCTGTAAAAACCTGTTTTACACTGGTTATTTCATCTAGCTTTGAATTCAAATTCAGACTTGGAGCAAATGGTCAGATTTTATATTTCAAAACACAATTACTTTTTGTGGCTACAGAAGAATGAGTGTTATAATGGAGAGAATTTCTAATGTGGAGGAAAATTATCCACCACCGGCTAATCTCAGTTGAATTTAAAATGGAAAAAATAATCACAATCTGCCTTTTGAGGCTCCTGTGAAAATTAATAAAATGAAAAGTAGAAAAATCAATCTTGGTGAATATTTATTTTAAGAGGCTGGCAGAGCAAAGGGTGATAACAACATTGTGTCTAATTGCAACCCACATTCTTTAGAAGGCAGTATCTAATGTTTAGTGTTTTCTGGACTTGCCACATCTTAGTAGGAGTTTATATTGAAGTATGTTAGAAGTCTAAACTTTAAAGGGATGGAGAAACATTATCCTTTATATATCATCAGAGTGATCTCTCTAAAAAGCAAAATTTATCATTTTACTTTAGTGCTAAAAATTCCTCAGTGATTTCTCTATTATATTCATTCAAGAAACACATTGTGCGGGATCCCTGGGTAGCGCAGCGGTTTGGCGCCTGCCTTTGGCCCAGGGCGCGATCCTGGAGACCCGGGATCGAATCCCACGTCAGGCTCCCGGTGCATGGAGCCTGCTTCTCCCTCTGCCTGTGTCTCTGCCTCTCTCTCTCTCCCTCTGTGACTGTCATAAATAAATAAAAAAAAATATTAAAAAAAAAAAGAAACACATTGTGTATACCCTATTGTATGATGCATTTTTGATTATCCTTTTTAAGCTTTGGTTGCCATAATCCCAAGATATGCCCCATACTTCACTTATACCACATTTCCTAATGTTCCAGGTTCTCCTAAGCTTTCCTGCCTTCATATATGTTATATGATATGCCATATGCTCACGACCTTCCATCACTAACCTATGAACTTTTATTTGACCTTCAAACCTCAACTTATATCACCTACTTTACATATCTCTTCGTAATCTTCTAATTACCTAATAGAATGCTATATTTGGTTTATGTCTCTCCCCACCCCATATTCTGTGAGTTCCTGAAGTGTAGGTTCCCTATTCTATATACATTTGTATCTCCAGAGCCTAGCTCAGTGTTGCTGATTGAACAAATAAATAAATAGAGAAACTCTGGTATGAATTATGCAGCATCTCTCTGGTAGCATCTGGAGTTAGGTGCTAAAAATATATTGAAGTACTTCGCCTTCCTAAGGTTTGGAACTGAGGAGGGATGGAACCAAGAATCAGGCATTTGAAGATTCAAGTGATAGCTTTGTTAATGACAAAGGCTGAGTTGGAGAACATGGCTTAGGTGTGTGGTAGTGTGGGTTTCCTGCTAGAATCCATGAATTAGACATAATATTTTCTGAGTCAAGGCAGTTCTCGACAGCCACAGGCCTAGACAGTGTACTTCCTGGTTTAGGTACAGAGTCTTGACCACTAAGCTTATGACATTATCAAGAGTAGACCGGAACACAGATCCCAAAAAGAAGAGGAAAGAGGGGATCCCTGGGTGGCTCATTGGTTTAGCATCTGCCTTCAGCCCAGGGCGTGGTCCTGGAGACCCGGGATCGAGTCCCACATCAGGCTCCCTGTATGGAGCCTGTTTCTCCCTCTACCTGTGTCTGTGCCCCCTCCCCACCCCCTGTGTGTCTCTCATGAGTAAATAAACAAAATCTTAAAAAAAAAAAGAAGAGGATCTAGGCTTGCCTTTTTTTGTTACAAGCTTATCAATCAGTTAAGTCAACATTTCTCCCTGAGGAGAGAATTAGTGTAGGCATAAAGAGGCATTATTTGAATGGATGTCCCTCTATATGGGAACAAGAAATTAGGACAAAAGAAGATCTCCTATTCTTTTTCTTCTAGTACTAATAACAGTTGTCTTTCCATGTGTCCTTTCTCTGTCAATGGCATTATTCTTCTCTCAGCTAAGTGTATTAGAGAACCACTATCCTAGTTTATAGCTCATCTCCCACAAAAAGCAATTGGCAATTATCCTTCAGCCTATGTCTAGTCCAAGAAATAGCTGTTGGTGTCTTACCTTTTATTGTTTAAATATAAAAGTAACAACAGGTTACTTTAAAAATTACAAATGATTCATATACATTAAAATAAACCTGCCTAAAAGTATCCTAGTCATCCAGCATTTTTTCCTGTCTGAAGGTAACCATTGTTCAGGCATCTATCAGACATTTTCCTATTTCCTATGCTATTTGTTTACCTCATTCCTTTTAGCATTCCACAGAATGAATGTTTCATAATTTCTTTCAGCATTCTACTATTACTAGATACTTAGGCTGCTTCCAATTTTTTTACAAAAGGCAAAGATTCAATACACCTATGTCTTTTACTATTTCTGTAAGAGAAATTCCTGTAAGTAAAACTGTTGAGTCAAGTTACCTATATATTATGCTTTCTTATACTATATTTTATACATAAGTTTATATACATACACACATTATATATATTGTTTATACTAACAATATATCAAGTTCCCTTTTCCTGACACTTAAGGGTGCTGGAAATTCTAAATCTTTCCAGTTTTTACTGATTCAATGGATAAAACATATCTTATTGTTTAATCCCATTTCCTTTATTACTTATGATGTTGAATATGATTTTATATGACTATTAGTCTTTGGTACTTCCTCTTCTACCAGTTGATAATTTTTGCCCATTTTTCTTTGATAGTTTAAAATTTTCATATATTACAGATTTTAATTCTGTACCTGTTAAATATGTTGCAAATATTTCCTTACAGAATGACTTTCCTTTCAATTTATTTAAGAGTTTTACTATTAAATGTGGAGGTGTTGAACGGTTTTTATTGATATTTTTTGGGGGGAGACTCTATCTCTTGGATCTGAATACTTGTTTCCTTCCTCAAATTGGGGAAGTTCTCAGCTATGATTTGTTCAAATATACTTTGTGGTCCTCTCTCTCTTAGACTCTTATGGAATCCCAATAAGACAAATATTCTTCATTCTAAGCTATCATGTATTTCCCTAGGTCTTTCCTTGTGGGTTCTTAATTATTTTTCTCTTTTTTCCTCAGCTTCCTTCCTTTCCATCAACTTGTCTTCTATGTCACTCACTCTCTTCCACCTCATTAACCCTAGCAGAGCACTAAGAAGGGCACTTGATGGGATGAGCACTGGGTGTTAATACTAGATGTTGGCAAATTGAATTTAAATTAAAAAAAATTTATTTAAAAAAATTATTTAATAGTTAAATTTTACTAACAGATTTTAATTCTAACATTTTCTTTTCTGTTTTTCTGAAGATTTTATTTATTTACTTAGCATGTGCATGAGTCAAGGGAGGGGCAATGGGGGAGGGAGAGAATTAAGCAGACTTCCTACTGAGCTTGGAACCCAATGCAGGGCTTGATTTTATCACCCTGAGATCATAACCTGAGTGGAAATCAAGAGTTGGACACTTAACTGATTGAGTCACCCAGGTGGCCCTATTTATTATAGGTTTTAACATAATTTTCAATTTATTACAAGCTTTGTTAGTCTTTTGTATTTCTCTTTATTAGCAAAAAATTATAAGAAGTGCATTTTTAAAAAGATTTTATTTATTTGAGAGGAGAGTGAGAACATGAGCAGGGGGAGGGGCAGAGGTAGACAGAGAAATAAACTCCCCAGTGAATTCAGAGCCTGACATTGGTTTGATCCCAGGACCCTGAGATCATAATCTGAGCCAAAGGGAGACGCCTAACTGACTGAGCCACCCAGGCGCCCCTAGGAAGTGCTTCACCAGAAACTTTCAAAATAATCTTATAGATTTCTCTTTTCATATGCTAATATAGTGAATTGCATGAATAAATTCCTAACTTTAAAGCATTTTTAAAAAATTTTTATTTATTTATGATAGTCACAAAGAGATATGATATGATAGTCACCGGGACCCCGACGTGGGATTCGATCCCGGGTCTCCAGGATTGCGCCCTGGGCCAAAGACAGGCGCCAAACCACTGCGCCACCCAGGGATCCTAAAGCTTTTTTTTTTTTTTTTTTGATGCTAAGAATAAGCCTGTTTGTTTATTGTGAATTCTTTTTGTAATTTACTGCTGGGTATGAATTACATTTTATTCATGACTTTTCTAGAAAGTGTATGTATGTGGTAAACTTTCCAAGTCATTGTATGACCAAAGATTAATTTCACCTATAGATGTGAATAACAGTTTAATTTGGCATAGAATTCCAGGTTCAAAATAACTTGGAAAACACTGATCCATTATACTCTGGAATCCAGTATTATAGATGAGGAATTAGAGGCCAGGCTAATCCTCTTAGGTCAGAAATATTAAGGAAAAAGTTGGGAAACAAAAGCAAAGTTGTAAAATTGGGATTTTTGTCAGGGTAAAAAGCTTTTGCATAGCAAAGGAAACAACAAAACTAAAAGGCAACCTACAGAATGGAGAAAATATTTGCAAATGGCATATCTGATAAAAAGATAGTATCCAAAATATATAAAGAACTCACCAAACTCAACACCACAACACAAAAAAAACTAGTCAAGAAATGGGCAGAAGACATGAACAGACATTTATCCAAAGAAGATATACAAATGGCTAACAGACATATGAAAAAATGCTCAACATCACTTAGCATTTTTGGAAATACAAACCAAAACCACAATGAGATACATCTTACACCAGTCAAAATGGCTAAAATTAACAAGTCAGGATACAACAGATGTTGGTGAGAATGAAGAGAAATGGAAACATCTTATCCTGTTGGTGGGAATGCAAACTGGTGTAGCCACTTTGGAAAACTGTATGGAGGTTCCCCAGAAAGTTAAAAATAGAACTACCCTATGACCCAGCAATTGCACTACTAGCTATTTATCCAAAAGATACAAACATAGTGATTCACAAGGTGATTCATGCACCCCAATGTTTATAGCAGCAATGTCCACAATGGCCAGAATATGGGATGAGCCCAGATGTCCATTGACAGATGAATAGTAAAGAAGCGGTGGATATATATATATATATATATATATATATATATATATATATATATATAAATATTACTCAGCCATCAAAAAGAATGAAATCTTCGGGTGCCTGGGTGGCTCAGTCATTTGAATGTCTGCCTTTGGCTCAGGTCATGATCCCAGGGTCCTGGGTTTGAGCTCTGCTTTGGGTTCCCTCCTCAGTGTGAAGCTTGTCCTGATCCTCTCCCTGCTTGTGCTCTCTCTTAAATAAATAAATAAAATCTAGAAAAAAAAAAAGAAATCTTGCCATTTGCAATGATGTGGATGGAACTAGAGGGTATTATGCTGAGTGGAATAAGTCAGTCAGAGAAAGACAAATACCATATGATTTCACTCATATGTGGAGTTTAAGAAATAAAAGAGATGAATATAGGGGAAGGGAAGGAAAAATAAAATAAGATAAAAACTGAAAGGGTGGCAAACCATAGCAGATTCTTACCTGTAGGAAATAAACTGAGGGTTGTTGGAGGGGAGAGGGGTAGAGGGAAGGGCTAATTGGATGATGGGCATTAAGGAGGTTGTGTGATGTCATGAGCGCTGGGTGTTATATGCAACTGATAAATCATAAAATTTTACCCCTGAAACTAATAATACATTGTATGTTAACTAGATTGAATTTAAATAAAAAACCCAAAAAAGAGGAAAAACTTATGATTTGATGTGAATCACAGCAAAAATGGATTAGAGTGGGAGTTTTTAGATTCTATATGAGCTATTTAGTTGGGCTTTAATTTTATGTTTTTATACTCTATAGTTTTCACTGTAATATATCCCTGCTAGACAGAATGAAGTAAGAAAATTAACGTGGCATTTTTTTTCATTCGGTCAGCATAATCTAATGAAAGAGCATTTAAATCCAAAAATAGTTAAGAATAAGAAATTCTTAATACTGAAAAAGAAGCAAATTAAAGATTGTACTACTTTGCCAATGCGGAACTGAGACCAGAATCCAGGTCTCTTAATTAATTATGAAATGTGTGAGATTCTGGAGGAAAGAAAAATTGGAACTTTTGTGTAAATGATAAAGGACTTCTGGCCATTGCTGTCTCGGGGCAAAGAAAACCTAAAATACACGACTACTTTGGCATTTGTTTGTTCTCACTATTGCTCTGTTAGACTTGGAACTTTCAACTATTCAACATATTGACCCCCCTTTTAATCACTATGTACATATGTTAAAATAGTGTTTGCATATATAGAACTCTGGAACATCTATTAGTTCTTCAGAGTATTTAAAGTACTGACTTCTAGTAGAAACTCAATTTTTCTGTATTTATTTCACCAGTCTGGGAGTTGTCTGTTAGATATGAATTTACTAAATTTGAGATTGAGAATACACCCAAACAAAGCTTTAATTTATGAATTAATTGGCTCATGGATTTGTCAAATAAAGGCTGAAAAAGATGGTCATATCACAAGTTGCCCTACAGATCTTCATTAAAAAGAAATGTGATGATTTAAAGAAATAATGCCTACTTGATTAGATTGTTCATCTCAAAAGCATATCCTATTTGTCATCTTCTATCAGTTATTACCATTAAAAATTTGCATGTCACTTGAGAGCCTTGGGCAGCAAAATAATTCCAATAAAGAATGTTAATCATTGGTTTCTTAAGAAAGTTGAACTGACTAAATGATAGAAATGCGTAATTATAGAGGAAACAATCTGACTTTGAAACTTGAGTGTAATTATGAACAGAATGTATAGCATCAGATAAAAATATTAACGACAAAAAATGGCAGATAAGTTTCATGATGCATTAAATATATATTAAATAATTTTAGACCTATACTCTAGTTGGCTCACACTCATACTGAATGGGGTGATTTAAGAATAAGAATAAAGGGGGATCCCTGGGTGGCTCAGCGGTTTGACGCTTGCCTTTGGCCCAGGGCGCGATCCTGGAGTCCCGGGATCGAGTCCCACGTCGGGCTCCCGGTGCATGGAGCCTGCTTCTCCCTCTGCCTGTGTCTCTGCCTCTCTCTCTCTCTCTCTCTCCTCTGTCTATCATAAATAAATAAATCTTAAAAAAAAATAAAGAACAAGGCAAACTGTCCTTTCTGGTTTTGTTAAATCAGTTTCCATGGGGGGGGGGGATATTTTTAGAATTCATTGAAGCATATTATAGTTCTGCTATTATTGGGCCATCAAATGCAGTTTGGCACGGCATGATGTTTCAACAGTTGCTTGACGTTAACGGTGACTATAGAACCCTTTGTGATCAGCTAAGGTTATTTTTAAACTTAATTCTAGATAAGTCAGAGAAGTGCTGTTCTGTATTCCACATGGTAATTGCAGCAACATTTGTCATCAAAGATGTTGCGTGCCTTTATGTGAGATTCCTCGTAAACCCCTCTCACCATCAAACCACTGAAAACAGAACCACAAAACAAAGAGAGAGTCATGCTCTTTCAATTAGAAAGATCACACCTTATTCATTTAGGAATTCTCTGTTGCCTGGTGTAATTTGTTTGCTTACTCATCTGGGGAAGGAAACATCTTTGCTGACATGAAGCTTTAGTGTAATTAACCACTGCCATCTCATACATTGGGGTCTGTCCTCAAGGAAACCCTCCTATGTGTGAGTTTCTGGGACATTCCTGGGAGAACTCTGTGTTCATTTAACTTGATGACAAAACAGCAACATGCTAAATAATGTGATTAAAGTTGTTAAAAGCCAAAATAAACACTTATAATTATCTCAAGAAAAATGGTGTCAGGCAAGTGCGGTCTCTATAAAGTGGGACTCCGCATGCGTCTTTCAGGCCCGGCTGCACAATAGATCATAGTTTAAGGTCTGTTAACAGACCTCTGACGGCTGAGCTGGGTCGCTTGTGGTTTCCTTCGAAACCTATTGGCATAATGTGAATTTATGTGTGAGGTGCAAATTGGAAGTTGCCTGCTATTGGTGCCCTTGGCAGAACAGAAATCATACTGTAGGGCTAGCAGCAGGAAGTACATTGCTTTGAAATTACCCAGCAGGGTTTCTACTTGCTGCTCTCCTTGCTTCTGAGACTGGGGCCTTGTATTGTCTGGCCATGATTAAAATCAAAGTGTAGCCTTCTTTGCTGGGTGCCAGTAAACTTAGGTGAAAAACAGAAACAATCTGGAGTTTTAATTATTTTAAAATGCAATGTAGGCAAGAAACAAAGATGAAAGCATTTTTGACTAATCTGTCCCAATTATTTCACATAAACGGATTTGCTAAAAAAAGGAGCCCATAGAGAGAAAGAGAGATTGCTTTTGCAAGAGACTTCATAACCTATCTCACAGCCATAAACTATATCTATGCCATGTAATCCATTCTTATGAAACTCATAGAGAAAAAAGTGTCCAAACATTATACTTTGGGGTGAATAGAGAAAACCAGATGTGTCTTTACCTTATTCCAAATACAAGATGCTATGCATATGTGAAATAAACGTTCAAAGCATGGGATAGAATTTATTGGTTAATTACTTACTAACCTAAAATAGTCCATCTGTAAGGGAGTATCTCTGTGCTATAATTAAGACTGGTCTAATGCCATAGTAGGCTGGACAGATAATTTCCATTATGCCTTCAATTCCCAGAGCTGGCAGGCTCTGGAGTTCTAGTTTCTTTTTCTGTAAAGAGTATAAAAGCACAAGTCATAGGTTCAGAATTTGCTGTCTCTACTCATCCACTGGGAGAAAATTTCAATTTTTGAATAAAATACAGAGAATACAAACTTGCTGCACATTATACCAACCAGCTCTCAAATAAACAGTGATGGATATCAAGAGTTAACTTGCAGGTTCTTTGGAGAACGTTTCACTACACCCATGTACGGATCCTGGGAACTCATGAGTTAAGCTAACATTTATCGAGTACCTGACATATGGTAGGCACTGTGATAAGAACTGGGGAGATAAAGATGAACCCGACTTACAAGGGAAGCTAGAGAATGAAATGATTATTTACATATGTTACTCTGGAAATTGAGTGCCAAGCTCGGTAAGTAAAGTGTGCCATGGTAATATGTAGCAGGGGCCTCTTAATCACAAGTGGTATTCTCCCGAAAAGAGAGATGCAGATAATCACATTTTCACCTCGATTGTCAGATATTTTCAAATGATATACACGATGAGGAAAAATATAGTATGTTGATCACAAGGTTAGAAATGGTTTTAGGAAAATTGGGTATGCTGGTCTATTCCCTTTCTTTAAAAGTTTCCTTCCTCCAACTCCAGTCTATTACATGATTCTTCCAATCATTTAGCCATTGCAAAGAGCAGGTGTGTAGAACTGCTACAAATCCCATGGCTCAAATGCTAACAGCCTGTATCTTATTTGATAACACTGCTGAAGGTCAAGGCTCTTGGGCTATCAGACCTGCTCAGGCAAAGGAGAAATCTGGATTTTAGACCTTCTTCCACTCAAATTTCAGTGTAAGAAAGAGAGAAATCATAATAACATGGATATGTTAAAGAGCATTTCTGAGTGTCTTTTGCACCTACCTAAATTTTGAACCCAGCAGTTAATACTTGTTTTTTTTGGACAGATATAAGCACAGAAGATTCAAGCTGCCTCAGACCGTAGGAAGTTAATAGGGAATTTGGCCATTTCAAATTAAAATCTACTTATGAAAATTGGCTCCCACTGGTGGAAATATCTCTTTTCAGTCCAAGAAGTTGTTTGTCTCTCTCAATAGCTCATCCTGATTAGAGTTTAATACTGTTCTCAAACCAATGTTTAATTTCATATGCATAATAGATTTGTTCGGGAAAAGCTTCCAATGACACACGTTGAATCAAATATACATATTCAGTATCCCATCCCAGCAGCACCACCTATTGTTGTCTGGTAGCTCTTGAACTAAACTTCACAAGTACCTCGTTTGTTTATTTCTTTGGGCATCTCTGTGAGGTCTTCAATATATTATATATTTTATAGGTTATAAGGGTTAAGTATTAAGGCTGTGGTGACTTTTCCAAAGTTATAAATCTGTTCCGTAAATAAAATGAATTTTTGTGCCACTTCAGACTTTCATTTTAATTGGTGAAAACAAACTGAACGGAGAAGCTATATGGTCATAAAAATGTGTATGGACATAAAATAATGCTCGGAAAATAGAATCCTAGTTGTATCTGTATCTTTTGGAATTCACCACTATCATATATTATTTATCAAATCTATGTGGAAGTTTTCCCCCCATGGGGTTTAAAAACACCTATAAAACACAAATATTATTACTTGCATTTACAGGTAGAAGCTAAAACTCAAAAAGTGTCAAATGGGGCTATTATGGCATTATTCCCATAAGAGAGACAGGTAGGACTGAAAATTTTTCATAGTTTTTATTTACATATACATATATGAATGTGAGTAATAAACTATGTTTTCTGTAAGTCATGTGTATTTAAACCATGTAAACCATAAAAAGAATTTTAGGAGGAAAATAATAAGTAACATATGGAATATTTTCATACATATTGTACCATTTAATCTTCCTTACAACTGTCTTGCAAAGGTAAGGTGGCTTCGAGTCCTAAACCATTTCTTTTTCCACTATGTACACTCTTTTCAGAGATTTCAACTACTCCTATAGATTTAATTATCATCTCTGCATTGATAACTTCAAAATTTGTATTTATGTCCTTTATATCTTTTCCATACTTTAGGGAAAAAATGTAAATATTTGCAATTTCCCCAAGTATCTAAAACTCCACACAAACCTATTGTCTTTCTTGACAAAGCTACTCATTTTCCTGTATTCCTTATCACAGCTCATGCCCTACCATCTAGTTACCCAAGCCAGAAACCTGGACTTAGACTCCTTTTTGTTCATCCCCTTCACTCAATCAGTTATTGTTAATTACCTTTCCTCAATATTTCTGAACTCTACTCAAGCTGTTAACATTTTTCATCTGGTTCATTACAATAATTCTACTGCTTCTAATTTGACTTTTTCTGTTACCAGAAGGATTGTTCTAGAATTAAGGACTCTTAATGAAAAGCTTCACAAAACTTTTCTCATTGCTTTTAGGATGAAGTCCAAATTCTTTGCACAAATAATATGATGCCTTAAAAAAATATGATCCAGTGGGTGATCAGATGTTTCTACCACATGAGATGTTCAGTATTCACAATGGGCCAGGCCTAATGGTGGCTCCCTTTTTGGAAATCCATTAATAGAATTTATCTTATTAGAGCTAAGACTCAAACTCATATGATCATTTATATAGGTGGTTAAATGACATTTGAAAAATTCAGGATTAGTATTATTATTGATGCTATAATCTCCACTCTTAATTCTAAGAGTGGATTAAACAAAGTTTATGATAGCCAAGGCATCCACAAGATAGATTATGGAAAGATGATTAGTAATTTTAAAGATAATTATTTATTAGTTTTTTCTAATTAAATCAGTTTTATTTTAATTTGGAAGTTAGGTGAGTTACAAGTTTTCAAAGAGCACACATTTTTATTAGTTTTTCTATAATAACTTACATAGAGTTTTGTAGATCCTTTCAAAAATCCAAATTAAATTTTCTAAAGTGACGTGTCTATATGTTATACATTGACTACATAAGGGTGCTGGATTACTGTACTGTATAATTATAATATTGATCATATTAATGTATATCTCTAGTGTAATAATTTTTGCATTTATTCATTCATCAAGGATAGCCATGACCAATGCAATTATAGTTTCATTTTAAACTCATTATTCATGGTCATCAATTTAGAGATAAGAATGGAATTATGTTAAGCTTCTAAACCGATGGCAGGAGGCCAATCAGATTGCTTCATGCGCTTAAATTATTTTATGATGATATTTCTTATGGTGAACATGTTGATTTAAAGAGAAAGTTTTGGGATTCAAGTCAAGATTAAAGAGCTGTAAGTCATTTTTCATTTTAGGTCTTTCATATAGATACAGAATAGGTACATGAAAACTAGTTCATGAGTTTAATTAACACCATCATAAATATTACAAATACTTGTATACAGAGAGGGGTAATCTGTGGTCAGAACAACATAATTCTGGTACTTTGTGCAAAAAATATAGCATAACTGAATCGACAAAGAAGTAAGTGATAATTGGTAAGTCGGAATATTAGAAGAAGATTTTTGGAAACATGTATTTGTTTGGAGACCCTAAGAAAAGGAACATTCACTTATTTGAGGAACCAAAATAGTTGTAACTGGGCCAGATGACATAGGTTTCCATGAGAAACATAAACTTATCCTGAATTAAAAATTGCAAATGGTCAGTAAAATTTTAAAAAAGTAGTGAAATCATCCAAGGACAAGGTAGGACTTGGTAGAGGAAAATAGTTTCTAAATCAGACATAAGTAGTATGCAAAGGAATAGACCATCTGCAATTAAAAACTAAAATCACTTGAAAGTTGAAATAGTTTTAATTGAAAATTTATCATGTGTTTGTAATCTTGTTTTTATACCTGTAGAAAATAGTCACAACCTACAGATATATTCAACTTAGTAAATATTTACTGAGCATCTATTTAATCTGCAAGGCCGTACTAAGTGCCATAGTCAAAGCGAGGGTTTAGCAAGATGTGGTCAAGGAGTTTGTCATCTGACAATGTGGTTATGAGAAATGCACATACATTTTGAAACCAAAGCACAAAGTGTCAAGTGCTAGAAAAACAATACAAACACAATGTTTTGACAGGCTGATGATGGACAAGCACATCCAATTGGAAAGATCAGGAAAAGCTTAATGAAGGAGACAACATTTGAGATGAACCATGAGGAATTAAAAGCACTTTCACAGGCTACAATATAGAGATATGAATAAAAACAACACGAGCTATATGTATTTAGTGGTAAGCACTGTTTTAAGCATTCCATTTATTCCATAAACAAGCATGTGTCATTTAATCCTCAAAACAGTGACAGAAATAGTACTCTTATCACCATGCCACAAATGAGGAGAATGAAGAGGTTAATTTTCCCCAGCTCTCATGGTTAAGGGATGAATCCAGACATTAGACTCAGATCTGTCTAGTTCCAGAACAAAACCTCAGTCACCACATCATACTGCCTTGTCAGGAAGAGTTATTTGTAAAGGTGAAAACTGAAAAACCTAGATCCCCATAACATTTAAATTTTAGTACCATGATGCTTAAAAAGTCAACATTGGTAGGGTTATGATAAAAATATATAGTACATATTCAGTTCAAAAAGCACAAGACAAAATTGTGCGTGTGCTTTACAATAATGCAGACTTAGTAAATGCTTGTTGAATGAATTAATGAATAATGTAAAAAACATGTATGCATATGAGGAGAATGAGAAGAGATCAGGAGATCAATATGTAAAAATGATTAGTTGTAATAGGATTGTGGCCTTTCCTCTTTCAAAGTCATCTTTAATTTGTATATTGTCAGATCTTTCAGGTTTGAGTAAAAGCCAGCTGTTTATTTCCTTTTCATTAACAAGACTAATGACTTCAATCCTAAAGGATAAATGCATCAATCTGTGCTATCAATAATCAATAGAGAATTCTCTTTACATAGTATTTGTTAACATATGCAATCTTTCTGAATAGTTTTTTTCACTTTTTAATTTTTTTCAGTAATGAGGAATATAAATCCAGATAAAATGATACATATATCATAACTTAGGCATGCACGATTGAGACCAGATGAGGCAATGATAGTTTGCATGCTGACTTATTTCTTTAATTTCCCCAAATTGAAGTCTTATTAATCATTTGCTAGTTTCATGCAATGATACATTCTTCAAACAGTGCCTAATGATAGAAACAAGAGAAATGATAAATGAAAATGGCCAAAGTATTCAATAACATGTTGCTGATGTACTAAGACTTTAAAATAAAACTTAGTGTATCATGGGATTTTTACCTTTAACTAGACTAAACTATATTGGTGACTCATTTTGAAGGAATTATTAAATACCATATACAAATTGCTTTAAACTTATTAGATTATGAAACAACAGTTATACACAAATATGGACCCATGCATATATATTTACCAGTGAAGTTGACTAACTCCTATGTCTGAAGGACCATTTTTTTCACTGAAAAAGGGAGGCTTCCGGTGACAACATAAAATACATTTAAATGTGCTGGGTTGACCTACTTACTGTGAAACTGTCAGTTTTGAGTGGGCCCAGAGCAAAAATATGCTCTGCAGCTGGTCCAAGCTTATAAGACACTCTGCTACTAGGGCTTCATGATTGGGCAGATCCAATGACACCCAAAATGTTTGTGTCAAGGAGAAATGTTTTATGCAGCGAAGACTCCTAGGATTTTGGAAAACAAATCCTTTCCTTCTTTGTCAAAGAGTTCCTGCTCCCAACTTGCCAGTCTCTGGTAGACACTGAATACCCAGCTAAGATGCATCATGAACATTTGACCAGAACTGCTCTTTCATCCAAGACATGAAGTTGGGTTTGCTCAAAAGCGCTCCATGGAGCGGCAATGGTGTATAAGAGACGGGACTTAAGAAGTCATCGAAGGTGTGCATACTGTGTGTCTCCAGTTATCTTGGCATCTACTTCTGCCTAATATTTTACCTTCAATCCTCATCTTGTCTCACAGGGAGTTCCCTTTGATCAGTTGACTGAAAAGGTAAAAATTCAAGTGTGGTTTATTGTGGTTTTGTACAAAAGCTGGCACTAGCTGAATTGGACTGCTGCAGTATTGTATTACATGTTGGAGGTGGCCCAGAAGGACTTTGGGGAAGGAAATCCTTCCAATAGGAAAAATTACAAGCAGTGCATCTGAATATTTACTTTGCTTGGAAGGAGAAAGGGACAGAGATATAAATCTTGAGGAATTAATACATAGTGGCTAATAGCTTGGCCAGAAGTTCAGGAAGAATATTGAAGGACTGATGAAATGTAGATCTGGGAAAGAATTTGTGGATAGATTCCTTAGAATAGTCAAGGATGTGAAGTTCCCCCATTACAGAAGTGGATCTCAGTGATCAATGATCAGGATGACTCATTGTCAGTCAGCTTCTCCTCACCAACTCCAGAGCTGGCTCACTGGGGTCATGAACAAAATGGCAGCAATGAAATTTCCATGATTTTAGTAACATGGGCTTCCCCTCACCAAGAGCGATCTGATTACTGCCAATTTAGGTATTTAACCTGGACATCTTATTAAGGTCAAATTAGTATCATTTTAAGAGAGAAACAGATATTGATGGAACTCTGGGGAGACAGTGTGGCCTATACTAATCCCTCAGAATAGTATCTCTCCCCAGAGGGACTAACCAACCGCCCATGAGGAAGTTGATTATTTTGGATGCCTTCCCTCTTGGAAGGGACAGTGATTTATTATCACTAGAATTGGCTCATTCTTTATTTGATTTGCTTTCTTCACCCACAGTTCTTCTGCAAACACTGCCAGCACCATACACAAATTTTCTATGTTTTTCGTCATCAAGTGTCTTATACAACATTCTTTATGATAAAGAGTGTTTTGGCAAAAGAAGAGTAGCAATGGGCTTGTGTGTATACTGTTCACTGGTTTTACCCTGAATTCCTTCATCCTTGGCCTATCAAATACCCGCCAAAAGTGAAGGAGAGATTTCTAGTGTCCTTATGCTCTTAGACTTACAGCTTTATTGTCCAAAGGAGTAATGATGTGGTACAAGATTATTAATTACATTTTTATTATTTAGTGATATGACTGGTTAGTAAGTAATTATTTCCATTTCTATTTGCCTTATTATTTTTCTTCTACGTGCTCTAAAAGTGAGATATAAATATCCAACATTAACTTAGTGTTTATTATTTTAAAGATGGTTTTAGTGCAATGTTTGACATGAGAATATTATATAAGCTAGCATCAAGTGATTTTTACTGACATTTATGCATGAGGTTACTACTTTATTCAAATAAGGATATTAAGAGCTAGACTTCAAATCCCATTTAAACTCTGATTTTGTTTAGTATAATTTTTTAAGCCAGATAACTTCATGTATTTTAAAGGATTCTAAATAAACAGTCAGATATTAAAGTCAGAAACTGGTTCAAATGCCTTGTCAAAAGTCTTTGAGATTATTTATAGAAATATTTAGTGATGTAATTTTAGGATCTTGGTAAATTTCGTATTGCTTTGATTACATTTTAAAAAGATTTAGTGCCCCAAATAACTAAAAATTTAAGCTAATGTATACTTTAACAGAGATACCTTATATTACAATAACTGAAAAATTTTTTATGAAATGTCTTCTGTAAAAACACATAGATCACTCGAGGAAAATGTCAGCAAGATAAAGACATACTATTAATATAAACAGTTAAATGTTCTGATCTAAATGTGGTACACTCAGGATAAAATTAGAACCAAAAGTTAAACCAAATATAGCAAGTAACTTTAAAAATATGTAACCTAGAGGTTAACGTAAGCTATTCTGAAATGAGCATATGAAATGTACAGAATGCATAAAGCTAAAGGTGAGTGTTACAGGCATTTAAAAAATTTACTTTGCTTCTCTCAAAGGAAAAAAAAAATGGAGTTCAGTATAATCTTTTCCATAATAGGAAATAAAGCTTTACAGGCAAAAGTGTAGTGAGTCTGACGCAGAAAACTTACACCTGTATGTTTTCATCAACTGAGGTAAGAATCTATAGCCAGCAAAAAAATCAGCTTGAGTTTTGTCATTGACCAAATCAGGACAATTTTCCTGACATGAAAAGCTTTCTAATGAATGCTAAATGGAACTGGAAGCCAGAATTTGATTCAAGCCTCCATTCTGCCAGTGATGATGTGACCCTGAGTAAATAGTTAACCTTCCTGGGCCTTAGTTCCTTTGTGTGTAAAGTGGGGGTGACAACTTGTTCCCTTGTCAAACATGCTGAGTTCTGAGAATTAAGTGAAAAATCTAGTACACGTTTGTAAAATGAATATATGGAGATATCTAAAGTCATTTTGTAGATTATAAAGCCCTAACTGCAAGTCAATTATTTATCGTTCTATCCCAAGCTCACAGCCTGATCTGAGAATCTTTTTTTTTTTTTTTTAATTTAAAGGATGATGCTTGGTTAAAATATTTTGCTATGTTTGGATGCCAGTTGTTTTATCTATAAATGAATGGAATAACAGTGAGTTAAGCTGCTTGTCTCCTACTGGATATCATTTGATGGTATATTATGGTTTCTCTTTTCTAAAAAAAATACTGTTTCATAACAAAAGCTTCAAGGCAGGGAAGGCATTGCCCTGGGTTAAAAAGTACCTGTTTTAGGGGCACTTGGGTGGTTCAGTTGGTTACCTGCCTTCAGTTCAGGTCATGATCCCAGGGTCCTGGGATGAACTGGCATCAGGCTCCTTGCTCAGCGGGGAGCCTACTTCTCCTTCTCCCTCTGCCTGCTATTCCCTCTGCTTGTGCTCTCTCTCTCACTCTCTGTCAAATAATAAATAAATAAATAAATAAATAAATAAATAAATAAATAAATCTTTAAAATAAAAGTACCTATTTTAGATGACACTTTAAAAAAAGATGAGACTAGCTCTTTGAGAATCAAAAAAGAAATAGTTCAGTTACAGAGATTGTCAAGGTGGTATTAGAAGTTGGACATCTGTTAGGACATGGGCCCCGTCATCAGGAGGGAAGTGTGGGAAACTATACTAGAGCTCTGGAGGCACCCCGCTGTACCAAGCATTTAATCTTTAATTGGCAATTATGGGGAAACCTTGGAGGGTTCTGGGTGGGGGAGGTGGAGCAACCAGAATGGCATTCAGAAGGCTTGCGATGGTTAGCAGCTGCTACCTGTAATAGCTACTTTTATCATACTTATGTTTACTGGCTAAATATCAGCCATGGAGGTAGCAACTCAAGAGCCTATGGGAGTTGAGGCCCCTGGGTGGCTCAGTCAGTTAAGTATCTGGCTCTTGATTTTGACTCAGGTCATAATGTCAGGGGTCATGAGATCAAGCCCCACATGGGGCTCTGCACTGGGCACGGAGCCTGTTTAGGGTCCTCTCTCTCCCTTTGCCCATCCCCTTTTCTCCCTCTAAAAATGGCCTATAGGAGTTAAGACCTTGAGTACCTGAGAAGTAAATGTGGTGAATTTTGTAGTGAACTGGAGATATGTGCCATGTGGAGAGAGCTGCTAATCTTCTCCAGCCAAATGTCAGGAGCAAATGCAAGCTTGTTATTTTCAACATCAAGAGATTTTACCATGAAATCTCCTGAATTTGAGATGCTGGCAACACATCCAATTTTTTGTTAACAGCCCCTGTTAAACAAACAAAACATGAATGTGGACTGTATTTAAGCAAAGGAAGCAAACTGTTCTTTATTTTTATTTTTTATTTTTTTTAATTTTTATTTATTCATGATAGGCACACAGTGAGAGAGAGAGAGAGGCAGAGACACAGGCAGAGAGAGAAGCAGGCTCCATGCACCGGGAGCCTGACGTGGGACTCGATCCCGGATCTCCAGGATCGCGCCCTGGGCCAAAGGCAGGCGCTAAACCGCTGCGCCACCCAGGGATCCCGCAAACTGTTCTTTAAAAGGAAGGAAAAGGAGAGGTGGAGGCCCAGAGACAAAATTTCCTAATTCATGATTTTGCCTCAGTCTGATCCCTGTACAATCAGAGTAAAAGGAGAAAAATAGATCTTCTAAAGATCAGGAAAGTGATTCAGAATGGTGGCTGTTGCCGCTATCAAAAGAGAGAGGTTTAGAGACCACTGGGTAGGGGTCAGACCCATAGATAGCAAGCACTGAGTAATGTTAGGGAGGGTTATTCTCTGTGCCGTAGTGATTGTTGTCAAGTAACTGATCACTACAGTCATGTCTTGCAAGGAAAAGGTTTCTCTCCAAATTCTTTTCACAAACACATAGAAAACATTGTTTTACAAATTCATCTTTGGCCATCTGCAGTAAATATTTTCAGATTATGTCACAAAATCATTGGAAAATTTCTAAAGGGGAGAAAATTTATTAAATCTTAAAAAGCAACATACAATGTTTTAATATCCTTTTAGATTTAAGAAATCTGCATTTATTCTTTCAGTAAGAAATAACTTTATACTATAATATGATGAGATACTGTTTAGAATTTGGGGGGTGCATTTCTGATGGAATGAAAATTAACTGTTATAGCATAGAAACCAGATCTGACTCTTATCTGATCAAATACATGCTTAGCTGTGGACCAGTATGCTGATCCAATTTAAAGTAGGGAACAAATGTCATTCTTCAATGTCAGATGTTCTGCACAGATCCATGTATCTTTTAGGAGAAAAAAAAATGAAAAAGGAAAAATAAAAAAATATCTTTCACACTAAGCAATGATAAATCCAAATATGATTGCATATGTCTGAATGAAGCAAGAGCCTAGAGTTGATCCTGGAGAAATCCAGGAGAACACGCTGGTGGCATGTGATGAGCCAGTTCTATCTTAATTTTGGCCAGCTCTCTATAGTTCTCACTTTTTCATTTCCCTGTGTCCAATTTTAATGTGCCTAGCAAATTAACAGTGTTAATATTGTAAGATAAAATTAGATTTTATAGAATATAAACAATGTGAAATTGGATTGCTTCTATTTGAGTTAATGTTATTTTTATTTTATTTTTTACTTTTTAAAAAAAGATTTTATGTATTTGTTTAAAGAGAGAGAGAGAAAGAGCATGAGGGGGGATTGGACAGAGGGAGAGGGACAGAATTTCCAGCAGACTCCACCCTGAGCTTGGAGCCCCACCTGGGGCTTGATCCCACAACCCTGAGATCATGACCTGAGAATAAATCAAGAGTTGGACACTTAACTGACTAAGCCACCCAAGTCCCCCTTAAGTTAATGTTACTTTTAATAAGCGGGTATTTCAGAAAAATAACACCTTGTCATACATATCAGAAGATGGTAAAATTAAATTTCTTTTTAAAAGGTATTTTTTTTTTGGTGTCACATGATCCAGGCCTCAACTCAGACTAAAGTAATGAGGGCAGCCCCAGTGGCGCAGCGGTTTAGCGCCACCTGCAGCTCAGGGCGTGATCCTGGAGACCCTGGATCAAGTCCCACGTCGGGCTCTCTGCATGGAGCCTGCTTCTCCCTCTGCCTGTGTCTCTGCCTCTCATTCTCTGTGTCTCTATGAATAAATAAATAAATAATCTTTAAAAAAAAGACTAAAGTAATAAAGTGATAAAGTAGAAGTTAAAGTTTCTAATTTTGGGGGAGAGGGAGCGCCTGGGTGGCTCAGTCAGTTAAGCATCTGTTTTTGGCTCAGGTCATGATCTTAGAGTCCCAGGATCGAGCTCCACGTTGGGCTCCCTGCTCAGTGGAGAGTCTGCTTCTCCCTCTCCATCTGCCCCTTTCTCCCTCCACTGCTCGTGCTCTCTCTCTCTAGTTAATAAATTAAAAATCTTTAAAAAAATATTTTTTTTTGCATTGGCTCTTCTGTTGACTGGATATGTGGTCTTTTTTTTTTTTTTTTTTTTTTAAGATTTTATTTATCCATTCAGGAGAGACACACAGAGAGAGGTAGAGACATAGGCAGAGGGAGAAGCAGACTCCCTGCAGGGAGCCCAATGCTGCATTCGATTCCAGGACCCAGGATCATGACCTGAGCCAAAGGCAGATGCTCAACCGATGAACTACCCAGGGGCCCCTAGATATGTGGTCTTAAATGAACAACTTTACTGCATTGGATTTTATTTTCCTTGTTGGTAAAATAAGGGCATAATGTAATACCTGCCTTCCCATCGTGTAGCTAATATAGGGGCCTCTGAGGAGAGAAAGGACCACAGAGAGTTTGGGTGAACATAGAGATAGAATGTACACAAGCTCTAGGATTTTGCCTGTGGGGAACTGAAGATAATTCAAGAGCGGAGCTATGGGGACAGGAAATAATTTGTGTGTCACCAGTGTATAAGTTGTAGTAAAGCATGGCCTTTACTGGAGACACTCAAGGTAGAAAATTTGAGAAGGTAAAGAGCAGAATTCTGGGGGGATATAAGCACCAATATTTAGCTCATATTCCCAATAGGCAGAATGAAGAGTAATTTTGGTTATCTCTTGCTGAATTATTCTGATGAAGCAAATCAGCCTCTTCCCTTGGGAAAGAAGTATTTCAGGAGTTCAGTAAAATTAGGTGAAGGTGGGGAAGCATTGGGGAGGACCCATACTCTTTTCTGGGCCTTAGCCCTGAGGGAATAATCTCATAGTCCTGCCATTTTAGTTGAAGTGTAAATGGGACCTACAGTGAGAGAAATCCCCCAAATCCAAGGGTGGGGCAAGGGGGGCAAAGTTCCCCTGCATGGGATACCCATTAGGGTAGGACTGGAGCAGAAGGAGAAGGAGGAATTTCATAAGGTTTTCAGTTATATACTAAAAGTGGGAGGGTCTGGTAGTCAATATCAGAAAGAACTTTAATTGTACAAGGATGGGTATGTATTTCTCGGCTTTCCATTTTATAACCTGAAGGAGAGGGGATTTAACCCAATTATCAGGCAGTATTCCTGTCAGCTAGCAAGCAAACACTCAGAGGCTAGGATGAACATGAAACAATTCTTGGGACCTTCCAATCAACATAGACCCAATAGGTCATGGGCATTTGGGCTTAGTTCCTTTTTCTATTGGATTCCAACTCCTCAAGAGACTTGGGGCCTCTCAGGACTCCATGTACTAACCTGTAATGTGCCCTATAGGGAAATCCATTCACCTTGGACTCTCCCTCCCCTTCATTCTCTTCTTTATTAAAGAGGTTTAGGTTTTTTAAATCTTTTCCCTGCCCCCTGATTTCCTAGATCATATGGCTTGGTCAGCTGGCTTCAAGTATTGGCTTTAGCCAGTAGATTGCATTTGATATCACTACTAGAGGGGGTGGGATGAGGTAGGTGACCAACTTTCCTCGTTTTCCCAGCATGGAGGAGCTCCTGGATTATTGAGTGTTTCAGTTTTAAAACCAGGAAAATCTCAAACCAAGACTTGTTGGTCATCCTAGGAGGAGGAGAAAGAGGAAATGCGGTATTCCAAACTCAGCGTGGAATATTTACACAAAAACCAACCCTTTTACACTAAAGAGATTAACCTTCTCTTAGCATATTTCCTATGACCTTAAAAGAAACTCCGTCTCTTTGTTTGTCTTGAGAAATGTGTCTTAAAACCCTGTAATAAATCCCTTTCAGCTGAAACTAGCTAGAGCAGATTTTATTTTCTGCAACTGCACCCTACCTGACTCAGTGCCACGTTATAGTTAACACTGAAGAGATTACACTAACAAAGCTAAAAACTATTTTTAGAGAACTTGTGTCTGGGAGTTTTGTGGATTTTTTTTTTCTGGCCAGCAATTTCTTCCTCTTCCGTAGGTAGCAATATCTTGATTTTCCTTTAGACATCACCCCTTCTCCCTTCTTAGTTTGGGTAGGGCTGATACAACACTCAGGCCTGGAGACAGAACTTTCTTTCTCCAGCCACAGTGATGGTTCAGGCATTGGAGCACGACCCAACTAGACTAATGAGGATTATCTCTTGGGAGTTTTGCCTGAGCTACTGAGAAAGGAGTTTGTTTGTGTTATGTATCCGACTGCAGGAAAAATTAAAGTTAAGATCGGCCAGTGGACACAAATCTTCCTTGAGAATGCAGGCAAAGGAAGTAGAGTTGTAAGACAAAGGGCTGCAGGCTTATCATCTTGTTGGAACTTCTGGATCTGGTCATGTCTGAAGTGGCTTTGCAGTTGTAGGCATCAATAATACTCTCTATTTTATTTAAATGGGTTGGAGATGTGTTTCTGTCTTTAGATAACTAGAGAGTACAGAACAAAAGCAATGATACAACAACATTTAAATTTATACACAGGTAAATTTGGGGTATTATTACCATAAATGATTCATTTGATTAAACAGCTAATTTGACTGCATTTAATGTACAATTTAATTTTAAAAATTTAATCGACATATATACTTTCGGAAACACACATAAAACTTCAAGAGGGGAAATTTGGTAGAGCTCTTTCTCTTAGCTTGACTCTGTTACTTACTCTAGCATGTTTCCTTGGACAAGTTATTTGACCTCTCTATGAATTATTTGCCTCATCTGATAAATGTAGCTAAGAGTAGTAACTACCTCATACAGTTATCATGTGTAGAGGACGAGGCAGCCAGAACAAAGGTCTGTTACCTGAATGCACGTTAGCCCTTATTGATGAGATGAATTATTGTTAACTCATTATTTTTCCTATTACATTTCATTTTTTTCCTATTACATTTCAAATTAATGCAATAGTTTTTAGGCAGTTTAAATAAGAAAAAATTTAATCGACATATATACTTTTGTATATATGTATACGAAAATGGAGCATTGTAAATAGGTAAGCAAGTCTGTAAAACATTTAAGTATAAAAAAGTTAGAAACAGCTATGTAGATAATGAGTAGACATAGGAGAAAGGCTGAAGAATTATAATATGCAAAAGAGCAAGCCATTTTTTTTTTTACATGTTCAGGTTATGGTTGATTTTTGCTCATTTAAAAATTTTATTTATTATACCAATTTTCCATAAAAAGAGATATAAGTATACATAACACAGAAGTATGTTTCAGAGAGTCAGTTTTTAAAATCTTTGTTAGAGTAAATATTGCTGTTGATAATAACAGACAATCTCATAATAAAGTCTTATAAACAGCATAATACTTTATTGCTTTTTAAAAAAAGAAACAAAAGGCTAGAATTGGGTCATATATCCAATGTGAAATATAGGGTATTTCAATTAAGATTCAAGTTGACTTTTTAAAGTGTTGTTCAAGTCAAATGCTACCCTATGTCAATTGCTTCCAGCTGCTGAATGAGTTTGTAAAGTTATAGGGCATTACAACAGCATTGTCTGCAACACTTCTTAATTTCACTCTTAGGACATAGAAGATAAATCATACAGTGCATAAAGTGTATCAAAATAATACTAAGTGATAAATAAATAAAGAATAACAATTATAAATAATATATATGCAATCCCTCTTTTTTTTGAGGAATATGTGTGGAATGAAGGCTAAAATGTGTGGTAAACTTTTAAAAGCAAATTACCAATTACTTCCAATGTTGCTCTTATCTTATATCTTCCCATTTTTTTAGTAGACAACCTTGCAAATATTTAGTATGAGCGTTGACTGCTTTTTTTTTTTTAACTATAGCTCATTTTTTTTTTTTGGAAAATGAATAGGGACACCGTTGTATTTCAAAGCCAAGGAATGTTGTGCCAATTTTTTTTTGTGCCAATTTAATTCACACTATTGCCATTTTAGTGGAATCTCACTGATATCTTATGTATATAAATGAGAAAAAAAACCAGTGGAAACTTTCAGTGGTCCAACATTACCCATACTGCCTCACTCTGTACATTCTTCAGGTCAGAATGAAAACTAATGATATTTTGAAACAAGTGTACACATCTGAAAGTATCTTCCAGAACCCAGTGGTCTCAAAGTGAATTGGAAAGAGAAAGGGTTCATTGCTTGCCAGGGGCTTATTCCCCATTTTTCATTTCTGTTTGTAATTCCTGTCATCTTTGTTTCTTATGCTTTGGCTAAAAAGGGCGAGTCATATTTATTGGAACTAGGTTTCAATAAACATTATGCATTATGGTGAACCAAAGAGTGATTTATTGATAATTTGTCACTTATATTTATGAAAATGTAGACCCCAGAGCTCCAGAGCTGGTAAATCATATTCTACGGCTTGAACGTGTTGGTTCTCCTGTCCCACCACCATTAACTTTTCAAAAGCACACCATACAAGCTGCGGGCCCCTTAAAATTCACGTCCTGGTCATCATGCACTTGCTCATACAAAATAAGAAAGAAAAGAACAACTGTTCAAAATTTATTTTTTGTTTCAATATGTTTTCAATTTAATCCTCAAGTTGCAGAAATAATACATTGATAAAATGTAATTAGATGTGAGATTACTATTTAATGAGGCCAGAGAAGGGGCAAGAATGTAAATGGAACAGTAGGACTGTGTGGATTTTTTTTTTTTAATTTTGTTTATTATGTTACAGCTGTAAAGAACTTTCGCACAGATTCCAGATGCAGGCAGCTGTTAGTCCTTCACTCTTAAGGAAACAAAGGTTCAGAGTTCATTTTGATCCACTTGTTCTAGACTCGCAATGTTTAAGATGACACTTGACTAAGTCGCTGCCTTCGGTCATATTACAAGGCTGTCAAGATGAGCATCATGTGTTCATTCGCCCTTGTTCACTTATCTCATCTGGCAACCTCTCCAACGACAGGCTGCCCCAGTTTCCATAATATGTTTATCTGCCATGGTGATGTCAGCAGAACTCAGCAAATCTAATATTCATGCTCAAACAGATTTTCTGGTGCTCTTTCTTTATAAGGATAGGCCCTATATCACTGTGCAGCTGCTTCCTCTAGATATGGGGCCGGGCCTTTGTGTTTCATGTTCCCCTCAGACAGGGCTTGGGCAGTGAACAAAGCACCTACCTATCTGACTACAACCTATTTTTTGGATTTTTTTTGTTTGTTTGTTTGGTTTTTATTCACATAAATCAAATTCCAGGGTGTTTTTTTCCCCCACGGATATGACTCTAACTCACATCTTTTTCCATTTGGCCAAATCTCTTGGGCATAAAATACTTATAGCAGTAAAGTACTGCATATTCTTGCTTTTTCAGAGGAATAATTGAAAGAAATAAATAGGATTTTAAAACACAATGGAGGCAGAAAGATAATTCTTAAATTTAATGTTCTAGGTCTAAGGAATTAAACTCATGAAAAATAGACCTCCACATAGAGTTCTATGAAAATCATGTCAGATGTACTATTCTACAATATCTCTAGTTTTACTGGTATAGTAATTAATCACTGTTTCTCAAGTTTAAAGTGACTTTTAGGCTTCGGTGGCAATTACATAACAAAAAAAATGGAGAAACAAACATAATTAGGTGTTGCAGGTTTCTCTTAAACTGTTTCTAGTGCAAATCTTTAATTTTTTAAAAAATCTTTAATTTTTAATGTAGAAATATCGAGTTTAAGATCTGCATCTACTTGAGTCAAGATAACTGGAAGCTTACTGAGTGAAAGATGTGAAACTTTATTTTTCATCATGAATTTAAGGCAATTTATTCCCATACTTGCTCATTTATATTTTAGCATGGACAGGTGAAATTGTTTCTAAAAGAGTCTCAAGCACATTTATTTTTAAGCACAATTAGTACTGTAGCAAGGGCTATCTTTGATATATAGCTAATTTTATTTTATTTATTTTTATAACTAATTTTATATAATCAAGTTATATATAATTTTATATAAGTTTCTAATTTTAAACAGTGAAAGACTATATATCTGTGTTACATCACAGGATTGCTTTTTTTTTAAAGTCTTTTGGGAAGCATAATACTAAATGTTGATTTATAATGATTAAAATGATACTTTTGCACCCAAACCACTCTATTTTTTCAAAGTCATTCTCAACTGTGCTTCTTTTGAGATTTGCAGTGAAAACATGGTCTCAAAGTGTCTTGTTATTTTTAAAGTTATTTAAAGACAAGGCCCTTATAGTTTGTATTAAGAACTGTTTAAAAATATGGTATAAATGTTACAAACATTTGTTTTGTAGTAATTTGAATAAAAGCTTAATTGTATACTCACCTTACATCCAAAGGTCCCAAGGCATAAGTTCTCCTATAACTTGACATCAGCCCTATAAAATTCTTAGTGTCTTCATTTTACAAATATGTAAATTGATATTTGGAGATTTAATATAAACTAACCCAGGTCACATTGCAGCCACAGATGTCAGTAGTTTTATGCCAATTATTACTTATTATTATTTTAAAAGATTTTATTTATTTATCTGAGAGAGAGAGAGAGAGGAGAGAGCGTGAGTAGGGAGGAGTAGGGGAGGAGGAAGAAAGAATCTGAAGTGGACTCTGCACTGAGCTCAGAGCCCCTTGAGGGGCGCCGGGGAGGCAATCCCACCACCCTGAGATCATGACCTAAGCTGGAACCAAGAGCTGGATGCTTAACCCGACTGAGCCATCCAGGGACCTGTACCAGTTACTTTTTGATACAAATTTATATGATATAAATAAAAAATTTAAGTTTGAAAACTACCCACTTAAAAAATTCCATATTTTAGGGAATAATAAATGAAAGTATATTTAAAAATCTTCTGATTTTACATTCTATGTGATTAGAATTCTACAAAGATATTAGTTAAAAAATATAGCCTCAACTACATATCTATGATTTCTTCTGATTTTGTATTTTATTAGTTTTCTTTTCAAATGTGTAATTATCAAAATCTGGTTAAGACAACCTGTTGTGGTACCTCCTTTCACCTGAGGAAGAATTCTCTGTTCCATTATTTGCAAAGACTATTGAAGTGGTTAATTTTTTTCCTCCTGAGACAATAAGAATGAAATGCATTATTTTTGCTTTAAAGTTCCTATTTTCAAAAAAAAAAATAAAGTTACTATTTTCAGTTTTCTGAGTTCATGTATTTTAAAGAGATCTTATTTTTAAAAAAAAATATTGTAATTGCTGTTTTTCTTATCTTCCTATGGGAAAGCAGATTTTCTGCTTTAATTACTGAGGGCCAATCAAGTGAACTCTATAATAAGAGGACTTGATTATAGACATCTAAAGATATTGGAGCTCTCACTTTCTTTCTTCCTTTCTAAACACTGAAGTTAGGTATGTGTGTATATTCACATTTATACATCCTTTATTTGTACTTTTTCTGAGGGGCATGTTAGAGAGCTGTGTTCATAACCATATTCTCTGAACAGTCCTCTCATGGGGTACTGGATACCCTTAGACCATGTAATTCATTGTCTGAACCATCTTTCCTCATTGTACTTTGATATCTAGTGCAAATGTCTATTTAGATAAGTGGGGTTTTTTTTTCTTTCAGTATCCTGAAAACCACTTACTTCCTTATATTCCATTGAAGTTGCAGGGCAGTCTTGGAGAATCTCTTGAGAAGGAGAGGATCAAGTGCAAGGTGATAAAAGATTAGATTTAGATCCCAGGGTCCTAGCTCCTAAGAACACTTGAGCTTTTATGGTGGTCAGATGAAAGCATCAGACTTGCCAGCCTTCCATCACCACTCTGTAAAAAAGTCATGAAAACATCAGACGTGTTTTCATTCAGTCCATGTCATCATCCCAGGGACCCTGTAATTGTGGCTCTTTAGTATTTATACTATTAAAATAAGACATTTTTTCTTTTCAAGTCCAGTTAACTTTTACCATAAAACAATAATAATAGTAATAACAACAAATATTTATTGTGCTTGTTTGATCAAGGGTACTAAATTGGGAAATATACACTTAATATTTCCAATGATCTTATTGGGTGTTATGATTAACCCATTCTATAGATGAGGAAACAAGTAGAGAGAGGTTACAAATCTTGTCGAAGTTCACACAGTTCTGTGGTAGGCAAATTCTAAGATGGTCCCAAGATTTCCTCTTCTACACACTTTGAGTAATGCCCTTCCTTTCAGTGGGAGCAGGACTTGTGACTATGATGGTCTATCACTTCCCCAATGATGGAAAGGTGTATTACATAAGGGATTTTGCAGATCTATTAGCTGACTTAAGTAAATCAGAGAGGAGGTTATCTTGTGTGGAGCTGACTTCAATGAGCCCTTAGAAGCAGCTGGGCCCTTCCAGACAGAAAAGGATGGAACTGTGTGGGAGGCCCATGCAGGAGGTCATAGAACAGGACTTGGTGATGCTGAAAGTATATCCAGTCAACAGCTAGCAAGAAAATGAGGACCTCTGTCCAACATGCCACAAGGAACAGAATGCTACCAACAGTTGGATGAGCCTGGAAGAGGATCCTGGACTCAGCACCAGCTGACACCTTGATGTCAGGCTCATGAGATCCTGAGCAGAGGACCCTATCATACTGTGCCCATACCCTTGACCTATGGAATTGTGAGGTAATAAGTCACTATTTCAGGGTGCTAAGTTTGTGTAATTTTTTATGCAGTAGTAGAAAACCAATATAGCTATTAACTTGCAAAGCCAACATTTTAATTTGGGTCTGTCAAACACCAGATCTTTTGCCTTTTCACATGGGCACTTAATATTTGACTCTACTGCACACTCACTCTCTGTACATCTCTGTTCTGAATCTTCTCTTTTGGCTCTGGGTTCAAGATTAACTACAGGCAAAATACCATTCAAAGCCAATTTGTTGGGCTTTGAGGTCCTGGTAGCAACCTAAGGAAGTAAGAGCCAGAGCCAGGACTTAGCTGGTCCAGGCTGTTATGGGGAGGAAGAGGAAGACTGGAGAATTCATTGTCACCCCCATCCCTGGTGCCAACTAACATATGATGTATGTATGACGCTTATATCAGTCTTAGCATCTTATGCTAAAGTCACTACATTTGTAGAATCATGTGCAAACCACAGTTGATATGGACATCAGTTTTGGCTTGTCATTGAACAACATGTTCAACTTTGTCACCCTGTGTTTCTTTATAAGATGAGTGATTAGTCAGATTTAATTTTATCTCTTTCTTACCAAATAAGAATTCCATAAGAAACTAAGAATTGGAATGTAAGCAAGAAGGTTGAGATTCTGAAGCACTCCACCAAGACTCATTTGTGTGGTACCATGGGATAAAAATCCAGCATAGGTTTAAGGATTCTGAGAGCAGAGGGGAACTGTGCTTTGTTTAGACAATGGTACAAGACAAGTTCTCTGGGCAATATGGCAGACAAACAAGAGCAGGCATGGCTGCATCAGGGTGTTCAGACAGAGGAGTCAGATGCACATTTCCACATGCCCCACTAAGATGTGAGAAGAACCCTGTGTTCCTTCCATATCTGAGAGAGGCACAGACATGTCTGAAGTAGACCTTGCGTGATATTAAGAGAATGAGCTGTGATCTGTGTGAATCAGGCACTGGAAACCAGATGACTATGAGGTGTCTCCACAGGTATAAGCATGGGCAGAGGAAGTACAAACATGGGATGCTCTGTACCCTACTCCCCCGAGCCAAATGACACATTCTCTGGCATTCTGGAGGTCCCTGGAAGTTAGACACAATTCTAGGATTTGGATGACAGGAAAAGACCCTAAAATAATTACATGTACATATAGTTGTAATTGTATATCCTATCTCTATTCTAGCTTTATAATAATAATTATATTTTTGGGTTATATGTAATTATCTCTTTTCTTCCATCCAGTGGAACAGAATCTCAAAATAGAAACTATGTTGTGTGATACAATAATAAAGAAAATTATACTCCCTGGAAACCGAGGTTTGGGGCCTCTATATGTATAACTACCCAATTTCATTAATAACAATACATTGGTATTGGCATTGTCAATTAATCACCATCAACACCAGGTGTATTGGAAACAGACCCACAGAGACTGTGATCTGTCCAAGGTCATATAATAAATTAGAAGCTAACACCTTACTAGACTCTAGACTTTTAACTTGTCTTTGGTATAACTTGTGTTAGAATAATATTTACTTCTAATATCTGGAAAGCTGAAGGATCAGCTTCAGGTTTGCAGAATAGTATTCGGGGTTTGCACTTCTGATGCTACTTAACCTAGGGAAATCAATGGCTCAAGAGCAATGGATGAGCAATTGCAATCTCAAAGCCTTGAGTGGTGGTGTTCTGAAGATAAATGTCTAAGATGTGATGAATATGAAAATTGGTGACCTTAAGCAGTGTCCAGAGAGTCTTAAACAAAGATGGCTGAAATATGTGTTTAGTTTAAGTAGAATAGCTAATCTGCAAAAATATACTAGTTCCTGAAGTCTTAAGCATTTCATGACTGGCTGGGAGCAGACGTTCCAGCATCCCTCTCCTAGAGCCTGGGATGTTAAAATACCTTTTAGATCCTTGAAGTAAGCTGATATTTTCACCTCATAAAAATACCTCTGCATGTTCACCTGAGAAGGAAAAAAAAAGTGACATTTTCTGGTGACTTTCATGAAGAATCCCAGTACTCTTTTTCCAAAGGAAGAAATGGAAAAGTGTTCATTTCCAGATGCTCAGAGATGGGAGGAGGTAGAAAATTAGTATCTATAGTTCTTATTGCAGTGTCTTGTTTTCAGAAAAGTGGAAAACGCTATGTGTATACATATGCACAGACATGCCAACATTTTTTAACAATAACTCTAACATCTTCTCCCCCCCACCGCCCGCCCTTTGATTCCCGTTCTGCCTGCAGGATATCCGAAGGCAGAGATTTCAGCAGGAGTTGGATTCATTCTTGGAGATCCCTTAACTGCTCTGAATTTCCTACATGTTGGTTTTCTGATTTTAAATCCAACAAAAGATGGCAGTCTTTAAGAGCATGGGTGGGGACATCCCTACTTTGTCACTGCTGGGCTTACAAAAGCCCTGCCACCTAATTTTCTGTTCTTTCTCTTCTCTTGAAATTCATATTCAAAACTTGAAAGCCCAACATTAGCACTGAATATTTTAAACATTTTATAGCCCTTCAACTGTTCTGTTGTGCCAGTTTGTTTTCCATTCCCCTTGACATCTCATGATGCTAAGTGCCCAGTGACAGCCTGTAGAGGTTTCTCTATAATCCACCTTTATCCATTAACAGACACTCAATCACTAAAGTGCTTACTAGACTAAACATATTTATCCAACCAAATCACACTTTACAATGCAAATCTGCCAATCAGACCGCAGCTATTAACAAGAAACTGCTTTAAGGGGATTTTGGTGTTTGTGCTGTGAAGAGCCTGCTTACCTCCAACAAACCACTAAACCAAATTAACATAGCTGTATCCTCATAAAAGAAACCAGATATCCTGTTGTGAAAATAGAGAGCTTGGTGGGACAGGCCTCCTTTGATGGCTAACAGTGTGGCAGACAGGGCTTCAGACTTCAAATCTGGCTACCACAAAGTCATTACGAACCTCCAGCATCAGGCTTTTGATAACTTTAAAAGCAAAATAAAAATGTAGCGTTGGAGTAACTTGGTAAGTCGTCAACGTACTCAGTTACTATTATAATTGCAATAAGTGCTGTAATTGCTGGATAAAGCTCCTAAATTCTAATTGCTCCTTCAACCGAGTTCATGTTGTAAAAGTGCTTGCATTAGCCAAAAATAAAATCCAAGAGACACAAATGTGGTAGTAATAATAATTCTTTTTATTGGCCTGGCAGAGAGGAAGAGAACAAAGCTTTAAAAACTTCAAAGTTCTGACCAAATAAATAAATTAAATAAATAAATAAATAAATAAATAAATAAATAAACAAACCTAAATTCAGAATTGGAGAAACTCAACTCATATACTCTTTGCCCTTTTATTGGACCAATACTTACTAAGTGCCATCACCACAAGTTAAGTGTTTGACAACACTCTTTTTCCTAGTCTGTGGGAAAGTTACTCCATGTTGCCACACTAATTTAAGATTTCTGTCACAAACTACATACCACAGTCCTGTCTATCCTCATTCAGAACTCTTAATCGCCTCAGACTTATTGGTATTATACCTCTTTTAAATACCAATATTTTAAAGCAGCTTTGACACTTGAGGTAATTTTTTTCCTCCACTTAGTTAGCAAGAGAAGAAAGGTAGAATTTACTCAGAGTTAAGCTACAGACACAAAGTAAATAGTAATTCGTAAAATAATAGGCCATTATACTGCACAGAAAAAGAACGCTACTGTATCTCAACTCCACACTTCTGGTACTAAAATGAAATATGAATTTCCAGTCCTTACTGTTTATCAAAAATAATGAGCACTTTCTTATTTTAGTAGACTTTATAGGCACTTCTGGGGAAAATATTATGTGCAGCTAGAACAAGCTTCATTTTGGGGGCCACTCTTCACTCTGGAATAATTTCCAAAGTGAATAAACCACAATGTATATTTTCCCAAGATTAGCTGAATAAAAACTTCCAGCCACAGTAGAAATTAAATTGTTATGCAGCAAAACGTCAGGAGTTTGCTAGAAATATTTTAGAAGCCTGAGTATATTCCTGAAATAGGAATAACAAATTAAAATTCTTGCTTATAGATGTATTTAATCTTTGTCTACTATTCTCATCTCTCATGGTATAGGAATGAGTTAAGAAAGAGTTGCTAGATGAATCGTGACATATTTTTGGACCAGGGTTTTCCTGTTAACTGTGTGTAAAAACAATCTTGATGGACTACTTAGTTAAAAAAAAATGAAATGAGAACAAATACCAATATTTTTGTACATGTGTTAAGAAGTGTAATTTTTAGACATTTGAAGTAATAATATGAACAATCCAGGTTTATGTGACTATCCATTTATGTTAACGTGAACCAACTAATGTTCTTGTAAGTTAACCCACATTATGTTTATGAAAACAATCAGATTTAAAGCTGAAGGAGATCATGTTTCAAGATCAGCATGAAGTGGTGAAAACACTCAGGGAAATCATACTGAATGACAATATTGGAAAGTTTAGCCTTTTGTCTTAAAACTTTTTGCCTCATTAAGCTATCATAGAGGATAACATTTATAAATATAATTATAATGCTGGTTTTCATTCTTGCATGATGGCTTTTTAATTTTTTATAGGAATATTAATCATTCACTATTTCATGTTGGATTTTGAAACTGCATCTTTCTAGCAACAGTGTGTATCTATCGTCCAATAAAAGTGTAGATAATGCTGTTAGTACTTATTGATATGTACACTCTTGGAGACAGAGGAGCAGGAAACATGCTCCATGTTAGAGGTATTTTGATATAAAATTATGATCAATTTTATAAAATATAAGAAATGTACAAAGAGTGTCTGCGGGATTATAGTAAAGGAAAGGGAGAGGAGATAAACAGAGAATATTTCCAGCATTGGATTGTAAATTCATCCTGAGATAACTGTCATTTTCTTTTCTTAATATCATTAGTGCCTGAGACTCTACATGTAGGAGAGCAGGAAATGTTTGTTGTGAGCGAATAAAAAATTCCCAGAGGGGATCCCTGGGTGGCGCAGCGGTTTAGCGCCTGCCTTTGGCCCAGGGCGCGATCCTGGAGACCCGGGATCGAGTCCCACGTTGGGCTCCCGGTGCGGTGCGTGGAGCCTGCTTCTCCCTCTGCCTGTGTCTCTGCCTCTCTCTCTCTCTCTGTGACTATTATAAATAAATAAAAATTAAAAAAAAAAATTCCCAGAGAAGAAGTTGACAACAGATTTGGAGGGAAGGGGATTCATGGAAGAAGAAGGCAGGTATTTTCTTCCTGGGCCACTGGAAAAGAAAGGCCACAGGGAGAGCTGAGAACAGAAGGGGCACATCTATGAGGTATACAGTTTGACTACTACCTGTCCTTCTGGGCTTTGCCCCCAGAAAAGGCAGACAAAGAACATGTTCTTCAAAGGACAAACCTTTAGATGGGTCAATGTTTTGAAAACATCGAAGACTCTTCACTACTGTCCCTTCCTGGTGTAGAAAGCAGGACTACCACTTACTATCAGATTTGAAACACGTGTGGTTTTCATTTAGCTCACTTCCCAGTTGGTGGCCGAGTCTCTCCTACAGCACTCCATCTCAGAAAATTACTCATTGCTCTAGGAGAATGTTCAGTCTTATTTTATTTTCTCACAATCCAGGCAAATGGGTACCTGAGAAGATGCTCCAGATCTGAGATGGAAATCCACCAGGGAAATTGGTCACCCCTGCAAACGTTTGTACTTGGTCTTGTCAGTTTTGTGTCTAAGTAGAACATTATCAGTTGGTATCCCCAACCCCTGGCAAATGGAAATATCTGTAACATATAGGTATTTTTAATTATATTTACTGCTTTTTCTGTCTCCTAGTAGTTCAGAAGATTCTTTCCATCTCCAACTGTTCCTATTGGTACCATTTCAACCCCAAATTTAAAAAGGTATATCACTTAGTTCTCATGGCCTCAGCGACAGGACAGAGCAAAAATCTTTTGGACTTTAGTTTGCAAAAGCCTAAACTATAAAGATGAGAGAGAAGGTTTGAGGGGTAGTCAAAAAGTGTCTAGGGCACCTGGATAGCTCAGTGGCTGAGCGCCTGCCTTTGGCTCAGGGCGTGCTCCCTGCGACCTGAGATGGAGTCTCGTATCAGGAACCCTGCAGGGAGCCTGCTTCTCCTTCTGCCTATGCCTCTGCCTCTCTCTCTCTCTGTGTCTCTCATGAATAAATAAATAAAATCTTTAAAACAAAAGTCTAGATTTGAGGAATGAGGGGATTTTACTTCCAAACCAGAAACCATTTCTCTACACTGGAATGTGGGAGGAGAGAAGGAAGGGAAGTGTTGTGAGAGGGGACTGTGGGGAATCCTGGGGAGAGGAGCCCTGTGCCCCAGTCTAGTTAGATCTAGATAGCTTTGTGCAGAGGAGGCAGCAGGAGGAGCAAGAGTAGGGGCAGGCTGCCCAGTGGGTCTGATAGAGACATACAAAGCTATAGTCAACCTCACAGAGATTCCCAAGGAACAGGCTGACCAACATGGCAGCACCTACTGAGGAGGCCCCAGGAACCCAGAGGCCAAATGGACAGGGATGAAGCCCACCTTAGCACTTGAGTAGACTGATAAATGAGAACCAGCTGGGACAATGGATTTTCAGGAGTATGCCTCCATGGATAATTGACATCAAAGAGCACATGGCACTCCCCTTCCCAGGCCTTGGCACTGTGAACTCACCTAGACCTCAACTTTGGAAAATGATGGTTAGTTACCCCAATTGACTGAGATTTGGTTTATGGCGCCCAGATGGAGTGGGAAAGTAAAATATAAATTGTGCTGAGTTAAGAATGGAAAACATTCAAAATGCCTGTCAAGGGATCCCTGGGTGGCGCAGCGGTTTGGCGCCTGCCTTTGGCCCGGGGCGCGATCCTGGAGACCCGGGATCGAATCCCACGTCGGGCTCCCGGTGCATGGAGCCTGCTTCTCCCTCTGCCTGTGTCTCTGCCTCTCTCTCTCTCTGTGACTATCATGAATAAATAAATAAAATCTTTAAAAAAAAAAAAATGCCTGTCAACTGTGAATTTGTAGATTATAGCTGGCATCATGTACATGTCTTTAGTGTTTCTAAAACAATTAAACTGGTATATGCATTTGACAAAAAGAAGAAAAAATATCCAGTGCTTCCCCTCTAAAGCAAAACAAAACACAACAAATCTGAAAATGCAAAAGTGAAAGGCATACAAAGTCAATGTCCTCTGTTCTTTCTTCTCCCACCAACTTATACATGAATACCAGTTCTGCTCCATGGAGATAAGAGCTGTTGATGGAGTATTTTCCAACCTTTAGAGGCCAGTAGATAATGATAGGCATCCTGATTTGAGGTTGAAAAAACAAGGAAAAAAAGGAAAATTCTACTTAATTTTCATATTAATTTTCATCCTTATTTTAAACAAGCTATGAAACCTACCAAGTACCCTCATCACGACCTATCTCAGCAATAAGAAAATGTCCTTGCAGAACCCTGACAAAGAATGATGTGGGTTTTTTGTTTTAAACTATTGCAGCTTCAATGACGCATGAAGTTACAGAAATCTTAGGGGAGGGGGAAACCCTTACTAATGCACAGGTTATGTTCATTCAACAAGGAGCCATTCAGTGTTGTTCGATGACTGAGAAATTATGTTAAGGTCAAATAAACTGTGGGCTTTCTTTCAAAAGACAGCCGAAAGCACACTGGAACCACAGCAAAGGAGACAGTTTCTCCCAGCTGCCTAGATTTTATCTTTTCTTGGAAAAACTTACTATATATTTAATTCTTGGATTGTATTGGAGTTTGCAAATGAAGAGGAGAGAGCATGAGACTATAAATTCATTCCGTTTACAGTTATATCAAGTAAAGTATTTTCCATTCATTTTCTTTTAGAGAAAAAATACTCCTATCAGAGTAGACATCTATTTTGAAGGAATTTTGCAAACACAATGCAGGTAAATTACTTGTAATATGTTTCATAATATAATGGTGATAATAATGATGGTAATGATAGTGATGATAATGGCAATGATGATGATAATGATAGTTTTATAAGCTTATTAAGTAAGGGTTTTTTAAAATGGTTAGATCACTGGACATGTAGGGCTTCCTGCTTTTATTATAGGCTTTGTCTTCCAAGGCATTAAAATTAAATAAAATTAAAAATTCAATTCTTGAGTTGCACTAGACACATTTCAAGTGTCAGTAGCCGTGTGTGACTAGGGGTTATTGTTTGGATAGTGCAGATGAAAGTACAACCTTTCCATCACTGAAAAAAGTCCTGGGGGACAGGGCTGCTGTACTGCTATGGCAATACACTAGGAGGGGCAAAATTTTGTAATATTAGTGCCACAGTTTTATTCTTTATGTACTGTGTAAACACAAAAAAATTTCTGTTATGTTTATGTTTATGGTAACACCACGGTTAACATCCTACTCATTTTCTAATTCTCACTGACTAGCTGACTGAACAACTGAATGAATAATTTCCTTATTTTCATGTAGTTTGAAAGAAACAACTAAAATAAAGTAGTGGTCAATGAGTATCCTTTTAATGAAAGTACTGATTACATGATTATTCTTTTTCAACCTTAGCCTGCAGATCCAAGCCATATTTCTATTTTTTTTTAAAAAGATGTTATTTATTTATTCATAAGAGACACAGAGAGAGGCAGAGACACAGGCAGAGGGAGAAGCAGGTTCCCTGCAGGAATCCCAGGACCCAGGACCCAGGATCACGACCTGGGCCAAAGGCAGATGCTCAACCACTGAGCCACCCAGGTGCCCCCAAACCATATTTCTAAGGAATAATTAATTCTTTAATTCCACACCACAATGTTTGTTTTTTCTTTAGTGTTTACTTTCACTTTTTCCCAAGTGTCTTCCTTGGGAAGACACTATCATAAATATTTGCATATGTTCAATGTGCTTATAGTGTCTTCTTATGCATTTTGTAGTTAACTAGTTTTAAATATCCTTGGGTGCTCACATAAAGAACCTTGAGGTCAAACTTATTTGGAGTTTTCACATTGAGTCAGATGAAGGAATTAGTTCATTTTAAAGACTAATCTTTATGTCTGTAATCTCTATCTTTTCCTGTGTTTATTTTTGAAATCCAGTTTTACTGAAAGCTGTGGAATAACAACTTACCCTGAGGAAGTGAGTCAGTGTCTCCATGAAATAAAAGGATTAAATTTTGAGTATAGTAATACTTATTAGGGTTCTAAGTGGTAGAACTGTGTGGTGAGACCTAGAGACTATAGGGTTGTTCTGGAGGAAAGTGGTGTGAATCTTGGAAATTGAAATGTCCTTTTTTTAATAGAATATAAAATTGTGAGTTTTATTTTATTAAAAACTTTTTAAAAAATATTTTATTTATTCATGAGAGACACAGAGAGAGGCGCAGAGATATAGGGAAAGGGAGAAGCAGACTCCCTACTGGGAACCCGATGTGGGACTCTACCCCGGGACTCTGGGATCACACCCTAAGCCAAAGACAACTGCTGATGCCCAACTGCTGAGCCACCCAAGCATCCCTATTTTTTCAATTTAAATTCAATTTGCCAACTTATAGTATAACCCCCAGTGCTCATGTCACATACCCTCCTTATTGGCCATCACCCTGTTACCTCATTCCCCCATCTACCTCCCCTTCTACAACCTTTTGTTTCCCAGAGTCAGGAGTCTCTCATGCTTTGTCTTCCTCTCTAATTTTCAAAATATACTCTTAAATTGAAGAGGAGTCCTTAAATGGGTTAAAAAAAAAAGATGTATGTTTTCAGTGACATAAGAATCCATATTTATGATGACAGTAATGTTATCTTAGGTAAGTAGAGGTGTTCTTATTTATAAAGTAGAGTTGTTAACTCTAGAATCTATTTCTAAGTAAGATGTTTTTAAAGATTTATATATTTCAGAGAGAGAGTGTGTGTGAGAGGGTGGAGGGGAGGGGCAGAGGGAGAGAATCCTCAAGCAGACTCCCCTCTAAGCTTGGAGCTGAAATGGAGCTCGATCTTAAGACCACGAGATCATGACCTGAGCTGAAATCAAGAGTTAGATGCTTAACTGACTGAGCCACTCAGGAGCCCTTTCAGTCAGACATTTTTAGGGAACTGTTTTGTTGTTCCTTTGAATGAATGATGAAGTTTTTTCTTTACTTTTTGAATAAGTGCACTTTCATCATTTTGGTTTTTTTGAAACATATATTTAAAATAGAGTCAGTAGCATATATATCGGTATCATTATCCCATCAGTCCCTCCCTCCATACAGAAAGGCTAGCCACATTTTCCTTCAGCAACCTATTCTCTTTCAAAAACACTCCTCTAGTGCCTGCTGTTTTCCCTTTTCTGGGGCCAAGAGGGTAAAATGAGGATTTGGCAAAAGTGAATATGGTCAAAGTTTCTTCTCAAACATAGAGTTTTATGCTAATAAAATCAAAGTAGAAATCATTATATTTATGCATGTGGCCTGCTGTTTTTATGGGTGAAATGATTTTTCTTACTCTTCAGTAGCAGTTTTTTTTTCAAGCTATAATATATCGTAGTATGCAACTACTATGTTCAAATATATTTTTTTTATAAATTTCCTAGATCAACTATTCAAAAGCAGTATGAGAAAATTACTTATCTTATATTTCCTTTTGAGATACACTTAAAAGTCTAGATTTAAAAATAGAACCTCAAAAAAAAAAAAAATAGAACCTCATGGAGAGGGCTCAGGAAGGACGCAAAAGACCCTGAACTCACCTGGTCACCCAGAAACACCAAAGCTACAGCTTCATATGGATCATTTCTCCCTGAAGAAGATCTGAAAAACAGGAACCGCTTCTCTGCAAGAAAGGATGAAAGGACCACATCGACCTAGCAGAGAGGTGGTCTTGGCTAAAAATCCCACCCCTGTCACAGTGACCCCTATGGAAGGATCTTGCCAGTCCTGTGCTTCTCCTGGAAGAACAAGGGCTTGGTGCCCCACATTAGGGACCCCAAACCTTGGGCTCTGCACCAGAGTTCCTTGAAATTCTTGGCTTAAAAACCAACAGGACTGGGGTTCTTGGGTAGCTCAGTGGTTGAATGTCTGCCTTTGGCTAAGGTCCTGATCCCAGGGTCTTGGGATCGAGTCCCACATGGGGTTCCCCATAGGGAGCCTGCTTCTCCCTCTGCCTATGTCTCTGCCTCTTTCTCTGTGTCTCTCATAAATAGATAAATAAAATATTAAAAAATAAAAAATAAAACCAACCTTGACTGTTGTTCAAGGGACCTAGACTCCTATAGGAAATGGAAATTCTCCTAAAAGGCTTGAGTTGGGTCTTGCCCCAAGATCTAGCACAAAAGCACCAATTTGAAAAGCACTTAGATTATATGTGATAGAGATTTATTTGCTGGTTGGGGGCATCTCCTGGAGGATCAGGAAACAGTTGGGGCTCTCTCTAGAGATGGAGGTGCCAGCAGTTAATGTGTACGTGATCTTCTCCTGCCCTGTGAGACAGGTGGGCAGCCTCCCATGCAGCACCCTCCCCACTGTCTGGCTAGGGGAGGCCCGGGTAAGCAGTCCTGGCAATATCCTGTTCCTATCCTAAATATGGGGCCCGTGCAGGAGTGTAGAAAGAGCCTTCTCCCAGAGCATTGCTGAAGCCTCAGAGCACATATGAGGAAGGTATTTTTCTACTGCCTTTCTGAAGCCACAAGGCAGGTGCACCCCTGCACTCTCCAGCTGCCTGTTAAAGCTAGTGGGCATGTACAAGGGGATATCCTTTGCCTGGCTTTGATGGCTGAAGGGGCTGGCATTCCTGAGCTCTAAGGGACATTAACAATCAGAAAGACACTTTTTGGCAGGCCAACACCCCCAGGGCACTGCATAGACAGCCAACTGAAACACACTTCCAATCTTCCAGTGAAAAAGACCTATTTACTTATCCTGGAACTGCAGCCTGAGGGACAAGCTTCAGGTTTCTCACTCATCCAGAGACTATGAAGGTGTCTCCCTGAGACAGCTTCCTTGCTTCCTCCTTGATTTATACAGTCCCTTAGCTGCAGCTCCCTAAGGCTTCCCACAAAGGAGCTTATACACTTGCCTGAAGCCCTATTTTTGCAACTGTTGCTCAGAAAACACTTCATCTCTCAATATGGCAAACAGCAGGATTGATGACTGTAAACCATGACAGTATATATTTGCTACTTCAAAAATTGCTAGGGTGCCTGGGTGGCTCAGTCCATTAAGCATGTGCCTTCCACTCAGGTCATGATCCCAGGGTCCTGTGATCCAGTCCATATAGAGCTTCCTGCTCAGCAGGGAGCCTGCTTCTCCCTCTCCTCCCTGCTCCTGCTCTCTTTTGCTATCTCTGTCTCTCTCAAAAAAATAAATAAATGAAAAATAAATAAATAAATATATAAATAAATAAATAATAAATATCTTTAAAAAATTGCTGATCTGGCTTCCAATCAGCCTCAGACTCAGTGCTAAAGGAGATTCCTCCCCTTGGGACACCAACAGATCTTGGAACACCCTCAACAATGGAGACATATCAAGAATAAGTCAGGCTGTTTAGACAATTACAAAGGTCTGAGAGACAAGCCCAAGAACTAGGGCAAAGCATGAATGAGAAAGACCATCACCGACACAAAGCCACTCCTTCCATATTAAAAGATGTAGCTGTTTCACCTAATACACAGAAACAAACACTGTAAGTCAAGCAAAATGAGGAGTTAGAGAAATATGTTCCAAATGAGAGATAGGACAAAACCTCAGACTCACTAATCTACCTGACAAAGATTCAAAGTAATTGTCATAAAAATGCTCACCATACTTGAGAGAAGAATGGGTAGAGGAATACAGTGAGAATTTCAATAAAGAGAAAGAAAATGTAAGAAAGCACTAAACAGAAGTCACAAAGCTGAAGAATATAGTAACTGAACTGAAGTTGAGGGGTTCACCAATATACTGGATGAAACAGAAGAACAGGTCAGTAAGCTGGAAGACAAAGGCATTGGAACTCACCTCGACAGAGCAGCAAAAAAGAAAGAAGAGAGATAATATGAGACCTATGAAAGCATCATATTCCCATTATAGGGGTCCCAGAAGCAGAAGAGAGAGAGAAAGGGGAAGAAATACTATCTCAAGAAATAATGGCTGACAATTTCTCTAACCTGGGGAAATTCAGGTCCAGAAAGCCCAGAGAGTTCCAAATAAATGAACCCAAGGACAGCTACAGCAAGACTCTCTCAGAAGTGACTAAGAATGGGAACAAGGTAGCCAAAGCCTGCCTGGAAGGCCTATGTTTGTTTAAGTCCATATAAACTTGCCACACTGGCTTAGAAATCAGTTTGTAACTATGGTGTCTTTCTTTACAGTGATAATGGGAACTTTCCAGAAGCAAGCGTATTTTATGCTCCTCTATAGGCTTATACTTTTATGATGGAGTCCAGAAGAATGTCTGGGTCCCCTAATACTGTTGTAGTGTTTGCTTGAGGGAATACAAGGTCACCATCCATTTGCAAGGCAGGAACTTCTAGAGGTGGACTTGGCTTACTGGTATCCTCAGAGTTTGAGATGTCACTCAGGATGCCTAGTGTAACTAATCAGAAGGCTGAATCTCTGCAGAAAACAAAAGTTTCTAAAAAGTGTGGGATGATCAGTGAAGGAAAACAGATTTTAAAGCAAGGCTGTTCTTTCTATTGAAGAATATCTACCAGATTCTCCAATCTGCTGGGAATTTGGAGAAGACTACTTTAACTTCCAGGCTAATTGTTCAGTTGTTGAAGATGAAAAGTGAAGAGTAACACATGAGTTTTACAATAAATGATGATGTGGCTTCAGACAAAAATCAGGGCCTCAAATGAGTGTGCTTTGCAGACAAGAGTGATTTGTTGTGATCTTTTTACATGTTGTACATTGACTAATGATGTGGATCTCTGATTAGTAGGTTTCACAACAATTGGGAGAGCTGATTCCATACTTTTTATTCTTGGGGGAGAAAACAGAAGAATGCATAATAGAGGCTGAGGCAAAGTTCCTTGGAAGGCAAAAAATATGTGCTAGTGGTAATAGAAAGAAAAAAGGGCAGAGTTTTACAGGGAATAAGAGGTTAGACCTAATACCAGAAACCAGGAAAAGAAATTTTGTATAACCCACAAGGACTATGTATCTATTGACTTTGCTAATTTTAATCACTCTTCAATAGTAGAAACTGAGGGAAAAGAGAGCAGTTTTGAACATTAAATGCGGAGCTATTTCTACTTTAGAATAAATATAAATATTTTCTGAATGCGTAAAACAATTCACTGCATGGGAGCTTTCTTTGAGATTCTCACTTCACTAGGAATCAAGAAACATTTATTAAGCACCTACTTACTGAAGAGCAATACATTTGTTCTTTTGGGTGATAGCAAAGAAATATGATATCATCTCTGCCATAAAGTGGTTTTTAAATCAGTGGTGAGGCAAGACTGTCAAACACCAATAAAGTGGAGAATGGATAATGCAAGATAATATTTTAATGTCACAGACATCAAATATGAAGCCTAGAGGAAAGGGCAGGTTCTCTGGAGAAAATGGAGCTGAAGCTAGACCTTGATGGATAGTTGATATTTGGGGCAAGGGCAAGGGGTAGGGGTGTGGGTGGGTGAGGGCAGGGAGATGGGTAAAGGACATGTGTGTGAGGCAGAAGAGTGATAGATGTGATCCTGGAGACCTGAAGGGTGCACGCAATGTTCATAGGGCAGAGGGAGGCTGGGTGCTAGCACACTTGGGATAAACAGTGGGGAGGGGAGAGCCTGAGGTTGTATACTGAGAGTGATGCTCACCTAGTGATCCCTCTTACAGTAAAGGATGTGTATATGTCCTGTGAGGGATCTTAGATCAACCAGTTATTCAGACAGTGGTTAAGGAACGAGTCTCTTCATTCAGGGCACTCAACTAAGCCATTTTTTTTTAATTATTAAAGAAGTGAGTAGTGAATTCTTCAACACTTCTTATACCAAAAGTGGTTGAATTTCCTTTTTTAGTCCTCAATCCATGTTTAAATGAGATACATTGTTTTGAAATTTTACTTATAGTTAAAAAGTTTCTTGGTTGTTTGAAAATTTAGGGTAGATATCTTTCAGAGTTTTCCTCCTTATTAGTTTGTATAAATATTGATTTGCCCTAGAATGAGTTATGGGTAGGAAGGATCTTTTTTTTTTTTTTTTTGTACTATACAACACAGCATTCCAGAAAACCCTCATTTCCGTTGATGAATGGCTATTGGCATACAGAAATCTGGCATGTGGTTGAGGAGAAGGGATACAGCTGACATGAGAAAAGCTTGAGAAGGAAACCATAATCCCCCTTCAAATTCGCTGCTTATTAGAGGAGCTAAAATGATTAAGCAGCTGGAGGTTTTGATGTATGAGGAAAGATTAAAAGAATTACATGTGTGTAGGTTGGCTGAAGAGCTAAGGAGTATATGCGCATGTGTGTGGGGTGGGGGCCTGATAGCCATTTGCAGATAATTGAAAGTATAAACCCCAGAGAAGGAGAGGGATTGCGGAGGTGGTCTTTAGGGGATTATCTAAGGGTAATGAATGAACTGAAGAAAAGAAAAAAAATGCTTTCATCAGGAAGACTTTCATAATGGGTGAGACTTAAGAGGCCATAAAAGAATCTCCCAGGAGAGGTGGTGAGATTCCCATCCCTTGAGTCATTTGAAGGAGGCCTATAAAGTTTTGGAAATGCATAATGCTGCCCTGTGGGGGAACAGATTTGGTAAGCAAGACCATCCTTTGTCCTAGTGTTTTATAGTTCCATTTCTAAGATGAATCAATTGGTAAACAATACATTTGGAAGCTCCCCAGGAACTGAGTCTGTCTCATCTCACTGATAACTTTCTTCAAGTAATAGAGACATGTTCTACACCTCCTCCTTTTCTGATTTCCACGTGTTGTCCCTGACATATACTTTTTTTAGGGGACATACAGGTCTGATGGTAGATGAAATGCAAGATTGAAAGGGTAAGAGGGACAAAATTCAGCACATCACAATATTAATGAACCTCCCTCCCGTGCAGTCTCTTTTCCAAACATGCTTGCTATCTGTTCCATTAGGATGATTCTTTGTATTGTGTTCCTTGGGGTACTTCAGGGTTAGTGTTTGGATCATGCTCCTTTTGGAAATGAAATTGGTAAAGGCTTGTCTTTCTACAGTATCACAACCAAGCAGAAATTCTTTCTGGTGTCTTTTGATAAGGACATCAGTATGTCTATTCCAATAATTTGCAGAAACTCAAATTGATGGGATCTTAGAGCACTTTATTTTAATGCTAATAGCATAAAAAAGTCCCATGACCTTATAAGATCATGTCGTTTGATCTTATAGTTTCCCCCTCAGGTTTTTTCCCCATAGAAGGAATAATAAATGATTCTCACACGAAGATTTACAAGCTAGTTTTTCTTCATGGTGTTATTTATATATAACCAGAAATAACTTAAATATCAACAGTAAGTTAAAGAGTTTTATTATGTTTTATAATATATTGTCACAGTCACAAATTCATGGTTTTGAAGAATATATAATGATATGAGAAAATGCACATGATTATGTTTGAAGAAGTTAGTAGAACATTCAAACACAGTAGTACCCTAAATGTATTTATGTTAGAAGATATGGATAAATGGATAGACATTTATTTTAGCTCTGTTATCTCTGAGCTGTGGGTTTATGAATAATGTTAAGTTTCTTCTTCCTACTCTTTTATATGTTCTACAATTAATGTATATTACTCATCAGACTGTTATTTAAACAAATTTTTACCTTTATTTTTATTTTTTTGTAGTTTTACATTTTTATTTAAATTCTAGTTAGTTGGGATGCCTGGGTGGTTCAGTGGTTGAGCATCTGCCTTCGGCTCAAGGTGTGATCCTGGGGTCCTGCGATCGAGTCCCACATCAGGCTTGCTGTGGGGAGCCTGCTTCTCCCTCTGCCTAGGTCTCTGGCTCTTTGTGTCTCTCATGAATACATAAAATTAAAAATACTTTTTAAAAACCCAATTAGTTAACATACAGCGTAATATTAGTTTCAGGTATAGAATTTAGTGATTTATCACTTCCCTATAATACCCAATACTCATCTCAAACAAGTGCCCTCCTTAATACCCATCACCCACTTAACCCATCCCCATGCCCACCTCCCCTCCAGTGACCCTCAGTTTGTTCTCTATAGTTAGGAGTCTGTTTTGTGGTTTGCCTCTCTCTTTTTTGGTCACTATGTTCATTCATGTATGTTTGTTTCTTAAATTCCATGTATGAGTAAAATCTTATGGTACTTGTCTTTCTCTGACTGACTTATTCACTTAGCATACTCTCTAGTTCCATCCCTATCACTGCAAATGGCAAGATATAATTCTTTTTGATGGCTGAATAATATTCTAATATATATATAATATATATAATATATAATATATAATATTCTAATATATATAATATATATATAATATATATATAATATAATTCTAATATATATATAATTCTAATATATTAGAATATATATAATATATTCTAATATATATATAATAATATATATAATAATATAATAAAAGATATATATATCTTTATCTTCTTTATCCACATCTTCTTTATCCATTCATCAGTTGATGGATATTTGGGCTCTTTCCATAATTTGGCTATTGTTGATAATACTGTTATAAAGATTGGGGTGCATGCATCCCCTCCAAATCAGTATTTCATGACCTTTAGGAAATGCCTACTAGTACAATTACTCTATCATACAGTAGTCCTATTTTTAACTTTTTGAGGAACCTCCATACTGTTCTTCAGAGTGGCTGTACCAGCTTGCATTCCTACGAACTGTGTAAGAGGGTTCCCTTTACTCTGCATCTTCATCAATATCTGTCGTTTCCTGACTTGTTAATTTTAGCTATTCTGATCAATGTGAGGTGATATCTCATTGTAGTTTTGATTCGTATTTACCTGACAATGAGTGATGTGAGATTTTTACCTATAAAAGATAAAAAAAACCCCCACAGATATTTGGATATGAGTGTTTTGCACTAAGAAATGGACAGCATGCATAGAGTATAGAGTGGGCTTTCCTGCATTAGAAGAATATACAGTAGGTGGAAAGATTGTGGTGCTTCTATACAATTCAGAAAGTGAAAATATCAGATTTTTTTGTATTTTTTATACAAAATATTTTAATAAGCTGAAGCTAGAAGAAAGTTGAGGATTTTAGAAGATGGTCCCAAGTACCCCAGTGTATCAAAATATTTTGTTATGTTTCCTTCAAAAAAGCTTTCACTGGGATATAATATTAGTCATTCCAAATAGTACTAACAAAGATAAACAAGTTTCCTTCCTTCTTGACTTACTAAAATCTTTAATATGGTGATATATATATATAGTATATATATATATTTATATATATCTCTTCAAGAGAGGTATATTAAAACATCATGTTTGACAGTAAACCAATAAAGAAATTACTATGACTGAAGGATGAAACAAAACTTTGTTATTATATGTTTATCTTTGTTTTTTATAACTTATTTTGTAGTGTAGTTATAGACTGGAATTATTAAAAAATTATAACAATCCGAAAAAGAAAAAAATCAAATGAAAGCAATTACTCCCATAAAAGTTTCATGAGATCCTTGTAAATATAAAATATAAAACTTTATTAATTTATTCTACAAATATTTATTGTATACCTCTGATGGCCCTAGTACTCTCCAGATTTGGGGGCTACTTCGATGGAAAAAAAAGGACAAGAACTCCTGTCACTAAGAAGTTTTTGTTGTGGCAAACTTTAAATCTTCTATAACATACTAAGTCTCTGTATGTACACACTAAATATTGTAGAAATAATTTTTACTCAAATTTTTGCATTTGTTTCCTACCAGAAGTAGAAGCACTGAATTTGAAAATTATATATATAAATACTTTACAGATTCCTGACAGGGACTGTTTTTTTTCTATAATATATATGTTTTGAATTGAAGTTCAATTTGCCAACATAGAGTATGACACTCAGTGCTCATCCCATCAAGTGCCCTCCTCAGTGCCCATCACCCAGTCACCCCATCCCCCCGCTCGCCTCCCCTTCCACTACCCCTTGTTCATTTCCCAGAGTTAGGTGTCTCTCATGGTTTGTCACTCTCTCTAATTTTCTCCACTCATTTTCTCTCCTTTCCCCTTTAATCCCTTTCACTATTCCTCATATTCCTCGTATGAGTGAAATCATATGATGATTGTCCTTCTCCGATTGACTTACTTCACTCAGCACTATATATATTCTTGAGTATATACACACACACACACACACACACACACACACACACACATATATATATATATGGCAGATTTTTCTGAAGGTTTAATGCCAGTGAAGGTAGTAATTGCAGTCAAGGCAGCAGACCCAATCACTCTTAATAGAACTGTAGACAACCATGCTCTTAAAAATTTCATGACCCTCTTCATAGGGAGCTGGCTTTCTTTTCTTCTTGTTCTTTCTTTTCTCCTTCAGCCTGGCCAGATACCTTGAAAATCATTCCCTCTGTATTAACAAGGTATTTGGTTCTCTTTTTCTCACTTCCAACCCATGTAGGCCATGCTCTGAGGGCTCACATCCTACAACCAGAAAGGCTGATCAAAGTTGCTTTTCTCAATAGAGGGGATTTTTTTTTTCCTGAAAGGGATTCTGATGTCAGCTATTAAATTACTTTTTTTTTCTTTCTTCCCATCACATATTTTTTTGTGCTATAGTTGAGGGTTTTTTTCCCTTAGTTTTATTGAAGTATATTTGAAAAATAAAATGATATATATTTAAAGCATACAATGTGATGATTTGATGTCTATGTACACATGGTGAAATGATTACCACAAGAAAGCTAATTAACATATCATTTCTTATAGTTACTATTTTTTGAGTGTGATAGGAACATTTTGGATCTACTGTCTTAGCAAATGTCTTGTATATGAACTATAGTCACCATGCTGCACATTAGATCCCCAGACCTTATTTACCTTAAAACTGTAAGTTTTATCTTTTGACCAAGTTTTTCCCAAGTTTCCCCATCCCTCAGCCCCTGACAACCACTTTTCAGCTCTGTTTCCATGAGCTTGACTTCTTTTTCCTCACTTATGAATGAGATCAGATAGCATTTGTCTTTCTTTGACTTATTTCACTTAGCATATGTCTTCCAGCTTCAACCATGTTGTTGCAAATGGCAGAATTTTCTTCTTTATAAGGCTGAATAACCTTATTCAGTTGTATTGTCTTTCTATCCCCCACATCTTTTTTACCCATTTATCTGTCAATGGACTCCTCAATTGTTTCCATGTCTTGATGATTGTAATAATGCTGCAATGAATAGGAGAATGCAGATATGTCTTTGAGATATTGACTTGGTTTACTTTGAATATACACCCAGAAAGGGATTTCTGGATCATATGGTAGTTATACTTTTAATTTTTTCAGATTTTGTGTTGAGATTTTGATTGCTATAAATTATGCCAAACAATTTTATTCTCTTTTTTAGCTCTCACCCATTAGCTGATCCTGCCTGTAGTGCAGGTTTTGATATTTTGTTCATCATAAATTTTGACATGAATTTTTACTTCCAAAAAATATTACATGTAAGTATTATTTATCTTATTTACTGAGACTTTGGCACTCTCTTAAATTCTGTGGCCAAGGCAAGTGCCTCACTTGCCTAATCCTAACCCTGGCCCTGCCTATTTATCAGAACTAGCTATTAAGCAATCTCCAAAGAAGGCAGCATCATAGCACAGGGTTTATCAAATCTTTTCTGATAGATACAATTTAATTCTTTTTCTCCTTTTTTTCTCATGTAGTTAAAATAGCTTGCCAGGTTTTTTTTATTATCTTCAGACTATTTTCAAGTTATCTTAGATAACAATTGGAATGCACTCCATTTCTTGATTTATTTGCTCATTTGTTAGGGAAACCAGCAATACTTATTGACCAAATAAACGAATTTCTGATGATTTTTTAAAAGTCTTCATCTGTTGCAGTATAATACTGGAACTGAGAATGTTTCTGGAATTTGGGAAGACCATATAATTCTGAAAAAAATCTAAGTACAGAATCTATTTCAAAGTCCTCAAATAACAAAATCCCTATATAATTTTGTTTTCAGAAATTATTCTTCAGACAAATGCTCTCCTACTTTATATAAATGAGGAAATGATAGCTTTTGAGAGAATGGTATAGAAGAGTTTTGGATGTCTGCAGATATTGAATGATTTAGTGCAGAGGGGGGCAAGAGAGAAGGGTAGTTTTGAATGGTTTTGGGATGGGGCAGTCCAGTGGGTCTATCATTTAAAAATTGTAAATATTTACAGATAGTCTTCTGGATATGAAGAAAAAAATTCTTATAAGAAGATTGTAATTAAGTTTTTGGAGGCATTAGGGTACCAGATCTAAGAGAAAGGCAGAGCGGGAAGAATGTAGATAGAACTGAAGACCAGTTTGAGATCCAAAGAAAGGACATTTGGGAACTCTATTTTCTATAGTTGAGTCATATCTTTAAAGGAAAGAAGGGAGGCTTTTAGTACAAACAGGTCAAGACAAAATATTCGTTTGACTCTCTGCACCCAGTGATTGCAGCTAGTGAGATGACCAGGATGGCAGGCAGCCCAGCTTTACTCAAGCAGTCCTTGGCTCACCTCCAAGTGACCATTGGTGAACAGGGTCTCCTCACTATGTTATTAATTAACCCTGGCAGACCTTCAACATTTTCATTACCTTGGCAGAAAGTGGGCTTTTCCCTCAGTGTGCTGGCTAGCTTTGGAGACTGTACTTATCTCCATGCCAGCACGGCACTGAAGTCATTAAAATCATCACATTTAACCCTACTGCTAATGGCTGATGTTGCAACAGTCTTGGAAACAGTGAAGTGTCATCCAGGTGTCATCTATTTTCTTTAAAAAATGCTACAGCATGTCCAGTGTCTCCTGTTTATTCTGAAATATTTCTCAAGAGTTCCTTGTTTCAGTTCATCAAATATATTTGGGAATAGGAAAATCAGAGAATAATGTGCTATGAGATCTGCCTTCCCTGAAAATATCACCTGAAGGATTAGATTTGTGGCTTATAATTAATGCAGGCACAAAGAGTAAGGATCACAGTATATTAGAACTGTTGGTCCAACCTCTCTCATATATATATATATCATATATATATATGATTTTTTTATAACATCCTCAGGCATTTTGTCATTTGAACTCTATCTGAATTCTTTCATTAACGAGATCTTAATTACTTTTTTTTTAAAAAGGGAGCGAGAGGGGGGAGGGGCAGAGGTAGAAGGAGAGAGAGGTTCATGAGGCTCGATCTCACAACCCTCAGATCATAACCTGAGCCAAAATCAAGTCAGAGGCTTGGGGTGCCTTAGTGGTACAGTTGGTTAAATCTCCCAGTTTTGGTCATGATCTCAGGGTGATGAGGTCGAGTCCTGGCTGAGTCTGCTTAAAACTCTCTCCTCTCTCTACCCCTCCTCCCCCTAAGATAAATAAATAAATCTTAAAAAGAAAGTGTTGAACCCTTAACCAGCTGAGCCACCCAGGTGCCCCAATCTTAATTACTTTTTAATATTTCACGTTGTTCAAAGAAAAAACAGAAGATTTGAAGTCATATAACTCAACCTAAAACTTAGACTTGATATTTAGGAGCCATATGGTGTTTGGTAAGAAACTTAGTTTATCAAAACCTCAATTTCTCATTCATGAAACAAAATTCAAATATCTACTTCAAAGAGTTGCCATGATAATTAACTACTGGAAAATAATATATATTGTGTGTAATTTCTGTCTATTGGGAGTTACTGGACTGCAGTCAAATTTCTTTTTTAATGGTTTGAGTTATACTTCCACTTGATGATGAGCAGTCAGTCTTTTACCATGTTATTGGTTGCACCATTGGTTTTCCCATGAACATTTTGGGGAATCCACTAGGTCTAGATGTTCCACAGAGTCATCTAAGTGTAGTCTTCTGGGGTTCTGCTCTTCCCTTGTGCCATTCCTGCTACTTCAAGAAATCATCTTGATTTTCCTCTGGCTGCCATGCTTTCTCTTATATAGCATCACTACCAGCATGGTGTACAGAGCCTGTTCTCAGTCCTCTGTGGCAAAGGAAGAATGTAGCTACAACTTTTAATGGGACATTATTCAAGGCTTGAGGAAATGGATGGAAATTCCAGCAATAAAAATATCTAAAAGTAACTACTTAAAAGTTCTCAAATACACAAACAAGACTGAGACCCATTACAGGTCCTCTCCATTTTACTGAGCTCTTACCTTGCCTCACTGTGGCAAACCTCCAGACCCTGCCAATGATCCTGGCCTTTTGCCACATCATAGGAGCCTTACCACTTCACCATTTCCAGCAGGGCAGCCCTCAAGTAATCTCACCTGTTTCAATTCAGTCCTCCAAGTCTTTGTGACTTTGAGATGGAAAAACGTTTTCTCTCTACTCCACCTCTACCTCTTCAATTCTGCTCCAGAATTTAACTGTATGCAGGAAGATGTGCCATGAGAACTTCCACTACACCTGGGGAAAATGTCTTATGTCTCCCCACAATGTGGAGTACAGTCTAACCATAAGATTTCTAAAAGAATATAATAATCTTACAATAGAATTTTCCCCAAAGTCAATGTTTTGCTTTCCTCCAGCTCAGCATAAACACCAAGTCTGTGTTTTCTCCTGCCAATTTTATTACATATACATACATACACACACACATACACACACACACACACATACACACACACATATATATTGCTATCGACTGAATGTTTATGTTTCCCCTTCAAATTCATATGTTGAAACCTAATCCCCAATGTGATGATATTGAGGGGTGAGGCCTCTGGGAGGTGATTAGATCATGAGGACAGAGCCCTCATGAATGGGATTTAGTGCCCTTATAAAAGAGGCTCCAGAAAGCTCCCTTGTCCTTTCCTTTATGTGAAGACGCAGTGAGAAGACAGTTGACTATGAACTAAGAAGTGGGCTCTCACAAGGCACCACATCTACTGCCACCTTAATCTTAGACTACCCAGCTTCCATAACTTCCACCCACTCTCTGGTATTAGCATAGCAGCCTAAACAGGCTAAGATGAATATATACATGCACATATACAAATACATAAAAATATATAAATTTTTGTTCCAAGATCCCCAGTGGATGCCTGAAATGCAGATACTACTGAACCCTATAAACTATGTATTTTCTTATACATACATACCTTTGATAAAGTTTAATTTATAAATTAGGCACATTAAAGATATTAACAACAATAGATATTAACAAAATACAAAAACTATAACAATATCCTATAATATAAATTATAGAGTTGTGGTCTTTCTCTCTCAGGATATGTTATTGTTCTATACTCACTTATCTTCTTTTGATGACATGAGATGATAAAATGACTACAAAATAAGATGAAGTGAAGTAAATAAGGTGGGTATTTGACATAGCAGTAGGTTACTACTGACCATCTGACAGTATGTCAGAAGGAAAATCACCAACTTCCAGTCCATGGTTGACCATAAGTAACTGAAACCATGACAAGGGAGACACAGATGTGGGAGACCAGCATATATCAGTAAGGGGAATTTTAGATTGGTTCTAAGAAAATAAATATTTTAAAGTAATAATAGCAATTTGAGTTTAAAGGGAAGATTTTATTATGATCATAGCTTTTTCTTTTTTACCCCTACTGTTTGCAGAGGAATTGGCAACCACAAGAAACTAACCATCTTTTCCCCATTTCATAGAATAGTTTAGCTTCTTACATAACACATTGCCCCAAATCTTTTTTTTTTTTTTTTACCCAGAAGACATGTTTTCTTAGTTTTTATGCTTGTAAAACTCATTAGGTTGGTTTATCTAGGAAAAGAAACACATTTATCTTAATATTTAAAATAAAGTTTGTACTCACAACAAAAAATGCTACTTGAAACTTATAATTGAGTTTTTCTATTTTCTTCCTATCAGCTGTTTAGAATATATGACAAGAATCAACTCGTTATATATTTAAACTTATTGGCACACACTAGATGTTCAAGAATATCTGTTTCCCTTTCTAATCTTTAAAAACTTTTCCTTCATTTGTGCTGAATACATTTCTCTGACATTTTCATTCATATATCTGTGCCTTAGGAAGCTGTACTATTTCATACCCTTTAAATTGCAGCTCTGCTCAATATTTGGGTTTTTACAGCTGCAAATGGGCAGCACAGATTTAACCTTGTGTCTTAGTGAGTGTTGAGGCACAAAATATGCCTCAGGAAATCACACATGCACACACAGACACCTACTTTCTGGGCATGAAATGAAGAACTGGGCTTTTTTATATGTCTGTTTTTTTTTTTTTTTTTTCTTGGATTGGGAAGGAAAACAAGGAATTTTAAGAGTCAAATGCTGCTATTTTTTGGAAAGGGAAGATCTGTAATTCATGGTTGAAGCTTTATTTAGTGCATAAACTACTATACATTTTATCGTTCAAAAAATTGAGCCAATCTAAGGAAAATAATTTTTATTATTTCTCTGGCCTTTCTCTTAGTAACTTCTTTCACTACTAATATTTGTCAGACAGGAGGACTCATTCAATAGACTTTCCCTAGGTGTCTCATTGAGGCTAAAGATGGAATATTGTCTTTAACATTTCATTACCTCCCTTAACAAAATACCACTCCCTCAGAGTTTTGTTAGCTATCCATCGATCTGTTCAGCCAGCCAGCTATACATTTCTTATTTATGATTTGATCAATTCTTTCAATGTCTTAGTGACTTACTCTATTATTCCTCTGAGAGAAAGAGAGAGAGAGAGGGAGAGGTGTAGATCTGAAATTGATCTCTGCAAAGATTATTCTTTTTTTTTTAAGATTATTCTTTATTGTATTTTGCTGTACAGTTACCCTGTTCACTTTCAGGTATTTTTGACTAAAGACATAGCCAATTGTCAAATTTTAGAGCCACTGTAAGCTGTGAGAGATAACAAATATAATAGATATTATTTTTATTATTTATTATTTTTTTAAAGATTTTATTTATTCATGAGAGACACAGAGAGAGAGAGGCAGAGACATAGGCAGATGAGAAGCATCTGCAGGGAGCCTGATATAGGGCTTGATCCTAGGATTCTGGGATCAGGACCTGAGCCAAAGGCAGACACTCAACCACTGAGCCACTGAAGTGTCCCTATTTTTACTATTTAAAATAGTTTTCAAAAGTTTGAATTAATAAATTAATACAGACAAGATCAAATTTAATATAAGTCTACATGAAAAAATGTAGACATATTTGTATAGGTACAAACTGGGACAGCATGACTAAACAGCAGAACCCATAAAAAAGCCTTCAAAATTGTTGTTGACATGTGTTTAATTCTACAATGAGGCTTCAAAAATTATGTCATTTCACTCTGAATTACTAGAATTATTAATATTAATATTAAAATTAGGCCACTAATTAAAAATAATTTGTGTGTGTGTCTCACAGTCTGTCCATTTACTCATAATAAGAATAGAAAAACTGTTAAGACTTATTGATTGTAGAGCATCTTTTCATATCGTGTGGTCACAGAAACTCTGTTCTGTGGGTGGATGAAACAAGGTTTAGAAAGCTACCCTTGTTTTTTTTTTTTTTTTTTTTTTTTTTTTTAGAAAGCTACCCTTGTTGATATACCTTTGGGTAATTTAAAGTATCTACTATTCCTGGTTTGGTTTCTTTTTAAATTTGTTTTACAGTTTTTTTTTTTTTTTTTTAGGAAATATGTTTATAGTAGAAAATTCAATGAAATTAACAAAGGTAGGTATGGAATTTACTTAATTTCTTTAATTACCAAATAATGAACTACAGTCTAAGTCAAATTTGCAAAATCTTTTATAAGAAAACACTAAAATTATAAACAAAATGTAAAGTCAAATGTTAATCTTGTTTCTTCTGAATGAATATGTGAGACATGTGTCCTTAAACCATCCTAGAGGAGGGGCGCCTGGGTGGCTCAGTCTGTTTGGCATCTGCCTTTGGACCAGGTCGTGACCACTCTGCCACTCCCTCTGCTGCTACTCCTACTTGTGCTCTCTTACTCTTGCTTTCCCTCGAATAAATAAATAAATAGAATCTTAAAAAAAAATCCTAAAGGAAACAAAAATGTAGCCTTTGGTTGGATGAGAAGACTTCTTCCTATGCTCAATGAAAAATGTTCATTAGAAACATTTTGGTTATTTCCCACACACTCTCCTTGGTCACAAACAGAAAAGCACAATAGAAGAAACCATTTGGATTTTGTGATTAGATAGAGTCTTTTCCTGAAGGATTGCTTCTGAAAAAAAGTTGTAATGATTATGATAACTGTTGGATAGTCTTAACTATATGTTTCCTTCCATCAGCCCTCATCTCTAGTGATCTGCTTAATTTATAGTGGAATCTAAATGAACTTACAGACACATCACAATAGAAACTTTCATTCACAGACATATCCTGTTCACCAAGAAAACACAAGAAACAAACTTTTCCTGCCTCTAACTCATTACATTTAAAATGCACCTTGGGGGGCAGCCTGGGTGGCTCAGCAGTTTAGCACCTGCCTTCGTCCCAGGGTGTGATCCTGGGGACTCTGGATCAAGTCCCACGTCGGGCTCCCTGCGTGGAGCCTGCTTCTCACTCTGCCTGTGTCTCTGCCTCTCTCTCTCCCTCTGTGTATCTCATGAATAAATAAATAAAATCTTTAATAAAATAAAACAAAATAAAATAAAATAAAATAAAATAAAATGCACCTTGGTCTTCGGTGCAAAGAGAGTGTTAAATCCTCAATGCATGCATTCTATAAGCATGTTTGATACATATTTGATATATTACTGCTGCTTTTATATAAACATAGATACAATTACTCACATATTATACTGTGTTATATTTACTAACCTTGAACTCTTCCTCTAAAAATTTTAAAATCCTAGGGGTACTTAGTCCCTAAGTCTATTAATATATTATCATGTTAGATGAACAAAGAAAACCAGCATCTACATTCTAAAATAAATTCCTTTCTCTAGCTTTCTTCTTATTTAGATCAAACTTAAAAGCACATGGTACATACTTTTAAGTTTATATAATCAACTTCTTTTTAAAAGTTGAACATAATGAACAAGTGAAAACCCCAAAGTAAATACCTGGCCAAAACACTCTCACTAGAGCAGACCAATTACACACACATATATAAAAACTTAATTGCATTATGCTCCCCCAAATTTAGCAAGTAAAGTAGAAGTGTTCAAGTAAGCCTTTCAGATACCTTATTTATTTCAGCCCAGATGACTTCTTATTTTTCTTAGAATTCAAGCTATAAGCTATACACTTAGGAATCATAGTCTTACAGGGCATGACATTTAGATTAAGCCTATCCTGATCAAACAATTTCATTTCTAAAAATATACTAAAGAGAAATGACTTTGTATGTACAGTGAAAGACATGAAAGTTTTAGCCATAATAGACAAAAATTGAAAATAAACCAGTCTATTGATAGAACGGACAATAATTGCAATACATTTATTAAGGAGAATATAAAACATCAATAAAAATAATGAACTGCTGCTACAAAAAGCCACATAAATAAACCTCACCAGACATAATCATGAGCAATGAAACTAGAAGCAAAAAAGTACATACTAGAGGAAAAAAAAATCAAATCACAAGTGAAATTAGAAAATACTTTGAAATAAATGAAAACAAAACACAATATACAAATGTTATGGGATGCAACTAAAGCAGTGCTTATGGGGGCATTTATAACTAAACACTTATATTAGAAAAGAAGTATCTCAAATCAATAACCAAACTTTCATCTTAAGAAAATAGAAAAAGAAGAGATAATGAAACCCAGAGCAAGCAGAAAGAAGGAAACACTAAAAGTTAGAATAGAAACAAATTAGAGTTGAAAAACAATAAAGACAATCAATGACACCAAAAGTTGGCTTTTTGAAAAGATAAAAAAATTTGACAAGTCTTTTTTTTTAAGATTTTATTTATTCACAAGAGACACACAGAGAGAAGCAGACATACAGGCAGAGGGGGAAGCAAGCTTCCTGTGGGGAGCCTGATGCAGGACTCCATCCCAGGACCCCAGGATCACAACCTGAGCCAAAAGCATAAACTAAATTACTGAGCCACTCAGGTGCCCCAAATCTGACAAGTCTTTAGGAAGACTGACTGACGAAGAGGGAAAAGAGAGAGAAAGAGATGAGAGAAGACTCAAGTTACTAAAATCAAGAGTGAAAGAGAAAACGTCACCACTGATCTGACAGAAATAAAAAAGGATTATAAGGAAATGTTATGAACAATTGTATGCCAACAAATTATATAATTTATACAAAATGAAAAATTTTCTAGAAAGACAAACTACTGAGACCGACTCACGAAGAAATAAAAAAATCCGAACATATATATAACATGTAAAGATTTTAGTATTTATGTATTTATGTATTTATGTATTTTTTAAAGATTTATTTTTTTATTTATGATAGACATAGAGAGAAAAAGAGAGGCAGAGACACAGGAGGAGGGAGAAGCAGGCTCCATGCCGGGAGCCCGACGTGGGACTCGATCCCGGGACTCCAAGATTGCGCCCTGGGTCAAAGGCAGGCGCTAAACCGCTGAGTCACCCAGGGATTCCCCCATGTAAAGATTTTAAACTTGCAGTTTATAAACTGCCCAAAAAAAGGAAAGTTTAAGCCCAAGTTCAAGCTTTACTGGTGAATTCTTCCAAATATTTAAGCAGAATTAACAACAATCCTTCAAAGCTCTTCTAAAAAACAGAAGAGAATACCCAACCAATTCATTCTATGACGCCAAAATCAGAAAAAGATCATCAACAAAGAAAGAAACTGGAGATCATTTTGATTTATGAATATAAAAACAAAAATCCTTAACAAAAGACTAGTAAACTGAGTCTAGAAACATATGAAAAGGAATATATAGACCAAGAATGTGGAATTTATCCCAGGAACATAAGGTTGGGTCAACATATGAAAATTAATCAATGTAATACATCATGTTAATAGCATATAGGTCAAAACTGCATGATAATCTCAGAATGCAAAAAAAAAAAAAATCCATTGACAAAGATGCAACACCATTGTGTGATAAACGCACTCAACAAACTAGGAATAGAAGGAAATTATCACAACCTGATGAAGGCTATCTATGAAAACCCCACGGCTAACATTATGTTAAGTAGCTAAAGACTGGATGTTTTCCTCCTAAAATCAGAACCCAGACAAGACTGTCTGCTTTTATCACATTATTCAACATTATATTAAAAGGTCTATGTAGAAAATTAGTCAAGAAGAAGAAATAAAAGGAATTCAAATAGAAAGAAAATATGTAAAACTATTTCTTTTTGTAGATGATGTGATCTTCTATTCAGAAGATCTTAGGAATCTGCTAAAAACCCTGTTTGAACTAATAAGCCAGTTTAACAAAGTTAAAGATACAAGATCAATATACAAAAATCAATTGCATATCTATGGATCCCAGAATAAAATTGAGAAATCAATTCCATAAAAAAGCATAATATTTTAAGAATAGCATTAACAAAAGAAACAAAAGACTTGTTACACTGAAACATAAAGCATCATTGAAAGAAATTTTAAAAGACTGAAATAACTAGAAAGTATTCACATTCATGGACTGGAACATATTATTGTTAAAATGGCAATATTCTCCAAACTGATCTATAGATTCATTACAATGCCTATTAAAATTCCAGCTGCCTCCGCCTCCTCCTTCTTTGTGGAGAAATTGACAGGTTGATTTCACATGGAAATTCAAGGGAACCCAAATTGACAAAATCTATTTTTTTCTTAGATTTTGTTTATTTAAAATTTTATTCATTTATTTGAGAGAGAGTGAGAGCATCCATGAGCAGGGGGTGGGGCAGAGGGAGAGGGAGAAGCAGACTTCCTGTTGAGCACAGAGCCAGGATAGAGGGACTCAGGGGTTCCATCGCAGTTCCCTGAGATCATGACCTGAGCTGAAGTCAGTCAGGCACTTAACAGACTGAGCCATCCAGGCGCCCTGGCAAAGTCTATTCTGACACAAAGGAAAAAATTTGGAGGATTTATATTTACTATAAAGTTACAATAAGCAAAGAATTATGATACTGACTTGAGGATAAACATAGATCATTAAGATAGGAGTTGAGAGTTTAGAAATTTACCCTTATGTTTATGGTCAAATGATTTTCAGTGAGTGAAGTAAGTCAATTAAGCAAGGAAGTGAATAATCTTTTCAATAAATGGTTCTGGGTTAACTGGATCTATAGATGCAAAATAATGAAGTTGGACATCCACTTTACACCATGTATAAGAACTAACTCAAAATGGATTGTAGACCAACATGTAAGAGCTAAAAGTATAAAATTATTTTTTAAGGTAATTAACATCTGATTCATGCCTATGTATATTATTTTATTTTATTCATTTATTCATGAGAGACACAGAGTGACAGGCAGACACACATGTAGAGGGAGAAGCAGGCTCCCTGTGGGGAGCCACCCAGGAATCCTTAAAAGTATAAAATTCTTAGAAGTAAACATAGGAGTAACTCTTCACGCTCTGGGATCAGGCAAATAAAAATAGACAAAGTATTTTTGTAGACCCATCTATTCAAAGATAAGTGAATGAATAGTAAGTACATGAAAAAGCGTTTAATATCTTGAGTTATTAAGAAAATGAAAATTAAACTATAATGAGATACCACTTTACACTCACTAGTTGGCTATAATAAAAAAACGACTAACAAATTTTAAGGAGGGTGGGAAGAAACTGAAACCTCAGACATTACTAATGGGAGTTTAAAGTGGTGTGGTCACTTTGTTGTGTGTGTGTGTGTGTTTAAGTTTTTATTTAAATTTCAGTTAGTTAACATACAGTATAATATTAGTTTCAGGTGTACCATATCGTGATTCAACTTTGAAATAAAGTTGGGCAACTCCTCAAAAAGTAAACATAGGGGATCCCTGGGTGGCGCAGCGGTTTGGCGCCTGCCTTTGGCCCAGGGCGCGATCCTGGAGACCGGGGATCGAATCCCACGTCGGGCTCCCGGTGCATGGAGCCTGCTCCTCCCTCTGCCTGTGTCTCTGCCTCTCTCTCTCTGTGACTATCATAAATAAAAAAAAAAAAAAAAAAAAAAAAAAAAAGTAAACTTAGACTACCCTACAAATTGGCAGTCTTATTTCTAGATATTCTGCCAAAGAGAATTAAAAACATATGTCCACATAAAGATTTATACATAAATTTTCGTAGCATGATATTTATAGTATTTAAAAGTGTAAACAACCTAAATATCCATCAACCAATGAAGGGATAAGTAAATGTGATCTTTCCATACAATGGAATACTATTTGGTCATTAAAAGGTATGAAGTCCTGATACATGCTACTAAATGGATGAATCTTGAAAACATTATGTAAAATCAAAGAAGTCAGACATGAAAGGCTAATTGTTATATGATGCGTTTTACATGGAATGAGCAGAATAGGCAAACGTGTGAGTGCCTGCTAACAGGCATAGGGCTCTTTTTGGGATGATAAAAATATTGTGGAAATAGATAGTGGTGTTGGTTGTACATATTTATGAATATACTAAAAAACATTCAATTGTAGTTATATTTTTAAAAAACAAAGATCAAAAGACTACATATTATATGATTTCATTTATATAAGTACAATAATGAACAAAGCTAATCGGTGGTGATAAAAACCAGAATTTTTATCTTAAAAGATTATTGATCTTGAGAGGTAGGAAAATAGTCTCTATCTGAATAGTGGTAAAGAAAGGTATTTTTATATATGTATATATATATAAATCTTAATATATATGTAAAAACATTGTGTTGCACACTTAAGATTTGTATACTTTTAGTATATGTATGTTATAACAATAAATTTTATAAAATGATTCAAATGTTTCATGGTAACAGATAAATACTATATTTATTGTAAAGGCCACATTTTTAGGTCTTAGAAAAAGTAAAAATCTAAATGGATATAAAAGTCAAACTGTATTATGTGATTCATAATTTATCTTGCAAACAAGACATTTTTGTATCTGGCACATAAATGCTTAATTCAAGACAATTCTTCTTTGTTGCTTTCTTTATTTTTATACTGGAGAATAATTTGATACTGCAAGCCTGTTCTCATTATAAAGAAATAATTCCCCTTCCACCTCAGGATTCACTTTACAAATGACCACACACACACACACACACACACACACACACACACGACCATGAAATCAATAACATCACTTCCTGATATTCAAAAGCATGGAAAATGAAAAGATACAAGTATTTGCATCAGACAAAAAAAACAAAAACAAAAAAAAACAATATCATAAATAGGGAAACATGCTGGTCTTTGCATATTTAAAAACATCTAGAAAGTACAAAGTGGGGCAGCCCGGGTGGCTCAGCGGTTTAGCGCTGCCTTCAGCCCAGGGCCTGATCGTGGGGACCCGGATTCGAGTCCCATGTAGGGCTCCTTGCATGGAGCCTGCTTTTCCCTTTGCATGTGTTTCTGCCCCTCTCTCCCTCTCTCATTAATAAATAAATGAGATCTTAAAAAAAAAGTACAAAGTGTTTTTGCTTATTATAAGAACTACTTATTAGATATTATATTTATAAAAGACCAGTAGGCTCGCCCATCACTGTAAATATAAGTGATCTATTTGTGATTAAAATGGTCCTTAATTGTTTATAAAGACAAAGTTTCTATGATTAATTAGATTTTAATTATGGTTTACCATTCTTTTAAATTAACATTTGGCTTCAGTTTCTCAATGATTCAATTGAAACTATTAATATTGGTTAATTTTAACTAAAATGTGCCAAGAAGGGCAGCCCCGGTCGCTCAGTGGTGTATCGCTGCCTTCGGCCAGGGCGTGATCCTGGAGACCCGGGATCGAGTCCTGTGTCGGGCTCCCTGCATGGAGCCTGCTTCTCCCTCTGCCTGTGTCTCTGCCTCTCTCTCTCTCCCTCTCTGTCTGTCTCTCATGAATAAATAAATAAAATCTTTAAAAGAAAAATAAATAAATAATATGTGCCAAGAAACCTCATATTCTTAATAGCCATGAAATTAGAGAGCTTTTTTTTTTTTTTAACTTTTTGGATTAGCTTAAAATATCATCACATACCCATGTTTTGTTTAAGAATAATTTTAATACTAGAGTCAAAACATATAAAATTTCTATTTAATTTTAATAAATTTTAAAAGTCCTAGAAATGACATTTCTTGATACTTAATTTGTGAACAACAAATAATCATTCTACTTACAAAAAATTAAATCATACTATGATATTACATATGCTGACAGAATGGTAATTTGATTTGATATTTATTTATTTATTTATCTAAAACTTATTTTTTATTGGTGTTCAATTTGCCAACATATAGAATAACACCCAGTGCTCATCCCGTCAAGTGCCCACCTCAGTGTCTGTCACCCAGTCACCCCCCCCCCCCCACCTCTCCTTCCACCACCCCTAGTTTGTTTCCCAGAGTTAGGAGTCTTCCATGTTCTGTCTCCCTTTCTGATATTTCCCACTCATTTTTTCTCCTTTCCCCTTTATTCCCTTTCACTATTTTTTATATTCCCCAAATGAATGAGACTATATAATGTTTGTCCTTCTCTGATTGACTTACTTCACTCAGCATAATACCCTCCAGTTCCATCCACAACTAAGCAAATGGTGGGTATTTGTCGTTTCTAATGGCTGAGTAATATTCCATTGTATATATAAACCATTCATCTTTTGACTTTTATTTAAATGCACCAAACTTTAGTTTCTAATATTAAAAAGATATTTGCCAGTCAAGTCTTTAGTTAATAAGACTTCATGAGCATTTAAGCTTATAGAATTGATGAACAAAACTCAGAATTGACTTATTGGACTTTTTTGACTGGGATTGTAATACTATGGTTTAAAATAGCAGACATCCAAAATGAAAAATCTTTTCAAGTTTCACTTTGAAGAATTTTGGATTTTATATGTGTACGGCCTTTTCATTGCCCACATGCATAAATATTAGGAGAAAAGGCTGCTGAATATATATGTGTGTATGTATATAATGATGTCATTATAGCCAAATACTTTAAAAATGTACAATAAAAGAGTAGTCAAAAAGGCAGAATCATATATAAATATAGAAAACTATAAGTTTCTCTGCCTTTCTGAGGCAACGTCTACATGGAGCCTATAAACATTTGAGAATCTATTTTTTTCTCTCTCTCTTTCCTCCTTTCCTCTCTTCCTTCTTTCCTTTTTTCTTTTTCTCTTTTCTTTATTCCCCACATCTGCCACCACTACGACAGTTGTGTGTTGTAATTGTTGATCTATCTGGCCATGGACTATATCTAATTTATGAACTTAATCTCAAACACATGATTAATTGTTTTCAATTTAATTTTCTTCAATAGGTAGACCCAAAGTCCTTTTCCTATGAATAAGGCAGGAGTCAAGTTTACAGTACATCCTCATCACCAGCTATATTTTTTATATTCTACCGGCCACTAGAAAAATCAGTTAACACTTATCAAACTCTTTGTGATCCTTGTGTGAAGTATGTAATCTCAAATTGTTAGCTCTTTACCATTTATGAAAATATTCTGGACTGGACTGTGACCTTGTTTCCAAGATGAAAATACAAAGCTAGAAAATCAAGCAGTTAAATTTAGCTTATATTAATCAATGTAAGCCACTGTATTCAATTCTTTAGAACAACATAAAAAGGAGTCCATTTTGGCTACTGTGTGATCGTCTGATTGCCATTTCCCAAACTGCTCACAAGAGGAAGGCATGTGGATTTTAACAAATTTCTGCCTTCCTCAAGAATTATTCAGACTTTTACTTTTAATAACATTTAAAAGCCACAATTTTATTTAGTTAGTTAAGGACAAATCTCAGTCAAGACTTAGTAATATTACTGAGAAAGATTTACTAACATTTTTAGATGATTCACATAATTTTAATTGAAATCAAAATAATCTAGGGCAAAAGCAAGGAGCTCTTCCTGCATGAGGCAAGGTCACTGGAAATAACAAGACCTTGTAGGTCTTATTAAGCCCATATTAAGCTGTTGTAAAGTTTTTCCTTGGCTTCAAATGTAAAATGCTATGTGGTCTACAAAAAAGTAGCAAGGGCTTCCTTAAGTTTCCTGCTCGTTACCTGATCACGCTCATAGTTTCAATGTACACAGTTCAAAGTGATATTCTGAGTACCAAGCAATAAAACTAGTTTTGTGAAAGTTTTTTATTTTAATTTCAATTCTAAAATTGAAAAAAGAAGCTATTTTGATATAAATTTTTCCTCTTTCACAAAATGATGTATTTAATGCTGCAATATTTTCTTATTTCTGCAATTTCAGGGAAACGACAAGGAGGGATTTCAGAAGTTCTAAGGATATATTTTGATATTTTAATAGGCCTATTGCCAAATATGATTAGACACTCAATAAATAATTGAATTGAATTGTTCGGGTATTTTCATTGGGGAGAACATAATTTCAATTTCTTTTTTGTTTTTTTCTTTAAAAAATTCCTGGAAAGTCTTCATTAAGTAGAAAACAAAACAAACCATAAGACCCAGAAGGAATAAATAACAAAATCGACTTTGGGGCTATGGAGTCTGACTTAGCAGCTTGTACTCTAGCCTTTATAACAAAACTTCTCTGCTAATGTGAAGCAGCTGTGGCAATTTCACAAAATGGCCTAAACTGTTGAAAAGCCATTAAGAGTCTGATGTATGTAGAATAAAAAGGTTCATTCAGCTTTTTAAAAGGTTTCCCAATATGGAGTGTTATTTTATTTTATAACCACGTCTTAGTCATATTAAGTTTAAATGCCATAGAAAATTTTAATGACCATGTGGCTGGCTTTTTTGGTGAAATAGCAAGAATTCTTCAACATGCCTAAAATTCTTTTAGAAAAAAATTGGTACAAATCTATTAGGGACACTGTAAAAGTCCCCACTATTAAATGCATAGTTAGAAAATTGAGCAACATATACAGGATAATTTATCATTTATGTTTGTAGGGGAACCTAAATAAATTATAATCAATTTCTTTAATCCTAAGGCACATAGAAGCTTTTGGAAATAATGAAAGCCACTTGCTTTCCCAGCTCTTTCTTTGGTCTGAGTCTCACCTATTAACAGTACATTTTTTAATTTATTTCTAGAGATTGTATGCTTCTTAAAAATAAGTTTTGGCTTTTTTTCCCTAAGGATGTATATAAGATTATACTTCTATTTTCCTTCCCTTTTCTCCTCTGAGGATAGTAAGCTATATGATGTTTTTTGTGCATTCACCTGCTTTACTTATCTTGGTTTTTATAAGATCTATCTTTGTGTCTTTCAAATAATTTTTTTCTTTTGTTTTTAAGATTTTAATTATTTATTTTAGAGAGAGAGAGAGAGAGAGTGCACACATGCACATGTGGGCAGGGGAGGGAGTGTACGGAAAGTAGAGGGAGGGGGAGAAGCAGACTCTGAGCAGAGTGCAGAGCCCGACAAGTGACTTGATCCCGCCACTCTGAGATCGGACCTGAGCTGAAATCAAGAGTCAGCTGCTTAAGCAACTGAGCCACCCCGGCACCCCAGACTCCTTCAAATTATTTCAAAGAGAGAACAAGGCATTAGTTTATTATTGTAGCAAGTGTCCTACCTGATAGGTAAATAATTTCAGCAGACATAATCATAGAGCTATGAGAGCTATAAATGTATTCCTTCGAAATCCCTTGTATTTTTGTATTATTCTCATGTATGAGAATTATTATTTGCTAATAAGTAAAAAAATAATTGAAAATTAGTTTGGGGAAGAAACAGATTCAGAGAATTTGCATAAACTTGCATCTAGCTTTTGGAGTGGAGACAGAATGTGGGGATTGTTTCACTCCATTGTTTTGTGATTATTTTTTCCCATTCTGCCATATTTTTAACTGTTTTGGATTTTTTAAAATAATATACTTTCCTATTTTTTCCTTTTATTATTATTATTTTGGACCCAAGTTATATAGAGAAAAATATATAATTTAGGCTTCCAAAATAGCATTCACAATTGTTCTCCCCACAGTGGGTCCTGTGGTCTGGAAGACTAGTGATATCATCTCTATCAAGCCACTACCATTTTATGCATAATTCTAATTATTCAACCTAGAATGCTACTTTCCAATTGATTTCTGGTACATTTTGACAAATATTCATCCTCAATAATTATTTGGTTTTATCTTTAGATGATATAGTTGTGTCAAAAGTTATATTTTTATCAGATTAAATATTACTTAAAAAAATAAAACATGATCGCTGAATAAAGGAGTTTAGACTGTAACCAGGGGAGGGGAGTTTCTTTTTATTCATTTATTTATTTATTTCTTTATCTATCTATTTTTGAAGATATTTATTTATTCATTAGACAGAGAGAGAGGCAGAGACATAGGCAGAGGGATAAGCAGGCTCCCTCTGGGGAGCCTGATGTGGGACTTGATCTCCAGACCTTGGATCATGACCTGAGCTGAAGGCAGATGCTCAACCACTGAGCCACCCAGGTGTCCCAAGGTGGGTTTCTTTTTAATAGAATCATGCTTTCTTAGGAAATTTAATATGTCACCACTTTGTGAATGGATTGGAAAAAGAATATTAGTCAGATTGTTTGTACAATGGACAGAAGTGGTATAATTTTGATTATAGCAGTTGAAATGGGAATGAAATTGTGGGGCATATTTTGGGGGAAAGGGGAATAACCAACTAGATGACTGAGGAGTCCAATATCCTAAGAAGACTAAAAAAATAATGGTAAGTATGAGGTCAATGAACAATGACCCAGTGAAAAAAAACAAGGTGAATACAACTGTGAATATAAAAATTGGGAGGAATATATCATTTAAAGAAAGTATGGGGTCAATGAACAATGACCCAGTGAAAAAAACCAAGGTAAATACAACTGTGAATATAAAAATTGGGAGGAATATATCATTTAAAGAAAGTATGAGGTCAATGAACAATGACCCAGTGAAAAAAACCAAGGTAAATATAACTGTGAATATAAAAATTGGGAGGAATATATCATTTAAAGAAAGTACGCCTGGGTGGCTCAGCGGTTGAGCGCCTGCCTTTGGGGCTGGGCGTGATTCTGGAGTCCCGGAATCGAGTCCCTGGCTAGTCCCTGCATGGAGCCTGCTTCTCTCTCTGCCTGTGTCTCTGCCTCTCCCTCTCTCTCTCTCTCTCTCTCTGTGTGTGTGTCTCATGAATGAATAATAAAATCTTAAAAAAAATAAAGTACCAGCAGGTGTCATAAATCAGAGGAATTGTTTTTCTGAAATGAGAATCCAGTACAAATTGCAGTGATGGGAAAAGGACAGAGATAAACATTTCATATGAATGGGAGTTTCCACTTGGGCTCTTTTCTTGCCATAATTGTTTTTTTTTTAGGAAATTATGGATTTAAAATACAGAAAAATCAACATGAAGTATTTTTGGCTTAGGTCACACTATTTTTTATTTTGCTGCAGTGCTATTTGTTTTCTTTCTTTCTTTCTTTCTTCTTTCTTTCTTTCTTTCTTTTTTTCTTTCTTTCTTTCTTTCTTCTTCTTCTTCTTCTTCTTCTTCTTCTTCTTCTTCTTCTTTCTTTCTTTCTTTCTTTCTTTCTTTCTTTTCTTTCTTTCTTTTTTCTTTTCTTTTCTTTTCTTTTTTCTTTTCTTTTCTTTTCTTTTCTTTTCTTTTCTTCTTTCTTTCTTTCTTCTTTCCTTCTTTCTTCTTTCTTTCTTTCTTTCTTTCTTTCTTTCTTTCTTTCTTTCTTTCTTTCTTTCTTTCTTTTTTCTTCTTTCTCTCTTTCTTTTTTGGATCATTTCTCTCACATACACACCCATCCCCATACTTACCTATTCATATACACCCACATACACACACACATACACAAATTGAAATTAGGTAATATTTTATAGTCCTTTGCATTTAACAGCATCCAGTGTTGCCTTGGGCAGAGGATAGGTGGTGAAATTACATTAATCAATTCAGCCATTCAATTGTTCACATCCTTATTTCCAGGTGCTGCAGTAAATGACAAAGAGGAGTAAAACACTACACGGCTTTTCGAGTTGTTCATGATCTATTATTGATTGGTTGCCCTTTGTGATAGGCAGGGAATAAAGACCTGTTTTTGACAATGTTGTGGTATTTGTCTTCTTAAGCTCAAATGTGACTCTTCTTTGAATAGACTAAGTAAGATAATGGATATGATGTATTTAGCATAGCGGTTGGCACATAGTAATCTCTAACATAGTAATGATTGTTAGTTACATTATTATTTTTATCATTATTGTCATTAAAATACAGAGATGATCTGAAGTTCCTGATACATATTCACAATATGATTTTTATCACTCCTTAAAATGGCAAGTGAGGGGCCCTGAAACTTTAGTTTCATTGGATTCATGATATATTGGCTTCTGTTCCAACAATACATAGAAGTGCTTTCAGAAATAAGACAATCAAAAATTTTTTGCCCTATCAAAATTTACTTTCATTTCAGTGCTACTCTCCTATTCCATCTATTCCATCACTCCATCTTATGAGATGAGGAACATGAGAAATACAGTATCTATTGGTTATAAATGTGTTAGTTTTTTTGGAAACAAAAGTAGAAAAAGGAAATAGAAAGTAACATATCTTACATTTCTTTTGGGATAATTTTATTTCTAAAATCTACCATTAAATCTCCTTTCAGTTTGTCTTTTTTTCCCTTTTTGATTCTATTGATAGAGTCAAATACCTATTTTCTTGAATATGTCTCAAGGTGTGTAGGTATAATACATTCTAAGTTAATTCTATCATGGCTTCCATGCAATGGCATCATGTTTTACATATGGTGGCAGTGGGGCCATATAGGATATAAGTGACTTGATCATAGTTTTAAGAAAATTCCATGGATTTTTAAAAACTCACATGCTATATTAAACAACTACTAAATGTCAGGGACTATGTCTTCCTGAATCAGTAATTTTCCATTTTCTTCTGTTTCTCTACCTTCTAGAACCTCCTCCAAACCTTTTACTCTCTTTCCTGCCTCCTTCTGTTTGTCTTTAACATGGCATCCACAGACTCCTCTGGTAGTGTTAAGTTTTCTCCTATGAAACACTAGTTTCTAGATGAGCATTGTATTATTAAACATCTAAGCATAGCTTTAATTGATTTAACCACTTGACTTTAAGCCACAGTTCAAGTTTCAGTTGATATGATGACATCTTTGCTAAAGGAAGAAAATATGAGACCTATAAGTCAAACTGGAGATAGGGTAAGTGCTCCTATCTGACATCTTGATTAATATGAATGAAATCAAGCTTAGTTTAGTAGTTCATAAGTTCATGTCAGCAATGATAACAGTAGCCATTAGTGATGACATTGAAAATGTTGAGCCTTTAACTAGGATTTTCTTTGAAGTTCAAGGGACCTAGCTACCAAAGTTGAGCTTTAAGATAGAATGGGAGATAGCAGAAAATGCTGAAAATATCAAATAGACATAATTTGCTTCTTCACTCTCATGCTTCTTAAGGCTCTCAGGTAATTTTCATAAGTTACGAAATTATGGTACAATGTGAATATTAAATAAAAGCCACCAATTTTATCTTCAAAAAAGAGATCATAGTACGTTTTGAGAAGATAATTCTCTGTAGTGCTGGAAGAAAGAGGATAATATTTTTTTTTTCCTGAAACAGAGTATATAATAATTTCTACATGGCTGCTTTGTCTAGTTTCACAATGATCGTGGAAGGATGACAGTGATGACATTAGAGTCTAATCATTACACTCTAGTGTATCCAGGGGCACTTTTGTTTTTCCATTAGTGTTTCTCATGCAGGGATCTTGGATCATCTGTTAGGAGCAACTGAGAAAAATATCAAACATTGACATTCCTGGGTCCTACCCTAGGTCTACTGAATCAGAATTTCTGGAGATGGAGCTTGGATTCTACATTTAATAGCTCTTTAGGTATTTGCTCTACATACTAAATTCTGAGGCTCAGGGTCTTCTAAATTTGTAGACTTTTTTTTTCAAGATTTCATTTATTTATTTATTTTAGACCTAGTGAGTGAGGAGAGGGAGAGGGAGAGAAAGAATCTTTTTTTTTTTTTTTGTATATTTTTTTATTGGAGTTACAAATAACATATAACATATAGTATAACACCCAGTGCTCATCCCGTCAGGTGCCCCCCTCAGTGCTCATCACCCAGTCACCCCATCCCCCGCCCACCTCCCCTACCCACCTACAAAAGGTAGTGACCCCTTGTTCATATCCCAGAGTTAGGAGTTGGAGAGAAAGAATCTTAAGCAGACTTTGCACTGAACTCAGAGCTCCACCTGGGGCTCCATTTCATGGTGGAAACCACAACCTGAGCTGAAACCAAGAGTAGGACGCTCAAGCAACTAGGCCACCTAGGTGCCCCTAAGTTCATAGTTTTTAAATGGAAGATTTATGAGACTTTGTCCTTCCTTTTAACCTAGGGAAGAACTGGAATTTTATCTTTGAGCAAAGGCAATACTAGGGAAGTTAAGCCCTAATATATTGTTCCTTCCAGTGAAATGCTTAGCATGGTCATGGTGATATTAAATCATGAGAAAAGAGTTATAGAATTGTTCTTTTCTTTTTCCCTTAAAGTCAGTCAATTATGAGAAGGTCTGGAAGATTGCTTGTAGCATAATATAATCAAGGTACCTGAAGATGGTCTTCTGACCTTTGTAGTGTTCAGAATGGGAACAGATTAGGTGGCAAAATTGCCTGGCTAGAAGAAGTCTATTTAGGATATAATAGCTTCTTGTTGGACAGATCGTGGCCCTTAAACATGCCCAGTTGATGTGAAATGTCACTGGGTGCCTAGTCACAACCTGATCAAGAGATGCTCTATGTATCTTGATGTTAGAAGGAGCTGAATGAGTCAACATCCTTATTTTTTGTTATTTCCATTTACACTCCTCAAAGTTATGCTTAAGCATTCCATGTAGATGACAGATCTATTTTCACCTCAAATAAATGTGGAGGTTACTCTCTTGTGCCCCTCTCACACCAGAGATTGATTCCACATTCAGACTGTTGATTAGTCTAGTTGCTTTCTCACTGTCCCTGTCCTGGTGTCCCCTGTGGAGGTGGCAAAGATCCCTGGTGCAATTTTTACAGCATAGGAGCCTGATTTCTAGTCCTATCTCAGCATCCTGACATCTGGGGTGGGGTCATTCCTTGGATGAGGTCTGAGGCTGAAATTAGTGGTTAGTCCTGTCTCTTTACCTTTTCTCAGAAATATTGGAGATGGCAGAGATTCATATTGAGATCTGAAAAGGGTTTGATCCATTCATTCACATTGGCTCTTTTGAATATTTAAAAAATGATTTTATGAATATTTGAGAACAAGAGAATGGGAATCAAGAGTGCCTCTACTCAATCTTCCTTTTGCAAGTCTGTTTTTTTTAATTAAACTTTTAAAATGTCAGTAATTCATCTCATTGTCTTAGTATCACAGGGCCTTTTATCATTATATTTATGCAGCTCTGTAACATGTCAACACATCTTTCCTTCCTGTAACATTCATTTCTTATTATCTCCATACCAAAAGGGGAACTGTATTTGTAAATGGAAAAATTGCTATACTATTCACTTTTCACATATTATCTTCATATATTGAGGAAGTCTTTAAACTGCCAAATAAATAAGCCAAAAAACCCTTTCAAAAAAAAACTTCTCGAGTGCACTTGTCATGATGAGCACCAGGTATGTGTGTGTGTGTGTGTGTGTGTGTGTGTGTATACATACTTCTTCTCATTCTTTTTTATTCAAGGTTCTCTTATAAAGGCAAAGATATGTCACTAGTGCTACCAGCTTTTGTATCAGTTTTCTACCAACTTTGTATCAGTTTAACACTTATTATGAAAAATACCAGATCCTGCTTTCTGTGACCTTCAGAGTGACCTCTAATATTTCATTTAATGGAATATCCAAGGACATTAGATCAAATTTAGACCCATTCAGTTCAATTCTAAAATTTCTTTGCCTTGCAATTTAAAGTCATTTGATAATAACAGGACAAGTTAATGTTTGAGGACCAAAGTTAGCTGTGGTTCTACATCTGTGGGTCTGCTCCATAGTGAACCCAGTTGGGATCATCTTCCCAACCTTCTTTTTGTACAGTGAAAGAAGGCTATATCATAAAAGATTCTGTGAACTATGAATGGTCACAGTAAATTAATGATGAAGTATAGATAAGAGTTTTGGGCCTTTGGTCATCCAGTTTGGACTCTTTGTGGAAGTGACATATACAATATTTGGGAGTTGAAAGTCTGAAGTCTGTTAGACCTTGTTTTAAAGTCTGATTTCACAGCTGTGTATTTGTGGCCAAATTATGTAACCTTTCTAAGTTCTCATTTTCCTGTCTTAAAAGCACTGTCATTTTTATGATCAAATGAGCTGATATCAAGTTTTAATACCAGTGCCCTTCACATGGTAACTAAAGACAGATATATTAATGTCAATTTTACCTCAAAACGTGACCTTTTCCATATCCTTTTAATTTATAGATCTAAACTTTTAGTTTATAAATTTAAGCTTGGTAATCTACCAAAATAATGACAATATATTTATTTCATTCACAGGACTATCTACCTCTGAGGTACAGATTTAGTGTTGGTTATTAAAGTTCTTATAAATAGTTTTCGATGATTATGAATTGAGAAGGTACATTGAAGAGGTGCCAATTTTGAAATCAAACAGCCTAGTTGCAAATCCTGGCTCTTACACTTCCTGATTGTGTAACTAAGTTTCTCAGCAATCTCTAACTAAGCTCAGGTTACCATTTCTAAAGTGGAGACACAAGTAACTACTTTGTAGGCTTGTGAAGACAACTTACTTAAAGTGTGTAAACTAAAGTGTGTAAACTACCAATCTATGATGCAACTAAAGCTTGATAAATATCAATTCCCTTCTCTCTTCTCCCACTTCAAACAATTCAGAAGTATTTACTAGTTGGGGAAGTATTTACATTAGGACTGAAAGATCTTTTGATCCATTATATTTTTTAGCCTCCTGAAATCACCTCGGCTACTGTAAGTACTAACTGGCACATCAAAAATTTAAGCATATGCCATCTCTCCATCCTGTAAATCCCTCCACCCACTAAAATGACATATGGTTGATCTCACACCCAAAAGACAGAAAAAAAAAGGGAGCTAGTGAGACAAATGGACAATAATAAACAGTTTCCCAGATAGGTGAAGTCTGAGCCATAATGTGAGAAATGCAGAAACTTGCTGATTTATAGCACAGAACCCTAAAATGTCTCAGGAATCTGGACCAGGTATTATTGATAGTGATGTAAAGATGGAGTGGATAGAAGAAGGATTTGTCAGGAGTCTGTTCAACAAAGAATTAGAGCACTCCCTGTAGCTGGGAAATAACTCCCACTACACACACACACACACACACACACACACACACACACTTCATGAACTAACATAAGCCTGGACATTTATTTTTCTCGAGAGGGTAAACTGGAGGATTTGAGATAGAAGGAGCAGAAGGCATTGCTAAATGTAAGACACCATACTGGAAATAGAGAGCAAGGTGAGAATGGGAATGCTGAGCTAAGATAGACAGCTTTTCCTCTCATCCACTCCCAAGACAAGAGAAATCAGGCCAAGATGTTTGAGGCAGAAGTTTGAAAGGTTTCTTACTGAGAATCAGATTAGACTATGAGAAAAGATCTGACAATATCAAAGATGTCTTTATAAAGGTAAAGATAGTTCTTCCTGGTACAGTAGAGGGGGACACTTTTATAAACGTAAATTTCTTTTACAAAAGGAAAACTTATGCCCTTTTTTTAGAAAAGACTTTTTCCTATGTCTACTGCTTCTCAATGGCCTTTAGCTCAGAACAATCCCTATATTTTGGGGTGGCACATTCTGATACCCTTCCACATCCTGATTTAGAGGATTATAATTTTCCTTTGGGCAAATGAGGAAACCAGCTTTACCTCAAAGTAAAAGTTAATTTATTGTCATTGAAAATCATTCAAAATGGCAATTATTAATGTTGTAGTTATCTCTGATTTATGATGAACAGAGTAAAGAAATCTATTAAGCTTTGAGAATTTTGTTCTGATTGTATTGATTATTAGGATAATAGAGCAAAATTAGCCTCTATTTGGTTAGGGGCTAATTTATTTTGTCAACAGTAATATTCAGAATGGTTCAGATTGACCTCAACTTGAACATGCCAGCAGGGTTATTTTACATTTTGCCAACCTCTCTGTAAATGGGCAAATTCTACATGTAGATGATTATGTGGAAACGTAAGTATGTATGTGTGTGTGTGTGTATGTATGTATGTTAATAAAGAATCTCTCCTTAACCAAACTTTATTCAGGCTCTTTTGTGCCTTCTTTTCAACTAGACCTCTATCTTGACCCCTTCTTTGTGAGTCTGCAGAGCCCAGTTTTAACAGGAATCTTGCTAAGTCAGTTTGGGGTGAATGCCTCACTTTTGATATTTGATCACCCTTGATATCTGCCAAAGTCCTCATCCCCTACCATCTCCCAGATGATACTTGATCACCTTGACCTTCCATCAGCAAGAATCCTGTTAAGACAGTTTAGCAAAAATGCCCCCCTAACTTTGATGACTCCTCTTAATAAGTGTAACCACCAACTCTGGCTCCCACCCAAGCTACTCCTTGGCTTATAAATCCCTACTCATTCTTGTTTTCAGAATGAAGCTAGTGCCATCCTGAGCTTTTCTCCCTATTGTAGCAGTTTCTGAACAAAATCTTCTTTCACTGCTGTAACTACTGTCTGGCCATCGTTTTCAGTGGGCGTGTGTATTTATTGAGAAGACTCATTAAATCATGCTAAATCTGTGCAGAGTCTATCTTTACAGAAAAAAGATTCGGGGCACCTGGGTGGTTTAGCAGCTGAACGTCTGCCTTTGGCTCAGGTTGTGATCCTGGGGTCCTAGGATCCAGTCCAGGATCAGGCTACCTGCAGTGAGCCTGCTTCTCTCTCTGCCTATGTCTCTGCCTCTTTCTGTGTCTCTCGTGAATAAATAAATAAAATCTTAAAAAAAGAATCTCATGAAATGCTCTGTTGATAAAGGTCCTTGTAAGACTTATTTTAATGACTAGATAGGGTTGCATTTTATTCTTTTGTAAAGTTTCCTCCTGAGATCTTTCTTTTCTAATATCTGACGGAAGTTGTGAAGCTCTAGCTAAATAAGGGTAAACATTAGCAAAGTGCCTATTGAAATTATCCTACAAATGTTAATAAAGCCAACATACATTTTTGGGTGAGGTATTTTCTTTCCAGAGAAGATTATGGTATACAAGAACTTATATACTCAATCAGCTCAGAGCTATTAATTTACTGCAACACAGTAGAATACATAGTTTTCGTTTTCAAGAATACAATTTTATGGGTGAACAATTGAGAACACTTTTTTGTTAATAATGTTTTTTAATTCAAAGATAGCCTTTCTCACTCTTCACAGCTTATAAACTTGATAGTAATCATGCTTTTCTTAAATTATTTTTTTAAATATCGTTCAAAATATATTATTATGAACAAGTTTTCTCCCATCCCTAAGACAAAAGGAGGAAATAGAGTTCTAGGTTCTAATTTTTGGGCAGAACTTGGTGAAATTTTTAGCTGCATCATCTTAAATAACCATCTAGCGTTTGCTTCTGGAAAAAAAAAGATGCTGAGGATAATTTAGACAATTTTTTAACTTTAACTTAATTGGGGGAAGCCAATTTGATTTTCATGTAATACTTAATTTTCTTTTGGTAGAGTTCTCTAAAGAAAAGTTCATTTTAATATTTATAAGTCTAATTACTGTTTGTTATTTATAGCAACAATTAGAAGTTGATGCATTTTCTGTTTTCTTCAGATAAACTCACCTAATTAGAAGAATAAAGTTTATTACAATTTTATTTTTATCCTTAAAAGGAGAACTGTAATCAATAATGATAGAATGATTCTTTTCACGAAGAAATTTTGTTTTTTAAAGGGGACTTTTGTAGGGAGAAATCACACACTTCCTTGTGTTATACAGCAAGCATCCTGTGTGTTATTTAGAGATCCTTTATCGTGGAGGGTGGTCCAGTGGTAATTTACCAGGGAGAAAGAGGGGGTGTACAAAAATTTAATTATTATTTGACCTCAAACAATTATATGCCACTAAACTAATTAAAGCGCAAATTAACAATGTCCCACTAATGGGCAGTCTGCTCCTTGCATGACTCACTCATCTTTCACAAAGAATAAGTGATTTGTATTAGAAGAGAGTTGTTAAGGATGTTTTTTGGGATAACTGTCGCTGTCATTGCTATGTTAAATCACAGGCCCAACCTCTGGATAAAAAGAGACAGGCTTATCAGGACCCAGGGAAACGGCCGCGCTAGCCTGATAGCCGGAGTCAAGGCCTTATTAAAAGCTATGAGTCAGTGTGGGCCGCCAGCAGCCCTGGTCCCCTTAGCTGCTTCCAAACCAGCCATTCAGCCTCTGATATGCAGCTTGCGTGCCTCAGGCCGATTAGTTCTGTGGAGTCCCTCAGAGTCTGCTCTTATTTTCTCACAAACATTCATCTTCATTTCCAAGTGAATGAAGGGGGGGATTCAGTGGTGGTGCTGTCCACAGAGCCCAGCTAACAGTTTAATCATAACAACAGCTGAAGAAACTGCTAGAAGAACATTAATTCTAACATAGAGGCTTTTAATATATCCATGTGGAGTGTAGGTCTGTTTGCAGTGAGTGTGCTTATGTAGCTGGGCAGTTTATTTTTATGGTGAGACTCAAAATACAAGTGTAAATAGGGACTCGGAAGCTGCATGTGTTATTGTCGAGAGGATATTTTTATGTCCGTTCTTTCCCTTCTTAGGATTTTTAAAATCATTTCTTTGGTTTCTTCCATGCTTTCTTATGACTAAACTACAAAAACTTATTTTCACTGCTTTTTCATTCGACAGCCTATAATTTAATGTAACTCAGCGATCAAGAGGCAGCAACCTAGAAATCGAGTATATGTAGTAATAGATTTCTGCCAAATCACAGCACGAATGTGATAATCAGCAGCAATTGCCAGTGTGCAGATGCCACGGGGACTGTGGCTCAGTGGGGAAACCATATCCCTGGTGGCAACCTCGAGATTCCGTGCCAGTCTATTACTACTATGCTTAGAAAAGAGGCCAAGTTGGAAATCCAGATTTTTATACGAATTCAGTTGACTTTTAAAAGTTGGCAACTAATTTAAAAAATTTTAAACACTGTGTAGGCCAACAGCCAGCTTGCAAGCTGTTTCTGGTCCCTGGGCTGCCAATGGGCAACCTCTGATTTGACCTCTCAAGTACTAATGGCACCCTTTATTTCACTATAACTTACCAAGAAATGATCTCCATTTTCTGTTACCTCTGTGCCAACAGAAAGTTTTGCAACAATTTGAAAAAACTGGGTCAAGTAATTTGACATAAACTACTTATTGTCACTATTCTTTAGGAAAGAAAAGAGATGCTGAAAGAAGTTACATGATTTGCCCCAGTTACACAAAGCTCATAAAAGGTGTACCTTCTAAACACAAAAGTTGTGTTCTTTCCAGTCACTCTGTGTTATGGACTGAATTTTGTTCCCTAACCCCCCAAGGTGACTTTATTTGGAGATAAAGCCTTTTTTAAAAGAGATGATTGAGGTTATATGAGGTCATTTTTGTGGGCCAGCAATCCAAGAGGACTAGTGTCCTTTTAAGAAGAGGAAGAGACATCAGGGGTATATGTGTGGAGAGAAAAGGCCATGTGAGGACACAGAAGTGGGTATCTGCAAGCCAAAGAGAGAGGCTTCAGGAGAAAACAATCCTGGAAGCCTTGATTTTGGACTTCTAGCCTCTAGAACTTTGAGGAGAAAAACTTCTTTTAAGTTAAAAAGAAAAAAGAGGCAACAACCACAACCTTCTCCCTTCAAATGGCCAGATATTGACTGCTTCATATTTTCTGTTCAGGGACATTCCTATTATCTAGCATCTTAAGTTCAAAATACTTGATGAAAAGTAACTGATTCCAGTATTTGTGCTACATGAGATCAGATGTTCAATATTAAATTTAGATGTCTAATCTCATGTAGCATGTAATGGGGATGCAATTACATTTGTTGAATAAATGAATGCTGATAAATACTTTGATGTTTGCCAATGTCAGTATAATTAAAGTCTTCCCTTTTCTTTTAAATGACATCAATATAGATGTAAATGCTGAAATTTCCAAAAAGTTGTGAGAAAAATGCAGTATTTTTCTTAAAATACAATTTGTTGAAACAAACCTCCATTTTTACCTACATAAATTTTAAGAAGAAAGGTTTTTATTTAGACTTAGTGCTGTATTAAATTTAATTCAGAGATTATACTTTTCCCAAAGTTATCTGGAAAAGTAAATAGCTAACATACTTCCAGGTATGAATCACACAAACTAAATAGCACATATATGAAATGAATATTCAAGAAAAAGTTATTTTGGTTAGAGATTGAATTTTAAGAATAGATATTTTCCAAATTTTCCAGAATGAGGAAACTGAGTAACAGTTGCAAAATTATCTTATTTGAAGGAAATTTCAAGACATGGATCTGGGTGAAATGATTGTATTATTACCTAGATGAAGAAATTAAAATATGTCCTTAATTTAATACTCTTAAGCTATTTTCAAATATAAAAACAATTAATTATTTAGAAGAGTCAAAGTGTGTTTTTTTTTTTATCTTAAAATAAAAATTCCTGGGGCACTGGAGTGGCTCATTTGGTTAAGCATTTGCTTTAGACTCAGATCAGGATCCCAGAGTCCTGGGATCAAGCCCCATACCAGGCTCTCTGCTCAGTGGGGAGCCTGCTTCTCCCTCTCTTGCCTGCTGCTTTGCCTGCTTGTGCTCTCTCTAAGAAGTAAATAAATAAATAAATAAAATCTTAAAAAATTCTTATAAAATTATATTTAATAATGAATAAGAGACATTGATTCCCATGATATCCAAATATAGGTTATGCTTACTGTATATATGTAAATGACACAGAGAAACTAGAAAGAGGGGAAAAAGGAAGAAAATACTTTAATTTATAACAGACATTTAAAATGCACCTTGGGATACATTCATTATGGACATATACAATTAATCCTTCAGAGACTGCAGCTCACATCATGCTTTCCTTACCTGTTCATTGGTTTACACCTGCGCATTAGGAGTGCACCTGGTTGAAATGTGAGTGACTCCCAACCTCAGCTTGTTAAATCTTTTTCTATAAATTTTCCTCTTTAAAATGTAGCAAAATAAATTCAGAAACAAAGAAACACACCTACATAAACAAGGAGATCCCTGAAAAGCATAAGCAGCCACTGGACTCAACCAGAAAGCACAGGTGGAAAGAGAGTTTAAAGGACCTTAGAGCACTATGAATGTTTTTCACAGTGTCACAATTACAGAAACACCTGGTTCTGCAAATGGGCTGATCTACTGGGAAAATTTTCCACAGTGTTCAATGGGCCTCCGAGCGGCTTTAATACATAGAATGCTACATAGAAGTTTAGGTAGATTTTAGCTACATGCTGAAAGAGAGTTAAAAAAAAAATCTGAGATCCTGGACCAAAGACCTACTTTGTAACTGATGTTCTGTCCACTACGTCTTTGTTATGTGCAATTTTACTGTACCTATTAGTAGCAGAACTAAAACATGAGACTTGCCTGATTTGGAGAACATATTAAGATTTAAATCAACTAGTTCTTATTTAATGTGAGGACCTAAGACATCATTAGGCAGAATAGTAGGCCAGATTGGTGTCTGGACGGGGAATTATAATTTCTCTCCCTCCCTATTAAAGATACCAACTTACAGTCTAACAACTTTATTCTAAAAGCAGAATGGTGGAAATCAGGTGTCACATATTATTACCCTGGTGATATGTCAGTTAGTCCCTGATCACCCTTATTTCAATTTTTTTTATAAATTCAGAGTAACATAAATATCTATTTGCTTAATTGTATATTTTATAACTATAATCATTAAAGAGTTTCTGTTGACTGTTTAGTTAGGTAGAGTACTGGAAGGCTGGAGATTTATAAAACCAAAGCAATGTTTCCTTGCATAAGAGCACGTAAACAATAAAGATGGATAATTATGATTAAAAACACAGCTTAGGGTCCCTGGGTGGCTCAGTCGGTAAAGTGTCTGACTCTTGATTTCGACCCAGATCATGATCTCAGGATTATGATATGGAGCCCTGTATGAGGCTCTATGTTCAGTGGGGCATCTGCTTGAGATTCTTGCCCTCCCCCCACTTGTGTGCGCTCTCTCTAAAATAAATAAATAAATAAATAAATAAATAAATAAATAAATAAATAAATCTTTTTTTTGTTTGTTTGTTTTAATAAAAGCACAGCTTAGTTTCTCACTTTGAACCAGTTGAAAAGCGATATCATCTAATCCTAGGGAGTATAGCAAATTTATTTAATGTTCTATCTTTAGACCAAAGTCTTCACAGGATGACTGTAATATTCAGTTTTGATATTGCAACTTCTCAGACCACAGGAACCCACTAGTTCAGACATAAGTACAAAGCCACAGGTAAAATTCTTACTATAACAATCATTAGTTCTAGGTTTGTCTGCACCCTTTGTGGACGTGGAAAATGAGGAGTTGCCTAAAGAGATTCCCATTGATATTTTATGGAAATGAGAGCATAATGGGTACTTTACTGGGATGAGCAAAGAGACTTCACACAAATAAATTATGTATCAGGGAGTAGGGTTGGGAGGTGATGGGGTGTTTGTCTTCAGGCTATCAGATATGTTGGATTGTGCCTGGCAAGTTTGATATGTGACAAGACTAACAGGGAACACAAATTAGGAAGGGTCTTAAAAATCACAGTAAGTCCTTCAGCTATTACTTTCATTGAGAGGGGAAGACATGGAGGTATATATATAGCAATGGAGAGACAAGGTTTGTTTAGGTTTTAACAGAATAACTGGTGCTGTTTGAAGAGAAGCGGGAAAGGGCAGAAGCAGAAAGACCAATTAGGAGGCTCTTGCAATAATCCAGGATGGACCAATAGTGGCTGGATTACGGTGGTAGCAGAGGAAGAGGTAAGAATCAGAGCCACTGTATTTTGAATGGATGTCAGGTGTGGAATAATAGGTCAGATTTCAAATAAAAAAGATGAGTCAGGATGACTCCAAGTTTTGTAGCCTGGAAAATTGGAAGGATGAAGTTGATTTTTAACTGATATGAGCCATGCCATGAAATAACATTTGATAATATTATTTTTATTAATTCCATATTATTATGTCATAATGCAATAGTGCCTCAACTATGGAGTTTTAGGATTATTTCTATTTCTTCAGTATTATAAGTAAAACTGTGGTGAATATACTTGGAAACAAATATCTCAGCACATAACTATTATTTCTTTGATATACCTCATTGCCATGAACTTTTAAGGCCCTTGATACATATTGACATACTGCTTTTCAGAAATTTTGGAAACACAACCAGTATGTTAAAGTGAAAATATACATATGTCTTTATCTATTGTTTTATTGCCAGTAATAAATAAATTTTATTCATTAAGCATTTAATAATACCAAGCATGATGCTGAGCATTTTACATATATCATCTTAGTTCATCTTCATGGCAAGATATTGTGTAGATACTCTAATCTTACTTTACACATCAGGAAACAATCTCAGAAAAAGTAAACTGTGAAAAGCCATTTAACTGGTAGTGAGTGTCAGAATTCGAATAACTATTCAAGTTAAAAATTTTTGCTGTTAAGTACCATACTATCTCATTATTGTAAAATTTCTATGTGATAATTTTTCAGTGTATATTTTACAAGATACCTCTAGTTAGATTTTTAAAAATTCTGGGTAAAGTCTCTATTTTAATTAGGATGTTTAGTTAATTAATATTTATTATAATAGCTAACACTTGATTTTACTTCTGTCCTTAATTTATTCCATTCATTGTTTTGTTTTTATTTTTTGAATGTCTCTTTATACCTATTTTATCTGCCTTTGTTTATGCCAAAGCTTTGGATTGTATATATTCCACCTTGAATTTTACGAATGGGTAACTTAATTTTTCAAAGACAAAACTGAAATTATGTTTTCTCAATTTTTAATTTGGTAGTTTCACTTACTTAATCCTTGAAACTTTTTCATGCACCCTGAGAAATCAACGTGCTGTTGCAGATTAATGTGTTTGTTACAAAATTAATGAGCTTGTAGTTTTCAAAAATGGCCACACGATATCTCCTGTGCCACTTGTTTTTCTAGAACAGGGGTCAGCAGACTTTTCTATAAAGAGACAGCTAGTAAATATCAAAGCTTGGTGGGCCACATGGTGCCTATTGCAGCTACTCAACCCTGCTGCTGTGATACAAAAGCAGCTGTCGACAACACAGAAATTGATGAGTGAAATGTGTTTGTGCTAAAAAAAAAAAAAAAAAAAAAAAAAAGAAAAAAGAAATGTGTTTGTGTTAAAAAAAAATTACATTATCAAGCAGTGGGCCAGATTTGGCCCACATGTTGTAGTGTACCAATCCCTGTTTGAGAACCTTTATATTCCTCAATCAAGAGGTGGAGACCAATTCTCTTCTCCCAGATCTGGGAGGATCTCTGTCTTATTTGTAATCTATAGAATGTGGTAGGTGTGACTGCAACCCTCAGTTAAAAAAGACAATGAAACTTGGCCCCTGCTTGTTGAGAGACTAATATTGGAATGCTGAGTTACCATGTGAGAAGTCCTAAGTCCCTGAGGTTAGCATCATGTGAGGAAGCTCAAACTACCCAGGGAAACCCTGAGACTACAGGAAGAGGTGCAGGAGCTCCAAGTATATTTTCTTTCTAATGAAAGACCCCGACAGAGAACCATACAGATGACCCTAACCACATGAATTTTTGACCCACAGAACTCATGAGAGATAATACAGTGATTGGTGCTGTTTTAGACCACTAAGTATTAGAACAGTTGGTTATACATCGATAATTGGGTTAAAATCTAACACCTCTTGGTGGGGGTGCTGCTGTAATAAAAATCTAAAACATATTGCATTGGTTTTGGTACTGGATAGTGGTGGTGGCTAGATCTCAAAATGAGTTTTAGTGAAATTGGAAGGGTGTTCAGAAGCATGTGAGCAGAAGTCCAAAGGGCCTCAGGAGGTTGTCATTGAGGGCTTAAGGAAAAGTGAAGAGACTTTATTGGAGAAAATGAGATTCTCTTATTGAGTGGTGCAAAGGTTAGTAGAACTGTTCTTTGTAGAATTGTACATGAAAGGAAAGAAATCAACTTAGTGACCTTTGTGATAGCTGAGATTTTCAGGGAGTGTTGAAGGTTCCTTGAGAGAAGGAAGAGATGAATTAAAGATCAAATGATTCAGTTATTAAATGGAGTTTTGAGATGTAAAGTGTGAACAATAGTCTTTTCTTCTCCTCCTCCTCCTCCTCCTCCTCCTCCTCCTCCTCCTCCTCCTCCTCCTCCTCCTCCTCCTCCTCCTCCTCCTTCTTCTTCTTCTTCTTCTTCTTCTTCTTCTTCTTCTTCTTCTTTTTGCCAGTGAAGTGTTCTCAAGGTAAGACATGGCTTCAGAACAGAGAAGAGATCAAATTTAGATTTTATTAAGGCCTCTAAAAGATGTGACATGGTACTTCGTAAGACCTTATAGATGAATGAAAATAACTCTCAGGATCCTAGGGTGTGCCTGTCAAACACTTCATAGGTCCTAGAGCTTCAAGGATCTAAGATCTTATCTCAAAAAGATTGCACTTGTGTGTGATATAATGAACCCAAATACGATTTACAGAAAACTCACAAATCTGGAGAGAAAAATTTCCTTTTCCATTAATCATATATTTCTATTAAAGTTTATTTTGTTGTACAGGAGTATAGCTACTCCCAATTGCTTAGATTTTTTTTCTTTCATTGTGGTAAAATGCATTTAACATAAAATTTATCACGTTAGCCATTTTTAAGTATACAGTTCAGTAGTGTTAAATACATTCACATTGCTGTGCAGCCATCACCACCATCCATCCCCAAAACTTTTCATTTTGTAAAACTGAAAATCTATACCTATTTAACAGTAGTTATCCATTCTTCTCTCCACAGCCCCAGGCAACCACTATTATAATTTCTGTCTTTATAATTTTGTGTAACCAAAGTACCTCATATAAGTGGAATCATACAGTATGTGTTTTTTTGTGACTAGCTTTTGCACTTAGCAAGCATAATGTCCTCAAGTTTCATTTATGTTGTAGTATATTGCAGAATTTCCTTCCCTTTTTATAGGCTGAATAATACTACAGTATATGGATATACCATATTTTGCTTATCCATTCACTCATCATTAGACACTTGGATTACTTCCACATTTTAGGTTTTGTGAATAATGCTCCATAAACATGGACATACAAATGTCTCTTCTCTTCAAGGCCCTGTTTTCAATTTTTTTGAGGATATACCCAGAAGTGGAATTGCTGGATCATATGACAACTCTACTTTCAATTTTTTTGAAGAATCATTATATTGTCTTCCCCAGCAGTGATACCATTTCACAGTCCTACAACCAGTGTACAAGAGTTCTAATTTCTCCATCTCATCAATACTTCTTGTTGTCTGTTTTTTCAATATTAACCATCCTATGTGAGTGAGGTGGTATCCCATTGTAGTTTTGACTTGCATTTCCCTAACGATGCCATTTCTTTTGCACGTGGATATCCAGTTTTCCTAGCACCGTTTGTTGAAAAGACTGTCCTTTCTCCATTGAATGGTGTTGGTGCACCTATCAAAAATCATTTGACCATATAAAGGACAGTTTATTTCTCAGTTTTCTGTTCTATTCTATTGGTTCCTATGTCTGTCTTTATGCCAATACCACGCTGTTTTGATTACTCTAACTTGGCAGTAAGTTTTGAAATCAGAAAGTGTGAGTCCTCAGTTTTGTTCTTTATCAAGAGTTTTGGGTCTTCAAGATCCATTGAGCTTCTATATGATTTTTGAGATGGATTCTTCTATTTGTGCAAAAAATGACTTTTGGATTTGATAGGCATTACATTGAATCCATAGATTTTTTGGGGGCATTACTGACATTTTAATAATATTAACTTTTCCAATCCATAAACATGGGATGTATTTCCATTTATTTATGTCTTCTTTAATTACTTTAGCAATGTTTTATGGTTTTCATTGTTGAAGGCTTACACTTCCTTGGTTTAGTTAATTCCCAAGTATCTTATTCTTTTTGATGCTATTGTAAATGGAATTGTCTTTATAATTTCCTTTTTAGATTTTTCATTGTGTATAGAAATTTAACTGATTTTTGTGTTTTGAATTTGTATTCAGTATTTTGATACCTTGCTGGATTCTTTAGTTCTAATTGTTTTCTTTTTTGTGGAGTCTTTAGAATTTTCTACATATAAAATCACATCATCTGCAAACAGATAATTTTACTTCTTTTTTTCAATTTAGATGTCTTTTTTTTTCTTGCCTAGTTGTTCTAGCTGAAACATCAAGTCCTATGTTGAAAAGAAGTGGTGAAAGTGGGCATTCTTGCCTTGTTTCTGGTGTTAGAGGAAAAGCTTTCAATATTTCACTGTTAAGTATAATGTTTGCGATGTGTTCAAATTGCTTTTGTTTGATATTGTGGTTTGTCCTTTTTATTTCTTTAATTCCATCCATTTTATTTCTTTTTTATTTTTAAAAAATATTATTTATTTATTCATGAGAGACAGGGAGAGGCAGAGACATAGGCAGAGGAAGAAGCAGTCTCCCTGCAGGGAGCCTGATGCAGGATTGATCCCAGGACCCTGGATCATGCCCTGAGCCAAAGGCAGATGCTTGACCACTGAGCCATCCAGGTGCCCATTTTGTTTCTTTACGGCATGTGTCTTTTAAACATCACATAATGAGATTTTTTTTTTGATACATTACATGTTTGGTGTGAATATTTGGCCTACAAAAGTCTAATATTAATTACTACTTTTTTCATCTTTAAAAATATGGAAGAACCTTCTAACACTTTGTTATCACCTTCCTGTACTTATAAATTGCTGCTTTATGATATTTTAGTTTCATTTTCTTTTAATAACCAGGAAATTCATCTTTATAATAATTATTATTTTATAAATCCATGCTTACTTAGATTTATCCATATATTTAGCAATTTTTTATGTGTCTTTGTTTGTTGTATTCCATCTTATAAATTCAGTTTCCTTCTTCATCAAATGTGAACTTTCAATGAGAGACTGTGAGGAATAAACTCAATTTTTATTTGATAGAAAAAAAGTTATTTCACATTTACTCTTGAGTATAGGTTAATATATAGTTTATAATAGTTTTGTATATCCTTGAATATTGATTACTTTGTCAGAATTTTGAAGAATACTCCATTGTCATATGGCCTATTGTCACTGTTGAAATTATTACAAATAATCTATCATTACCCTTTGATTACATTTAATAATTTCTTCTTGTCTTAGGTGTTATAAAGTTTTCCTCTCATATATGGAGTACTAGTGTTTTGGTTGTTGTTTTTAAATTCTGCTTAGGACTCACAGACTAGGACTTAGGACTCTGCTTTTTAAATATTTGCTCTAAAATATTCTCAGCCATTATCCCTCTAATAGTACCATTCCCTATTTCTTCTGTTCTCTTTTTTGATACTCCAATAATCTGTATTATCTCTCCCAGGCAACATATTCTGTTATATTTTTTGTGTTTTTATGCTTCTGTCTGTGTAGTTTCCTCATATTGATTGTCTAGAATGCCAATTCTTTCTCAAAATGGGTCTAATATTCTAATGAATTTAATGTGTTGTTATTTGCATTAACCATATTTGGAAGTTCTGCAAGATTCCAAATCTGTCTGCCCTTCTTAACAAGTGGTCTGTTTTTATGTTTTCTGTTCCCTCTTCTAGTTACTTTATTTTTTGTTTTATTTTTAAAGTGATTTTAATTTTTCTTACTTTATAGTTTCTATTAAATTGTTTAATTATTTAAAGTTTTTGAAGATCTAAGTTGGCTATTTGACTTTCTATTGATCCTCATTCAAGGTGAGTTGCTTCCTATGTGTTCTAAATTTTTGCTTGTGAACTCCTATGGAAAAGCTTTCGTCTGTGCATCCTAGATTGAAGATGTGTCCTTTGATAGCCATTTTTTAAAAGTTTCTGTTGAGTTACCTGTGGGCATCACTGGTCCAGGAACAATTTATATATTAATTTGTCAGCTTGAATGTTCTAGGATTATGTTGAAAATAAATATAAAACCCAAATGTGCGAGAAGAATAGACAATAGGTATACATTTTCAATGGAAACATATTTTTCCCAACTCAGAGCACAGGTGGAGATAGGTGATCTTTATCATTCTATCTGGGATTGTTTTATAATCTCCGCTTTCATGGTGAGTGTAGTCTTCCTAACACCTCAATTCAATGAAGGGATTGTAGTTCCCAAGCTCTACCTCACCTACTTTATCTCCTTACTTTGGATTGTCATATTAGCTTAAATGCCTTTTTTTTTTTTCTGACACAGCCATTTCCAGGAGATTCCTGGTTTTTAAACACTATATTTCTGACACTAAGATATTTTTTAGAAGGTCACAAAATCCCTTAAAAAATGTGTATTTTATTTTCCTCAATTACTTTTACATATTGGTATTGGAAGAGGGAAGACTGGGTAGCTCAGCTGTTGAGCGTCTGACTTTAGCTCAGAATGTGATCCTAGAGCTTTGGGATCGAGTCCACTTTGGGCTTCCTGCATAGAGCCTGCTTCTCCCTCTGCCCATGTCTCTGCCTCTCTCTCTCTCTCTCTCTCTCATGAATAAATACATAAAATCTTAAAAAAAAACCAAAACAAAACGTGTTGGTATTGGAAGAGGTTAAGTTCTCCATATAGCTAGAGCCAGGAATTGAGAACTAATTTTTTTAAAAAAATTAATTAATTTTTAAAATTTATTAGAGAGAGAGAGAGAGAGAGAGAGAGGCAGTGGGAGAAGCAGAGGGAGAAGCGGACTCCATGCAGGGAGCCTGATGTGGGACTTGATCCCCGGTCTCTAGGATCAGACCTTGGGCTGAAGGCTGCGCTGAACTGCTGAGCCGCCCAGGCTCAGCGGTTTTTTGGTAGGAGAATCTTTTTAGATATGAAACATTATTCAAAATTACGTTTTTTAAAACAGAAGAAAAAGGAAGTGATTAGATCAAAGTGGATATAAAGCAGGGCATCTTCCTTTTCACCCTCCTGTGGACTTCTGGGGTAGGTCAAAAAAACGTTAGGGCTGTAAGGCACAGACTTTGCAAACCTCTTTAATGGAATAAATTTATTTTCATAAGCACTTGACATAAGCCTGCTGTCATGAAAAATACAATGAAATTTGAATCAGGTGACTTTAATTAAAGTCCCACCTTTGCTGTTAATGAGCAATATGACCTTGTGCAAACCATTCAACATCTCTGGGACTCAGTTTCCTCATTTTTAATTTTTAAAAGAGATTAGTTGGAGTACATGGTCTCTAAGTTCCTTTTCTGCTGAAATATTCTAGGCTTGTCATGCCTAATCTAAATCCTCCTGGCGTAATATTTTGGACATATTAAAGGTAAGAATGGCATTATAGGACTAAATTAATTGAACACAATTCTCTGCTATTTATGCTCTGAGGATTATTTAGCAATTCCCTGATGTTGTGTAGCTTGCCCACAGACATATTTTAAAATGTGAGTTTTAAAATTTAGAAATTGGCTGAACATTCAGAAATTATATTCAACCTAAAGCTTTATTTGAATACTTCTGACTAAAAACCCCTTCAATGAGGGGCGCAGCGGTTTAGCGCTGCCTGCAGCCCAGGGCGTGATCCTGTAGATCCTGGATCGAGTCCCGTGTCGGGCTCTCTGCATGGAGCCTGCTTCTCCCTCTGCCTGTGTCTCTGCGTCTCTCTCTCTCTCTGTGACTATCATAAGTAAATAAAAATTTAAAAAAAATTAAAAAAAAAAGAAAAAGTCCTCAAAACGTAAATTTTTCTAAGTAACCATGACAACAATCAAAACAAAAAGTTTTAAGAAGGCTTCATTTTTCTCCCTTTTTATTTTTTGGCAGTAATCATTTCTGCTTCTGAAACAAGTTCATCTAAATTTATTGCACTACTTTTCATAGAGATTAGTACATACCACAAATATAGCTGCTTTAGCTATTTAAGATACAGCTAACAGAAGAAAGAGAATTGAAAGTGTTGGTATGATATGGTGTTAGATTATATTTACAAGCTTTAACTTAAAGTATCCGTTACATTAGTATATAGTTTTCTTTCCATTACACTTTAAAGCTTTATTTTAATTATCAAACATGGGAAAAAACATATCCTTTGTAAAATAATTCAGATTTGGACTTGAAGTTGATGACCTAATTGTATAAAAAATTGAAATTAAAATATTGTTAGTATGTTGGGTTATACTGGGGAGGGACATACTATAAAAATACATTTTCCCCCAAATTTTAGGAGTGATGTTTTCACCACTTTCCTATGATTTGATTTTAAAGTTGAATTTAGATTTACAGATTGTAATTGTATTTTGCCCCATGCTGAGTTTTACTTAAAAGCAATTCTCTTAAGGTGACAATCAATGGCAAACAACAACAGCAACAACAGCAACAACAACAATCAAAATAACCCCAAAAATATAACCTGTGGAATAGGAAAATATATTTGCAAACTATCTCTCTGATATCCAAAATGTATGTAACTTATATAAATCAATAACCAAAAAAACATCTAATTTATAAATGAGCAGAGAACCTGAATGGACACTTTTCCAAAAGACATACAAATGACCACCAGGTACATGAAAAGGTGCTCAACATCACTAATCATTAGGGAAATGCAAATCAAAACCACAATGAGATGTTACCTTACATCTGTTAGAATGGTATCATCAAAAAGACATGAGATAACAAGTGTTGATGAAATTATGCAGAAAAGGGGACCCTTGTGTACCAGTGATAGAAATGTAAAATTAGTACAGCCACTGTGGAAAACAGTATGGAGGTTCCTCAAAAACTTAAAAACAGAACTACCCTAGGCTCCAGCAATCCCATTTCTGGGTATATATCCAAAGGAAAGGAAACTAGGATTCAAAGGGATATGTGCATTCCTTTGTTCATTGCATCAGTATTGACAATAGCCAAGATACGGAAACAATTTAAGTGTCTATCTATGGATGAATGGATAAAGAAAATGTTATCTATCTATCTATCATCTATCTATCTATCTATTTATAATTTATAATTCAGCCATGAGAAAGAAAGAAATCCTGTTATTTGCCAACAATGTCGAAAAAGCTTGAGAGCATTACGCTATGTTCAGTAAGTCAAATAGAGAAAAACAAATACTGTATGATATCATTTATATGTAGAATCTAAAAAAGCTGAATTTGTAGAATCAGAAAACAGAATGCTGGTTGCCAGAGACTGGGATCTAAGGGAATAGGGTAAATGAGAAGATGTTGGTCAAAGGATATGAACTTTTAGTTAAAGGTAGGTAATTTCTGGGGAGATGATGTATAGCATGGTGACTATAGTTAACAATACTGTATTGTATATTTAAAAGCTGCTAAAAGAGTAGATCTTTAATGTTCTGACTATACACACACACACACACACACACACAAAGTAATTATGTGAAATGATGAAGGTAATTACCTATGATGGTAATTATTTTTCAATATGTAAGTGTATCAAATCATCGCATTGTTTACCTAAAACTTACATATTATATGTCAATTACAGCTGGGGGGAAAATAGCACTACTTTCTCACTTAGTTGAGGGAAAAAATATGGTGTTTGGAATTCAGTTAAGTAGCAATTAAGCATTTTTATTTTTATGTTTTATTAAATTGGAAGAGAAAATGATCCTATTTTCACATGCAAGTATGTAAGTATTTAAGATGTTTGCCTGTAGTTCATTGGCTTCTAAGGGGCAACTAGAATAAATTGATACCTCCTTAGGTGTGAACACTTCTCAGGCAGAAAGATAAATAATCCTCCAGTCGATCAAAAATTTAATCCCAGAGAATATTTAGTCAACATGCAGTAAGTACTTGTCCCTCTCTCCATTATTATTAACAATCCATAGGATAAAGCCCCTGATAACTAATAAAGCACTTTTAAGTTTTGCTAATATTTGTTATAAAAACTATAAAAATAAATGACATTGGATTAAAATTTTCATAACATTTCTTACATATATATAAACGAGCAAATGACATTTTATATCATTCTTTGAAATACTCTAATTTTTAAATAGTTTTTTGAACTAAAAATAACAAGAAGATCTATGTGGCAATCCTTTTAATGTGTTCTGAATCACATTATAAAAATAACTTGCTTTTTTAAAATGAGATTTTTCCAGTTTTTAGGCGCATATATTCATTATTGGGTGGTAATAAGTAATTATATTTAGATACACATCATGCCTCTGGTAGTCAATAAAAATTAGAACCCTTGAAAATATTAGACGATATAGAAAAATACTTGATAGTTAAGCCAATTAAATCTGTTACAAATCAGAAATATTTTATGAGTTTCTTTAAAAGTTATTTTTTCAGCTGACACCATTCTAATAGAAATGCCTGCATGATGAAATTAAAACGTCCCCATTATTGCAATGGCATAAATCTGCAGAGAATTTCCTTAGTCAGCTTATCTTATATGCATTCTTTGTTATTGTTACAGAACATAACTTTCCTTTTAGGGACAGACTTTTATAAGAAATTCTCAGTGGTATTACTCATAATAAATATACTTCATGTGTGTGAATAATGTTTAGAATCTGTCAAACACTACCAAGAAATTTTTAAACCTAAATCTGCCATAAAGCCAAAGCAAGGTGCTTATATAAAAATGCAGGTTAAATTCTTGGTCTGTAAAGTCATAGTTTCAAATATCCTCTTCACTGAAGGCAGTATGCAAAGGTTGATGACTTCAATAATATGTGGCATTATGGGTGCCCTGGCTAGGTTCTCTCTGTTCTCTGGCCCCTGATTATTCGTTTTCATATCAGAGTTCACTCTGTGGAGAAGCATCTTGAACAGTGAATGACTAACAAGATTAGACCCAGTTTTCATAGGTGCTTCCATTTACCAGTGTTTGGCCCAATGAAATAGCCATTTTTTGTAGACTAAAAAATTGTGTTATGTCAGTAGATTCATACTTCAATCTAATATTTGTATGATCACGGGGTTCTTTAGGCTGAATATCCTTATTTATAACATGAAGAGAATAAAGTTTACTCCATACAATAATGGCAAGAATGATGTACATACAGTAATTTGCATAGGGCTTAGCCCATAGCAGTTCTTTCAATAAAAGTTAATTATGGTGATAGCAATATCATAGCAGCAGTGCAGGCATTTAAGAAACAGTGTTATTACAAATAAAATCAGTGTTCATAAGGGTTCTCATAGGAAACACCCAAAAGTACTCAGTTTCCTTCAATATGTGACACCTGAAATTCTAGAGCTAAGTTCAGGCTTCCTGCCTTAGGAGAATTGTTCTCCAGTTCCATGTAGGGGCTTCTGCTGGGCTCACACTCACTGTCTTTTGTTCTATTTTCGTAGAGTTCAAGATGGTACCATGCAGATATCTTACCAGGGAATCTTATTATTGGTGTTTTTCTCCTTTAAATTCTTACTGCTCTCATCTTCACTTGTTTTTGTTATTTGACAGGTTCCTTTTAGGACTCTAGACGCTCCGGAAGGGGCTAAACTAATCCATTGCCATGGCAAGATTCTCCATTTGGCAGAATCATTTGATCACACATTTCTCCTCCTTACATAGATGTAAAACTGGTTTTAAGGTAGGCTCCATGCCCAATGTGGGGCTTGAACTCATGACCCTGAGATCAAGAGTTGCATACTTTACCAACTGAGCCAGACAGGCGCCCCTTAAAACTGGTTTTAGAACCCAAGTCTATTCTTATACCAAAGCCCAGTTTGAGTTACATTTCCCTCTTATGTTCTTCCACAAAACTTAGCATTTATTACTTTGTATAGTAATGGTCTGTGTTCTTGTCTGCCTTTTTCCAAACAGAGGGAATGCGTTTTTGTCATCCCTCTAAGTTGAGTACCAGAAATGTGCTTGATGCATAAGTGAACAAGTAAACTTTCTCCATATTCCTGTCACTTGATACTTTGAGAAAACCTCAATTTTCCTGATTTTTCTTCCTGACTACAGCTTTTGTCAACTCTTAATTAAAATCTTCAGCATTTTCCAAAGATCTTGTATGATTGATCTCCATCTCTCACTGATGCCACTGGCTCTTAGATATTGGCTAGAACCTTCTCCTTGTCTGGGGAACTGCAAGTTTCCATTTGCTTGGTCTGGGTTGTGCCAGGAGTGAAAAGAAGCAGAAAGTAGAAAGAATATACAAGGAATCTGCTAAAGCAGAGAAATATTACAGGCACAGAGAAATCTTGCTGTAACTGACATAGGGGTTATTCCTGAAAAGAGAGAGTGCAACACTTTGCACATCCTTATGTGAGCAATGAAAGCCTTCTTCTCAGAGCCTCAGCAGAATTTTATCACCATGCTGTAAGGCAAGTGAAGTATCAGCAGGGTTCAAGTTTGCTTATGGTTCAGTATTTGTAGGAGATATGTAGATTTATTTCTGGTTCACATTAATTCAGCAAGTTTTAAAGTAATTGTATTCCATTTTTAAAATACTTTTTCCTTTTTGTTTTATGCTTCTATAGATGTTCTTGTTTACTACTGCGTGATGAACTATGGCCATTATAATACTACATGTTCAGATTCCTATCTTTCTTACCACTTTCTTCTGTTCTATAGGACATCTGAGGGCCAAACATATCTTTATCATTATCATCATCATTCACTCAAGAAATATTTATTGAGCATCTACTACTGGCCAGGTAATGGAGGAGATGTAAATTAAACAAATGTGCAAATTGTCAGGGGCATGATAAGTATTATGAAAAAAAAATAAAGCAGAGCAAGATGAGGTGGTAGGTAATAGGAGGTTGGAACTATTTCATACGGTGGGATTTGGTTTCTTTTGGAGAGCTCACGCTTAAGAAGGGATTTGAAGAAAATAAGGAAGTAAACCCACACGGTCATGTGGAGGAAGAACATTCCAGGCAGAGAGAACAGTAAGTACAAAGGTCCTGGGGTAGAACACTTGATATGATTGAAGAGTAGCAATGTGGCTGGAGGAAAATGAACCAGTGGGCAAGTGGTAGAGGATGATGTCAGAGAGCAGATGAGAACTATATTAAAGTCTTTGACTTTTACCTCAGAGTGGTGGAGGAGTGTCATGACCTGCTCAGAAGGAAAATGGAGAGCAAAGGGGTGGAGGCAGGGAGACCAGGTGAGAGGCTACTGCTAATAAACCAGGTGGGAGACCATGGTGTCATAGGTCATAATGGAAGCAGCAAAAATGGTTTAGAAGTAGTCAGACTGTGGATATATTCTGAAGACAACCTCAACAGTGTTGACTGTAGTATTGGAGGAGGGAGTCAAGGATGATTCCACATCACTGGGCCTGAGTAACTGGAAGAATAGAGTTTCCATTGACTGAGATATTGCATGAGGAGGAGATTTCATGGTGAGTGAGGGGGCAGCAACTTAAAAAATGTAATGCATTTTTCACTTTAAAATTTAAACAATTCTATCTGGCTTTAATTTTGGCATGAGAGTCTTATATTAATCTGCTGAGAATTTCTTTGGAAGACAAGATTTTCTCTTTAAGGCAGTGAGTACAATTTTTATTCATCATAACTTAAAAGGATAATAAACTAAAGTTCATCATGAAAAAATATAAAATCTCTACAGTCTGTGTATACAACTGTCTTGTGGCTTTCACCTCCTTGAATAACAGGGATGATTTTGTGGTGTGTGAAGCCAGAAAGCATATGGTAAATGTAAATAGTGAACTAGCTATCTGGGATGTTAAAAGTCTGGGCTTAGACTAAATTAATGGCAACTGTTTACTCAGAACCCAAGGTGTAGATTTAGATCGGGTACCCCATAGTGGCCAAGATATCCCCTAGCAGAGGTAGGTCCTGGCTGCTGTGGTGGCTCAGGAATATTTTCTGAGTGGCTTTCCTGTGCCCATAAAGAGGAAGACATGCATGGATGGCCGAGAACCACCCCACCCCCTTCAAGGGCACAGAGATATTTAATAAGCAGGAATGCCTGCTTTTTTTTTTTTTTTTTCTCTGCATGTGCAATTGAGAATTGTTGACTCTGGATTTACTTTTCATGCACTGGTTTGAAATCCACTTTCTTTAACAATTAATCTGTCTTTCTTATTTAATCCAAACAACTATACCTGTAGCTATCATAATGTTTACTCAGAGTAGTAAGTGGTAAACCCCCACAATTAATATTCCTCTAGGGAGCAGCTATAGTAGCCTCTTCAGACCCTTGTGTGAAAAGTCTGCCCCCTCAGTGCATGCCTAACAAATACTGTTCCTCAACCAAACACCACTAACGCCTAAATTAGGAAACAAAATCCTAGGAATAACAGACTTCTATAAGGAGGTAAAAGACTCTCTGACCAGCAGCTTCAACAGAGCAATCTTGTTTCTAAACATAGAAGCAATTTTCGGGCCTCTTTTCAGGGCAGAGAGACAATTATTGGCAAAACAAATAAGGCAGTGTCTATACCTCAGGCACCGAGTGAATGCCGTCTGGTCAAGGTCTATAGCATGGGACAACAGCACATCAGTTTTGCTGGGCTGTGCTGGCTAAAGACCACTCCTAATTGTCTTTGAACGGTTGCAGCATGTCCCCTTAAATGATGGATTAACTAACTAAAACAGAATGTGAGACACAGGGGGATCACGATGCACTTCACACCCGCTCACCTAGTAACAAAAATATATGGTATTCACTGGAGACGGACAACTGTAGTCAAGAATGCTAATAACATTTGAAGCTTCAGGATACAGTTTCCAAGTAGTCTCAAAATTCTGATTATGCCCTGAAACTATCCCTTGGAATTTATCTGAGTGTCAGGGCAGGGATGTGATGGATTAATGTTCTCCTCTCCAGTGACGTTAGAACTATGAACGGAATATATACAGTTTCTACAAATAGCTTCATTGAGCTTCCAGATTGTTCCTCATTAATGACCACTGTAGGGGCATTATTTCAGACTCCATGACATCTACCTGCATCAATGCGCTTCCTCGGAATTCCACCCCCATCCCTACTTCATGATTTTACCCCAGGATCGCGTTCTTTATTTCTACCCAAACACAATAACTTCCACACAGGAGTTTTAAAAAAAGTTAGGTTGTTCTGATCTCAAAATTCTTTTATCTTCTTGACCTTTTCCCTTCTCCTGTTTTCATCTTGACATCTTTCAACTCTGGATAGCCTACATGTTCTTTCTTCTCTGCTTTTGCTGCCATGCCCCAAAGCAAGTCACAGTAATTTCAGTCATTTTTTTGTGTGTGTGCTCATCCTCAAGGTTTTCGCCTCACTTCCCTTCACATTTAGCCAATGACTTCATTTCTGCTCTGATGAGAATGAGATCACTTCATGGGAATTTGTTCCACTTCACTTCTCCTGCATCCTTAGCCATCCTGTCCTCTTTTGTTCATTTCTCTCTCTCTCTTTCTCTTTTTGCCTGGCACATAGTAGTAATTAAAGAAATACTTGTTGAATGAATGAATAATTGCTTCTTGATATCAGTCCCTCAAACTAATGGTAGTACTTTGCCCAGCTCCCCTTCACCTTCATTCTTTCCTCTTCTTGAATACATGATTAATTTTCTTTGCCTTACTGTTTTTTCTCTAAAGGACATTCTCTTTTTTTGATTGTGCTTGTTGTATAAGGGGAAAAAGATGAAAAGCTCGAAAAATATTTTAAAAATTACTGGTATACAGAGAAAATTGCTGATAACATTTAGGTGCTTTTTTCTATGCTTTTATTTATTCAAACTAAATAACTCCTATTTTATCCAAAAGCCTTCCATTTATGCCTCAAGTTTCTTCTACTTGCCACAACATTTTTTAACTGAGTCACTGGAAGCAAGTGAATTTTTCTCAGCTTAAGTTTATGCATCTATGAAATCAATAAGGAGAATCACTCACATAATTATATGGTGGAGATTAAAGGCAATATTAGATATAAGAATTTATATAGGGCTCGGCACACAGTAGCTGCTCAATAAACAATAAACATTAACCCTTGTCATCTCCCTTCTTTCATCTTTAAGATTCTTTAAAAATTATCCTCCTTCACTACTTCCCTTTCACAACCGTTCACTTATTTCTTACCTACTGTTTGGCATATTCAAGAGAATATATGTAGCAGGTTCATTATAACTTGTAACAATAGTATGAATACTTCTGAGTCCCATCCTCTTAAGAACTACAACATCCTCAGGGCACCTGGGTGGTGCAGTGAGTTAAGAGTCCACTCTCGGTTTTGGTTTAGGTCATGATCTCCAGTTCATGAGATGGAGCCCTGCATTGAGCTCGGAGGGGTCTCTGCTTAAGATTCTCTCTCCCCCACACTCCCCTCTAACATACTCTCTCAAATAAATAAATCTTTTTTAAAAAAGAGCTACAACATTCCCAATATCTCCACTCGTTTTTGTACTTGATGTCTTTGCATGTACAGTTATCTCTTTTTGGAGAGAGAGTCCTCCATTTCCAACTGCAGAAATTCTTCCCATTTTCTTGTGTCTAGACTACACACCACCCACTCCTTTGTGTTTTCCTTGATTGCCAGGCTGCATATTACCTCTTAGTTCTCTGAGTCTTTACCATGGTTCTTTCCTAATATAATTTTTTGCTTTGCAATATAATTATTTGTGTGTAAACATACGCTACTAGATAGTATGGAAGTCTTGGTGATAGAAGTTGTGTCATTTTTATTTCTTTGAACATAGTATATTCGCAAAAAATATTTGTTGGTTGAAAAATTTGGCTCACCAAAGTATTTATAATATTCTCATGAGAAAGGAAATCATATCATGCTTCTAACACACACACACACACACACACACACACACACACACACTATAACAGGAAGCAGTTAACTGTTAGGACCAATTAGGAAATTAGAAAGTTTAGATGGAAGAGTCATTTTCAGGATGTGTAGAACTCCCTCTTTTCATCTCCTACTGAAGCTCCTGCTTCTGTCATCCCAACCTCCAAACTTCACGGCCATAATGTTCTTTAGAGGAGATTCAAATTCCCACCATTAGCAAGAACTGAGAAGTTCAAGAATTAGCATAGACAATCACCATAAAATGTGTTCATGTTAAATCAGGCTGGAGATAACATCAACAAGCAATAATACAACTAGGATGTGCCTTGCCCTACAAGGCAGGGTTCTAATGGATAAGATAGACAAAAAGGTAATGTTTTGAGAGAAAAAAACTTAAACTGGTTTATCTGAAAAGCCATCAGAATGTGGACCCTACTTAGGAGAGAGTAATTCCATGCAGACTCTGAGTTCCACTCTTAGCTAAGGACTAAGGACAGAGCACAGGATAACTACAAGGCAACATGATAGAGTTAAATCTTGGTCTACTTTACAAGGTTCTTTCTTAGCTTAGAAGTTATATAAAATATATTACATTAGATTTTATCATCTTTAAGTTCTATAAAACTCAGATAATACTTTTAAGAATCTAAGACCTTGAGAAATATACTCTATACATAATCAGTAGCACCTAGTGAAAATAAAATCTTGCATAATTTATAATTTTATGGTCCACTTACTATTTTCACTGCAGCACAATTCTACTTAGGTACCTTCCGGCCACAGTGGAGTTACTAGCTGTAGATCAGCCTTCCTCCTGTAAACATCTATTACACTGGACAAAGTTTTTTCAGGCATTAGACTGCAGGTAGTGTGATTCCTGAGAGAATGCAAAGTCATGAGGTAGCTGTCATGAGCCTCAGTTTCTTTCTAGAAACAATTTCCAAATAATAGTTCAGAGATGGGGAGTCTGAGCAGAGTACACGGTGGTTCCTCTGAGGTAAGGAGGCAGAGATTAGGTTTTGGGGTAAACAAGTGGCTAGAATCTGTGATATTTAGCATGCAGAGAAAGAAGGTATGCAGAGAAAGGACTATACAGATGTATGCCTGGGTTGTCTATAAATCTGTGGCTGAAGGCTAGGCTGCACACATGAAAGGCAAAATCATCTCACACCTATTAGAGAGTGGCTAGCACGGCATTGGGAAGAGAAGAATGGAATTACAGATGTAGCAATTTTCCAGGAATATCAGTGTCAGAGAACTTTAGACTTCTAGATTTAGCATGGAAATATCCTATTAAGGCATGCTCTTAGTAAGGAGCATATCTTAGAAGTAAGGATTATGAGTTAGAGGAAGGTCTATCTATCTTAGGCCCTCCAAACAAAACTTAAACTCCAACAAAAAACACAGGGAGAGAGGGTTTGGAGATTGAGTCCTGCCAAATTAGGAAGACTTTAGAAACATTGGAGTCACTCCGCAGTTCTGTACTTATAGAACAACAAACCAGAGACAGCATTAAATTCAAGGCTATAAATGATAAATTGGACTACATGTTAAAACAAGCGTCCAAATTTGTCAGAGGAAGATAGCAGCATCTATAACCTCTTCAATGTATTATCCATGACTTGAGACCTAAAAGACAGAAGAAAATGTGATCCATAAGAAAAAAAAATCAAGAAAAAAAAATGAGTGTTAACCTATGCAAACTTTTTCAAAAGAGAAAACACTTCCAAGTCTTTCTATAAGGCCAGAATAACCCTGATAACAAATTCCCCAAAGACATTTTTTCAAAAGGACATTATAGGCCAATATGCCTCACAAACATAGAAACAAAAATCTGCAACATATTATCAATTTAATCAAGCAAATGAGGGTTTCCCTAGGAATATAAGGTTGGTTTAACATTTAAATATCAATCAGAGTAATTCGCCACAAAGAAAAATCATGCGATCATCTTTTTTTTTTTTTAAGACTTTATTTATTCATGAGAAACACAGAGAAAGAAAGAGACAGAGACACAGGCAGAGGGAGAAGTAGGCTCCCTGCAGGGAGCCTGATGTGGGACTCGATCCCAGTACTCCAGAATCACGCCCTGGGCTGAAGGCAGGCTCTAAACCACTGAGCCACCCAGGGATCCCCCATGTGATCATCTTAAAAACGTAGAAAATTCATTTGACAAAATGCAATGCTTATTCACGATAAACATTCTACAGAAACTAGGAAAAGGTGATAGCTTTCTCATTTTGATAAAGTGGCATCTATGAAAATCTATAGCTAATATTATTCCTACTAGTGAAAGATTTGAATTCTTTCTCCTTTGGTTCAGGAATAAGCTTAGATGTTCACACATTTTCTATTCAATACTGTAGTGGAGGATCAGGAGTTCAGAGAAGGCTGGGGTCGTTGAGAGACAGTTGAGGAGGGCTATAATATCTTGACACTATGATGTATGCATAGACTGGGAAGAAGCAGGAACAATTAGAGCAAATGTGTAAAGGCAGAAATAAAACTAGCATAATGGTAATAAGTGAAGATCATAGGTTAGGTATAGGTAAAAATGTAACTTCCTGTTCTTATAATTTAAATAAAACTTTCTTTATGGGTTCTATATTAATTTTTCTGTGTTATATAACAAGTTACCACAAATTTAGCAGCTTAAAACCACATGTATTTATTATCTCATAGTTTCTGTGGGTCAGAAGTCTGGGCACAGTTTAATAGAGGTCTTCTACAAGACTGCAACCATGGTGTAAGCCATGACTGGTTTCTCATCTGGAAGCTCTACTATAGAAGAGTACTTCCAAGCTCACTCAGGTTGTTGGCAGAATTCAAATCCTTGTGCCTATAGGATTCATAGTTCTTTGGTTCTTCAAAGCTAGCAGTGGAGAAAAAGGGATAGTAGAAAGTGTCCTCTAGTAAGATAGGGTCATATACAGTAATATAACCACAGGTGTAACATCTCATCATCTTTGTCATATGATCATGGTCACACAGGTCCATAGTACCACCTTCACTCAAATGGAGGGCATCAGAAAGAACATGAAGCAGCAAGAGACAGGCATTGTAGAGACAGGCTGTGGTAAGAACTGTCCACCACAAGCCTCTATTTCAGCTTATCTATAGAAATCATAAATATAGCTGCTTCAATGTATTTTAACCACTTCTGGCTCAAAACTATCTGTTTGGGTGAACTTATTCAATCTGGTCTGATTATCCACTAAGAACCCCTATCAGAGGCTTGTCTCGCTTTTGGAGTCTATCCCAACCCTTCTTCTTTGATTTTATTACTAATTAACAGAACTAATGTAGGAATAATCCAGAAGTGACCAGAAGGAGAGAGAAGGTGGGGATGAGAGTGAAATGGACAAATCATGTGTGTATAAGGCCAAGTGCAGGTTAGAGGAAAAAGTAGAGCTGGCCACTACTTAAGTCAGGCCTGCATTTCAGCATGGTGTTGGCACCACTGTGCTGCTTTATAACTATTCCTGGGCTGCCATAAGAATATACTGGATGGCCTAAAAAACAGGAATTTATTTCTCATAGTTCTAGAGTGAGAAGTTTAAGATCAAGGCTCTGGTTAATTTTGTTACCTGGTGAGGGCTCTATTCCTGGCTTGCAGATGACCACCTTTTCACTGCCTCCTCACATGATGCAGAGAGAGAGAGAAAGAGAAGAAATAGAGATAAAGAAGAGATAGAGAGGGAGAGAAGGCTCCCTGGCGTCTCTTCTTGCTTCTTACTAATCTCACCATGAGGGCCCCATCTTCATGACCTTATCTAAACACAATTGCCTCGAAAGGCCCCATCTCCAAACATTATTGCATTGGGGATTAATTTTTCAGCGTATGAATTTTGGTGGCAGGGGGCAGGCTCTACATCCAGCAGGGAGCCTGATTTCAGGCTTGATGTCAAGAACCTGAGCTCATGAACTGAGTCAGAATCAAGAATTGACTGCTTAATGGACTGAGCCACTTAGGTGCCCCTATTGCCTTTTTATAAAATCGAAGCATTTATTTTAGGTTTTTAAACCAATATGCATTTAGAAAATTTTCTAGTTTTGTATAAAACCAGATTTTTTTTTCTTGACACAAATTAGTCTATCTTAACTGTCATCACTATGAATTCTGAATTATTATGTGTTTGTTTTCTGTGGCTAGATTTTGCCTAATCTTCAGTTCCATAAATACACTTAATGACTTCCTGGAACCTGGCAACAAACTCTTTCCTTACCCTATTGATGATATCTACAGTGGCTTCCATTTAACTTTAAAAACTGAATATTTGTTTCTCTTTTAAAATGAGAGAAAATATTCATGATATTTGGAAGCTCTATGTTGACTGCATAAGCCTAGGCTTAGCAAAGTTTCACAAGGGCAGTTTTAGGGTGTTGCATTTGGAGATTTAAAAAATTTTATGTGTAAAGGATTCTGTAGCACTGGTTTTGAACCAGTAAAGGGAGTTGGGTGTCACTTAAAAATTGCTCTGTGATATTCCTGTAACCAATCCTTTTGTTGTGATTGAAGAAGATATTGAATATAAGCTAGAAAAATATGTAAAATTATGAAATAGCTACACCTACAATATTGTATGTAGTTTAAAACCACTTAATAATTAACAAGACAGGAAACAACAAATGTTGAGAGGATGCGGAGAAAAGGGAACCCTCCTGCACTGTTGGTGGGAATGTGAACTGGTGCAGCCACTCTGGAAAACTGTGTGGAGGTTCCTCAAAGAGTTAAAAATAGATCTGCCCTACGACCCAGCAATTGCCCTGCTGGGGATTTACCCCAAAGATACAGATGCAGTGAAACGCCAGGACACCTGCACCCCGATGTTTATAGCAATGTCCACAATAGCCAAACTGTGGAAGGAGCCTCGGTGTCCATCGAAAGATGAATGGATAAAGAAGATGTGGTCTATGTATACAATGGAATATTACTCAGCCATTAGAAACGACAAATACCCAGCATTGGCTTCAACGTGGATGGAACTGGAGGGTATTATGCTGAGTGAAATAAGTCAATCGGAAAAGGACAAACAATATATGGTCTCATTCATTTGGGGAATATAAAAATTAGTGAAAGAGAATAAAGGGAAAGGAGAGAAAATGAGGGAAAATATCAGTGAGGGTGACAGACCATGAGAGACACCTAACTCTGGGAAATGAACAAGGGGTAGTGGGAGGGGAAGTGGGTGGGGGTTGGGGTGACTGGGTGATGGGCACTGAGGGGGGCACTTGGTGGGATGAGCACTGGGTGTTACGCTGTATGTTGGCAAATTGAGCTCCAATAAAAATAAAATAAAATAAAATAAAATAAAATAAAATAAAATAAAATAAAATAAATTATCTACACTTTAAAAAAATAAATAAAACCACTTAATATCAAGAAAAGGCCCAATGAAGGAAAAAACAAACTAATTACAGGCTTGGTGTGGTATCTATACCATGAGAGTCTTGAAGCACAAGATACTAAAACCTCAAAGATAAAAATTGGTAAGGAAACATGTGTAACATAAAATTAATAATAAAAAACACTGATTAAACACAAAATGTTAGATGCTGTGCTAAGTGCTTTACATATATGAGCTTTATTGAATCCTTACCAAAATAAAACCAAGACAAAAACAGAAACACTTTACAGGTTAAGTATTTATTATTTCCATTTTACAGAGAAAGAAAAATTGTGTTCAAAGCTGAAGGCAGACTTGTATGGTAGAGGGTGAATTAGAAGAGTCATCTGATAAATGACATTTGTGGGTAGAGAACAAGAAGTAGCACACCAACAGCAGTAGTAAATTCATGGACTTAATACCTCCAGGACTAGTATTGGAAGAGAATCTAAAATAATTTAAAAGGCTTTAGAACAATTTACAAATCAACTGTAAAAATCCACTGAGGGTGACTGTACATGCTGAACTTCTAAGATTGATATCAAAGAACATCCATTTGTAGCACCTTACCTGAGACTGGCAATAAATTGGTGCCAGACAAAATATGAGTTCAACCTCAAAGGTTAATTTCTCTGTTTCATTTATCAAAGTGTTTTATTGAATAAAAATAGTCAACTATGGGGGTCCCAGGATGGCTCTGTTGGTTAAGCAACCGACTTTTGACTTTGGCTCAGATCATGGTGTCAGGGTCATGGGACCAACCCCCAGGTCAGTCTCTGAGCTCAGCATGGAGTCTGTTTGAGATTCACTCCTTCTCCCTACCCCTTTGCTCCTCCCCTCTCTAAAATAAAGAAATAAAATCCTTTAAAAAAATCGACTGTGTTAAATGAATGAAATTTTCTTAATCACCTTAGTTCTTTAACTTAAAAAACGTTTAAATTGGGCGGCCCGGGTGGCTCAGTGGTTTAGTGCCACCTTCAGCCCAGGGTGTGATCCTGGAGACCCGTGATAGAGTCCCACATCGGGCTCCCTGCATGGAGCCTGCTTCTCCCTCTGCCTGTGTCTCTGCCTCTCTCCCTCTCTCTCTCATAAATAATAAACAAAATCTTTAAAATTTTTTTTTAAAAAGTTTAAATTTATTAATAGTAACTCATAAATACTATAATAACTTATATTGTAACTTCCTAAATGGCAATAAATAAGACAAATTATTTCCCCATAATCTACTATTCCAATGTATTTTATTGTATTTTGTTCCCTGGTCATGTTTCTTCTTTAGCTATATTCATAATATATATATAATACATGTGTGTGCACATGAGTGTATTTTGTACTCTACTTTTTTGAATATATCCTTTCATAAATAGTTTTCCATGATATCTCATAGTATAAAAACAATAGTTTTTAATGGCTGTTTAATATTTCGCCGAAAATGGAAATTTAACTCCCTGCTGATGTTGATATTCAGATAGTTTGACTTTGCCTGTAATTGTAAATAATGCAATAGATCTTTTATACACATTTGAATATATTTGGTAATGTTTATTTAGTATAGATCCTAGAAGTGGAATTATTGGGAGATTTTGTATCAATTTATACCACCAACAAAATTGTCTCAGTATACCTTTACCTTTATTTTCTAATTAACAGTTAAGAGTTTTAGTACTTACAGATTCCTCATTCTTCTTTAAAGTTTTTATGGATCCTTGATGTATTGTAAACTCTCTCAATAGGCTCAATAGGCTGTCAATGCTTTGCGAGGTAGAATGTGATTTCTACTCCACGTAGTGGGTATGCTCTTTTGGGACACAAACTTGGGTATACAAAAAATTAACTTTACTTTTCTACGACAGAAATTTCTCACTTACCTATTTAACCTCATGGTAGAAATGAAATTTTGATCAACTCAAAGTAACACAAATGGATTCTGTTTTGATTTTTTCCCCCAGTAAGTTCAGTTCAGAGTCTTAAGACCATCCTACCCTGCTGTTCAAGACTGCACATCAGAGTATGTTGTCTTCTGGTGAAAGCATTGCTTTTGTCTCATCATAAGCATGGGCTTGGTAGTTCTGACAGCATGAGTCTTATGCCATCTTGGCTTCTCCTGGAGTGTAGAACAGATATCGATGTTGTGTCTCTCACAACATCTCTACTAGGTAGATGCTAATGTCATTTTCATTTTCAAAATAGGAAAACTGGGCATACTGAGGTGAATTAATCTGCCCAGTGCTATAACACTAATAAGTGGTAGAGGTAAGAAAGGCAACTGGCAATAGGATCTGGCCTCCATCAGCTCTACAGTACATGTAGTAGATATCATGTGATACTAAGAATCTTTTCTTAGTGATTTTTGTAAGTTAAGTGAGATGATTTTTGTGAAAAGCTGAACATAGTGCCAGGCCCACCATCAATTCTTGATGATTATTATTTATATTTAATTTTCCATTACATTTACTTCCTTCTATGTTCAGATGAAGAAACTAGAGAAATTGTAAAAAAAAAATTGTGTATGTGTGTCTGATCTGTGCTGTTCTTGTTTCAGTATTTAAACCTTAAAATGTTGAAATAAATGAAATGTCATGTTCAAAATTATTATGTTTTGTCTTGTTTCTATACACAGGTCTGCACTATTTCTATGACCAAAAACTAAATTCTGTGTAAATTTCATTTTCCTTTTGAATGGATTACAACAAGTGGAACTGACTTTTCCAATTACCTACTCAATTGACCTGGTACAAAGAAGGTTAAAGTTCCCACCTAATATATGATCATTAAAGCTTTTCATGTAGCTTTTCAGACAAGGCAGTCTGGGAAAACCCTGACACAACATCATTTTTGGTGCCAGACTGATGAAGCATTTAGCATTTGTCAGTTATAGGAGGAGAAGAGGATATATTAATTAGATGTACTACTTTACTTAGACAACATGGAAAAAATTTTCTGTTGTTTTTTTTTTTAAAAGAAACATGTTAGATAATAAAAGGTAAATATAGGGTGGCTTAGATAATCTAAAGAATCCCTTTTATAATACCAGAATTTTGAAATCTATTTTATGTATATATGTATGTGTGTGTGTGTGTGTGTGTGTGTGTATATATATATATATATATATATATATATATATATATATTTGGGAAGTATGCACTAAACAATATTTTTCATCATCATTTTGTTAATTTTATGGTTGATAATTTCACCAAGGATGATTTCTAATGCCTAGTACCAGCTGAGGTAAATTATGAAAAGAAGTTTTGGGGAAAAACATTATTTACCTAGAGAATCAATTTCTCAGCTGCCACACACTTCTTCAACCTTGTAAACAATTTTTTTTTTGCGAACTTCCGAAATGTTGCAAAAACAAACAGTGAGTAAATCCAATAATTGTCCTCTAAGATTTTAGTCTTAGTTGAAATCAATCATGTAAGCCATTTATCTCCTCTTTTTCCTCCTCATCCCCCACCCCCCCCACTAGACCAGTGTGGGCTGGTCACTTGAATGGCGTTCATCCACATGTGTTTCAGTTTGAGGATCCTTCACCATAATTGATGAAGGATTATTTTTCTTTTTCTTTAAGACAGCTACACAGCATGCTTTTGGCACTGGGTTCCATAAAAGGACTCTAAATTCCATCTTTTAAATATTTTACAAGTTTTTTGAACATTGAGTTCTGTACATCAGTATTCAGAGGAAAAAAAATGTCTGGATTGCATATATAAGATCAGCACTTTATTCTAGGGCACCAATTCATGTTTATCTTATTTACAGAACTAGCTACTATTGTAAAAATCATGTATTGTATTGTAGTATATTATAGTGAAATCCTTAGGATGGTTTTATTTTATTTCTTTTTAATTTTATTTCTTTGAGAGAGAGAGAGAGAGAGAGAGAGAGCATGGGTGGGTGTGAGGGAGAAGCAGGGGGTGAAGCAGACTCCCCGCTGAGCAGGGGGTTTGATCCCAGGACCCTGAGATCATGACCTGAGCTGAAGGCAGACACTTAACCAACTGAGCCACCCAGGCACCCCCTTAGGAAGGTTTTATATTCTTGTTAACTTACACTGTGGTATTAACCAAACTAGATTTGGTTTCTTAACTTATCTCCTTGGGTGGAAATTTAAAAAAAAATGTTTTTGTATTGTTTTCACATTTTTGCTACAGAATATCTGATTTCAGTGTATATTGATAGTGGGAACTTAGGTTTAGTTCCAACGATGCAAAGTAGCTATTGCTAACCTTTCTCCCTTTTTTCTCTCTCTTGAAGAATAAACTAAGACATGGAAGACTTAGGAAAGCATCTAAGAAAACATGTGTAGAACTAGTAGTTGTAGATAAAACCCAGATTTTCTACCTTTGATAAGTGCTCGGTTTTAATTATATTCTAAGTCTTATGAACTCAAGAAGAACATGTAAATCACAGCATTTTCTTTGTATTTTATTTTTAAAAGATTTTATTTATTTATTCATGAGAAACACAGAAAGAGACAGAGAGAGGCAGAGACACAGGCAGAGGGAGAAGCAGGCTCCACGCAGGGAGCCTGACGTGGGACTGGATCCGGGGTCTCCAGGATCACACCCTGGGCTGAAGGCGGCGCTAAACAGCTGAGCCAACCAGGCTGCCCTTTCTTTGTATTTTAATGTCTCCATTTAAAATATCATTTTTCATGCCTTTGTCAGTTACAGGAGGTAGTTGCACATTCCTACGTTAATAAGATGTAATATTTAACTATACCGCAGAATATGTCATTATTTCCCTTCATTTTGAAGGTCAAAAATCTTTCTGGACCTTAGAAATAGGGCTTAGAAAAGAGAGACAAAAACCTTAGAATACCATATTCAACTTCCATTAAATTATGCAGATCTCAAGGTATTGGATGTCATACTGCTATGAAATATTTTATAGATATTGCCAATTTGTGTATGTTAATGTCAGCTTTGTATCTGTTTGTTAGCATTAGAGAGTACAAATAGTGGGAGGAACTGCCTATGTGCTAAACTAGCTGTGAGTCATGAATTCTGACTCTTGATCTCATCAGGACTTATCTTATCATAAACCAGTGGGGAGCAGAGATTGTGAGGCTCCTCCCGTGTACATTTAGATACACAGGGCCAGCTCTCTTAGTGGGGCTGATGCCAAAGATAAGTGTTGAAGGTGAATGGTTGTGGCCATCCTGTGCTGTCTGAGGAAAAACACTGTAATGTGTTACGCCCAACATCCACTTGTAGTCATATCAAGATCCGAAGTTTGGGTTCTCAACAAGTCATTGCGAGCAGAGCTTAGAATTGTGCAAGAGACTTAATCATATTCGGTCTTTATTCTAGTAAGAATATTTTAAATCTAAAAGGTCTTCTATTCAGGACTTTATTTTTATTGCCCCCGTGTGTCACATCTGCAATTGTTTCCGTATAAAGAGTCGATAGCCTGCCTCGGATTTTGGATATTGTTATCCAGAACTGTGAAATTATTAGCTCTTTCTGAACTATGCTGAAGTAGAACTTTAGCTCTTCTGTACATGTTTACAATGTTTTTCTTTTGCCAATTGAAGGAGACACAAGAGCTTAGTATAGGCTCATGCACAGGTTTTATAGGATGTCAGACAAAATGATTTTTTATTGAGGAAGGGTCAAAGAAGTTGTGTTTTCTGTTGAGTCACACTATACAATATGAGGGCCACGTTATAAAAATTCAGGGCTCCCACAAGAAGGCAAAGGCTAAGAATGGTGATTTAAGGCTACATTATCCTGTTTCTAATTCCTTCTCTTTCTTCCTGCGGAAATGTAATTGCAGAAGCTGGGAGAAGGGATTGGAGCATGGGCTTCTATATCTGCCTTGAAGAGAGTCGTAAAGTCAGTTTTATGAGTCTCTCTCTAGCCTCGTTCTACTTTTCCAAATTAAAGGAGACAATATGACAATCTCACCAGGCTGGGATCTTACATCTTAATTTGCAAACTCAGCAGCAATAGCAGTATCTGGTTTAAGTAGCTCAGATGAAAGTGTTGAAATTAACGGCTTATCTCTAGAAATTCAGGAAAATGTTCTATGTGTTAAAGCTAAAGTCATTTTTTTAAAAAGAATATCTTAATTACAGAAATTATTATTTCTTAAAATTGATGTACTCTATATCAGTTTCTTAGTTCAGACAAATGTACCATGGTAATAGAAGATATTAGCGGTGGGAGGAACTGGGTGAAAGGAATCTTAGTACTGTTTTTAAAAACTTTTCTGTAAATCTAAAATTATCCTAAAGCAAGTTGATGTATACATTGCAAAGCCATTATATTTGTCCTAATACATTTGTGATATGACAACCTAAAGACTGGGAAGTATATTCGAAGTGCAGTATTTCTGCATCAGATTAACCGAGAGCTTTCATGGTGTAGGCTGTTGCCCATTTCCAGGATTTTAACTACTATGAGTATTTTTTTTCTTAGTGTCATGTAAAAGGGCTATATCTGCTTTCCTGAAGCATAGTTACCAACTGTTGTGTTTATAGTCCGGTCAAACAGAGCCTCACGTATTACGTGAGGTCCCTTCACCTGCACAGGCTTTGTCAAAGATTTGAAACAACCATGACCAACAGTGTCCCTTGATTATGGCTTCAAAGGACCACCCACTTCTGAGGGTGAGAGGCTAATTCTGACTCTCCAACAGGCCCATTTCAGACCTTAGGAAAACAAGCATTTCATTTAAGCCTTCCCAAACAAGGACAGAGCTTGTTAGGAGCTATGGTTCTAGTATTTGGAACAGAGTCAAGATTAAACCTTCTTACTATTTAGAAGAGAGATGAGAGTTTACAGTTTATCTCATCAAAACAAAACAAAATAAAAACAAAAAAAACTTGAGTGAGAAAAAAATGTGTGTGGGCTTTACACCGATTTTACATGTAATGACACACTATTGATCATCTGGAGAGAAAAGTATCCTTTGACATGTAAATCTGTATACAGTGCTTCTGGAATCTAAATCTGTTCCTTTGTTGCAGTGAAACATTACTAATGAAAACCAAGAAATGCACAAACCTGCATGAAAAAAATAAATATATTGCTAAGACTTTACAAATCACAATGAATTGAGTCACAGCAAAACCTCAAATAAAGGAAACAATGTGGTAATTGGGCCCCTTGTCCTATATAATACACTTGTTGGCATACATTATGGGTTTGCTATCTTCTAAGAGTATTAAATCATTGTACAAGAACATTGCCAAAAAAACTCTTCATTTCCTTTTAGTGACTTCTTACTGCCCTCAGTGGAAGTTTAATAGAAAAGGAAGGACATGATGTAGTTTTAATGACAGGAAACCCATAGCCTTCCAAATGAATAAATTCCATCACTGGCTGCCACAAAGTGTGCTAATTATTTCCTTTGATAAATTAAAAGCTGTAAAAGTCCAAAGTATATAAGCATGTGGTTTACAGTTATAATCAACCTGTCTGCATCACTGAAAGTTCATATTATCCTCATTATTTAATAAGCATTACATTTATTTTTTTAATTCCAGAAAACTGTATCAAAAACATGTGTTAAACTTTTACTGATTTGACAGATTACTGCATAAACTAATTAACCATCCTCTTTCTGAGCTACAGGATGCAAAAATTAAGTACTAATCTATTCCCCAATACCAAACTTTGAGGATGAAAAGAAACTATATTTATAAAGAAAATATAAACTATATTTATGAAAATGTGAAACAAAATCAAGCGAGAGCCACTCATATTCAAAATGTGTAAATAAGTATTACAATATTATACTTGATTTTATTTTATTTTTTTATACTTGATTTTATTAATTTATTTTAAATATCACCAAAATCAAACTTTGGGAGTGCAATAGAGCAATTCTTTTACTCAATAAAATTTATTATGTACCTCTGTGTGCTCTGTATGAATTTATTAACTTCACAAACACTTATTTAACATGTACCATGTGTTCTGGGGATGCAATAGGAACTTAGATAACATCCTGTCCTTGCCTACATGGAGCTTGCAATGTAGTGGGAGAGCTGTGAATGTAGTGATAGTACAATTGTAAACTTGGAAATAGGGTTTGTAGTTTGATGAAAGCCCACTGACTGTGGGGAGAACTGTCCATATCATAGAGGTTAGATTTTCTTCATGGAAGGAGTATCAAACTGAAATACGAGCAATGTGCTGAAGAGGACAGGGAGAAGTTTAGGCAGAGGTATGGCATATACAAAGGCTTTGTGGTGGAACTCATAAAGGTCCCTGTGACATCAGGACATGGAGCGAGGCTGGCCAGAGTCTAGTTTGCCCATCCAGTGCCTTTGTGTACCGTTTATTCAAGGTAGATGCAGACTGTACGTGGATTGTCGAATGGAGTATGGTTGCATTTCATCCTCCATCACCACTTTGCTGAATGCCCAAATGCCATGATTTGCACAATACATATGGCAGTCCTGGGAAGGTGGAATGAGATAAGGTAATGGAGGGGAGGTAGGTAGAGGTCAATTCCTACAAGATGCTATAGAATGAATGCCTGTGTTCCCCACTCCCCAATTCATATGTGGAAACCGAATCCCTAATGTATTAGTACTTAGAAGAGGGGCTTTGGGGAAGTGATTAGGTCATGGGGTGGAGCCCTCATGAATGGGATTAGTGCTCTGACAAGAAGTCTCAGGGAGCTTGCTTGCTTGCTTTCTTTTTAAAGATTTTATTTATTCATGAGAGACAGAGAGAGAGCATGCAGAGACATAGGCAGAGGGAGAAGCAAGCTTCCCACAGGAAACTAGTTGCAGGATTCGATCCCAGGACCCTAGGATCATGACCTGAGCCAAAGGCAGATGCTCAACTACTGAGCCACCCAGGTGCGCCCCCCAGGGAGCTTTCTTGCCCTTTCTACTGTGTAAGGACTCAGCAAGAAGAGAAGATGCCACGTATGAGCCAGGAAGCTGGTACTCACCAGATACTTAATCTGCCAGTGCCTTGGTCTTGGACTTTCCAACCTACAGAATTGTGAGAAATAAATTTCTGTTGTTTATAAACCACCCAGTCTATGGTATTCTGTTATAGTAGCCTGAAAGGACAAAGACTTAAGACTTTGCTACTTTGTAGCAAATTAAAAAGAATGGCTTCTCTTAAGCTTCATGTTAAATGAACTAATTTTACAACTTTAATTTTGTACCATTTCCAACATTTCTCAAGTTCTAACTCAAGTAGCTCTTTGACTGAAGTGAACATAACATCTTATCTTTGTCTTGTCTTTGGATTCAGACATATCTGTTGGGTTCTCAACCATTTGATCTTGTTTAGAATGCCTAGAATAAAAGACATTCAAAGTCATTTAGTAGACCTACATGTATGTTAAATCGAGGCTTCATAATGCCTTACATAAAGGTACTGTGGATCTGTTAGAATTTAATGGATGTTATAATGGTGTCTTACAAAAGAGTTGTAGAATAAATAGGCTATGGTTTCATGCAGTCATTCATTTATCCTTTTTTTTTTAACTCTTAAAAGCTCATGTTAGGTCTACTCTTATTAGGATCTACGAAAGAGAGTAGAAGACTCATGGAATCAGTCCTAGGCCCTGCCCTGACATAGGGCCTAGAAACTGATTCCTACTGGGGAGATCACCTAAACAAATAATTAAGAGACAGAGACAGAGCAATAAGACTCTGACAGGGTATCTTAAATCAGGGGTGAAGGACGTCATTCCAGGCAGAGACTGTAAGGAGCTAGCCTGGCAAAGAAAGGGGGAAGAGCCTTCCAGATGGAGGGGTCAATGAGAAGGGAAGCAAGGGACAGGAAAAGCATGTGGCTGGAGCATAAATGTAGGGAAGAGTGGAGCAGAGGCTGAGACAGGGTGGTAGGAGGACTCCGGTCAAGGGGAGGCTTGAATGTTAAGAAGCTTGGACTTCATTTTTTAGGCTATTGAAGAATCTAGTTTCTTCTCTAGTGATCCAACAAAGGAAGTCCATACATATCTGGGTTTAAGGCCTCAGATCAGATACTATTCTTTACAACTTTGGGTCGAGCAGGTGTTACACAAGTGTTTTTCAGAATGACATGATCAGGAATATGGTGGGAAGACTTTTTCATAACTCAGTTTAGTAGCTCAGATTTGCATTTTAGATATATCACTGGATGTCTGGAAAGAAGCAGAGTTTGCGAGGGCCCCAGCCCTAAGGACAGATACCAATGAGGAAAGTGCTGTAATTGTCCAGGTGAGAGAACTTCAGTAAAGACTCTCTTGGTGTGCGGGAAGAGAAGACAAAAACCTGAGAGGCGTGTAAGAGAGAAAAAACAATTGCCATGCTCACTGATTAATTGAATATTTGGAGTAAAGTAGGAGCAGAAACCAAGGATGACTGCTGTTAGCCTTCTAGCTTGGAAAGCAGAATAGAATGTGGAAGATTAGAAAAGATAAAGGCATCAAAAACACCAAAGCATTCATACATTGAATTAGGAAAAAATTCAGTGCAAGAGGAAATTTCAACAAACATAGACTTTGTTCTTATCCATATGCAATAGCATTTAGTGACACGTAATTGTCCACAATGCTATTAACAAGTTTTTCTTTGGCAAGATGATGGTACTCTACACAGGCGGCTTCTTGGCATTGTCCAAGACAAACCTTTCCTGTGGCAGATTCAGTACATTTTCTTTTACTGTATCTCCACATTCTTTCTTGTCATTTCAGATACTAATTAATCACACCTAACCTCTGTGTATCTGCTTTCTCTTCTCAGTTCTAAATAAACCTAATCCTTTAGCTTCCACTCAGAGACTTTATTTTGCAAACCACGAATCACTTTGCTTCTTCTCTTGGGATCCCATCCAGGGAGTTCATTCCTCAGTTTCAGGGCCTTAAATCAGACACATTTTTCTGGCATTTCTACGCCTTGCATCCAGTAGGTGTTTGATAAGTCTTTTCAAAATGATAAAATCCTGAGGACGGTGGGAAGACTGTCTAGTAACTCCCGCATGCTACAATCCTATTTATTCCAGCTTTTTATCAGCACATTTTTAATCATTAACATGGCATTGGTGACTTATATATGATCCTCTATAATCCTGTCTTTTGTTTATGCTGTATTTGCCTGTGACCAGGTCTTATCATCATTTCTGTACAGTCTGTTCTCCCCTTTTTGCTTGTTCTGATTAAGCTTTTATTCTCATTATTTCTGTTTATTTTCAAGGTCACTTAAAATTATAATTATCTTCTCCACGTTGCTAAGCTTCCCACTCAACTTGGTGCCACTAGTAATTTACTGAGCTCCTCCCAAATTCATCTGTGCCATTAAAGATGTTATAAAATATTTCTGGCTCAGGGTGATTCTTATGAAAACACATTCATGTTGTCCAGGCTGATATTGCATTGTGGCTAACTAATTCTTGAATATTTTCTAACAGGTTAGTGCTCTCATCTAGTTGCAAAAGAGCTTAAATAGTAGCGAATAAAATAACATAACGTCTGTAGAAGATTATAGAATCCTTCCATTAAAAAAAAAAAAAAAAAGAATCCTTCCATTATAGATCATTTAACTTCATGCTTAAATAACCCTGCAAACCAGGGAGGAGAAGGTTTTCAAAGACAAAGAAGCTGAGATTCAAATTAAGTGACTTGAATAAGTCACTCTGCTAGTTAGTAGAACCAGCTCTTAAATGTATATTTACTAGCTTCAAAACCAATGCCCTTACTAGTCTACTATGCTGAACCACTCTGTTTATGTATTAATAAATGGTTTAAGACTAAATTAAGGTCCCTTATTAAAAAAATTCCTGACTACTCTATTCCAACATTGATCTTTCCATTCTTTTTTTTTTTTTTGAGATTTTATTTATTTATTTGACAGAGAGAGAGAGAGAGAAAGAGAGAGAACAAGCAGAGGGAGGAGCATAGAGAGTGGGAGAAGAAGGCTTCCCCACTGAGCAGGGAGCCTGATACAAAACTTAATTCCAGGACCCTGGGATCATGACCTGAGCCAAAGGCAGATGCTTAACTGACTGAGCCACCCAGTGCCCCTGATCTCCCCATTATTTTAATAGCTAAGGCATAATTGGTCTACACAACACAATTCAATTCAACGTGTACTGATGGTTCAGGAAATGCATAAGGCACTGACCTCAATGCTGAAGGGTACATATAATAGTCACGACACTATCTGAAGGAGCTATCTTAATAGATATCAAGGGGTAGACAGTCTAATCTGATACCAAGAACCACAAAGGAGGAAAAAAATTGTAGAGTATTAGGTAGAAGTTATTTATGTGAAGTTTTGAATTTTCTTATTTATTGTTTTAAGAAAAATGGCTCACTCCTTGAGAGTAGATTCTATATAGTCTGTATTTGCATCTTCGAATCACACATGGCAAACTCTGGGCAAATAGTATAGATTTTTAAAATACTTGGTGACTTATTTTGCTGGTTGCACTCCATATTTACTGAATTCCTACTACATGTCCAGTGCTGTGCTAGGCATAATGTGGAATGCAAAACTTGATCTCCTGCAAAGGGAGCACTGATGAACAGGGCGTGTTTGGTAGACATTTAGGACACTCCTTGACCGGACTAGACTCCTGATTCCTGGGTAGAGTTCAGGTTTTGAGGTGAGGAGGAGGAGGAGGAAATAAGCTTGAAAAGATCAGATTGGTCCATATTATAAAAGACTTTGAAAATCAAGCAAAAAAAGTTAGACTTGAGTGGTAAACAAGAAGTATAATTTCCATATCAAACAAATCCATTACCGAGGATGAGAAGAAACATTAAGATTATATTATCAATTGTTTTGTGTGTGGTAAGGTAAGTATTCCAATTCATATTATTTGAGAGATAATAAAATAAAAAGGATTTTCCTTTTTGAAACAAAATAGATTTTCCTTAGTGTTACTTTTGCCCACCTGTCTAGACATTCTTTATCTAGCAGCACATTCATGGCATCCCTTGCTTCTTCTGGAATCTCTGCCTTGCTTCTTTTTCTCTTTTCCACACATTTGTTTCTTCTGGAGCTAATGAACTGTCTCAGCCATCATTTGTGTTTGCAAATGATTATTAAAACCATCATGGTTTCAGTCCAAATGATTTAAGTTCTAAAAAGCTACTCATTTTGTCCTTTAATCAATTGACCTATCCATTCATTTGACATGAATGGAAAAGACAAATTACATGGAAGGAATCTGGATTCTGTGGGCAAGGTAAGGAATAAAAAGAGACAGTTGAGAGCACTGAGAGGCTTCCAAGCGAGTAATGCATTACAGTGTCATATATCCCAAGTGTCTTGTATAGTCTCACATTTAAGAATACCATTATAGTATGTTGTTTATTCCATAAAGAAAAATACAATTAAAAATTTTTAAACATCTCATTAGTATATTTCTGCTACAGTTTTACTTACTTTTTTCATGATGCTGAAGAAGGCCGTTCATGTGGATGCTGGGGGTTGGCTAGGTTCACCCAATGTTAAGTACATTGTTCTCAAATAATTTTCTTATTTTAGATTCTTCCTCAACAACTTGCAAGTGATCATATGCCATAGAACTTTTGTTACTGGTAAGCATGATCAAACCCATAAAAGTTAAATCTGAGAATGTTTAGGTCTGCTGAAGTGAGAAATAAAGTTATTTTTGTAGAAAGAGGCCCCAAAGAATGCTAAAATTTGAAATGGCTTTATTTACAAGGCAAGAAGAAAGCACCAGTAGAGGAAAAAAAAATCAGCATGTCTAGAAAGTAAGTAGACCAAGGTGGAAAAAATAGCCTTAGGTGTTGTTTGAATTAAATAAATGTTACTATGTGAACAGCTCTGGTAAGTAGCATGTTCTTAATGAATGTAGCTTCTAGAATTACTACTACTGGCATTGTGTTACTCTTATTTGTGTTATTGAAATATAGTCTTGGTGAGAAATGAGAAAGGATTAGAACATGTAAAAGTTTCAGAAGTAGGGATGGAAAGGGAAACCGAGATTCTCAAAAATCAGCAGGGGAATGAGGTAGGAGAGACTAGAATTAAGGAGTATTTTTAGGTGACAGGATAATGTAGAGGGAGAGGTCTAGAATGTGCTTCAAGATTTTGAATCATGGCCTATTAGTGAATTGTGAAATCAATCTGAGGATTATGACTGGCCATTAAAAAAACCCAAAATAGAATAGAATTGAAAAGTTCACATGGAGTATCACAGATAATTATTTTGCAAGACTTTTATGTGGACGGTATATGTGAGGACATTTTCAGTAGGTCTACAGTGTATCAAGGCACTATATTTAGCACAGGTCTGAATGAGTCTGGATGATTACAGTCCAGCAACAGGATGGACAGCTCAGAGAAGACTGGTACTCAGACTCCTGAAGGCATGCTGAATGCAATGGGGAACAGAAGCTAAGAGATAAAAAATCAATCCTCTTCATGGATTAGAAATATGAATAAAGGACAGAAGTGGGTTTTTGTTGTTGTTGTTGTTTGTTTGTTTGTTTGTTTGTTTTAGGAAACTTATCCATAGGGGAGCAAGAGGAATTTGGAGTGTGTCTTCTCTTCTGATAGATGATTTATCTTCCTCCAATTTTGATGAGGTTATTGCCATAATTTTTAGTTTCACGGAGATTGGCACTAAAATGGACTTAAGATGACAGTTTTGTGAATTCAGAAATTCAACCCAATATCACTATGCTAATATATCTGAAGAATTTTTGCTTCCATAAGGAAACAGTATCTTTCTTAAGTGGGAGCATATGGGTCTCTTGGTTTTCTTATTGCTAAAGGTAGTGTCTGAACAGTGTTTTACTGTTCTGAAAGAAAGAATATTCTAAGACTCTGAAGATGGAAACAATATAATTTGATTTTTAAAATAATTTATAACTGTCTATCATGAATGTATATCTCCATGTCAAAATATTAACTTGTGATATGGACGCAGATTCTAACTGATTGGACCATAAGATTTCCAGTTTTCTAAGCTGCGCATAGCTCTAGGATTCTTTTTTTTGGCCTTTATTTTTCCCAACTCCAGAAATGCAACCTCTTTCAAACGAATTCTTATTAATTCTCTTTGAAATGCATACTGGTTCTGATTCTTCCTTCCTAATCACGATACCACAGGGGTATAGCATGAATTATCTCTGCCTGGATCATTATGACCTACTTCCTCTCTGCCTTCCCTAGGCAGCCCTTCCTAGACTCGGGCCTGTCTTCTAAGGGGCTGCTTCAATGGGATTGCTTGCCTTGCTCAAAATCCCTTGATGGCAGGGGTACCTGGGTGGCTCATTCTGTTAAGTGGCTGACTATTGATGTCCACTCAAGTTATAATCTCAGGGTACTGAGTTAGAGCCCTGACTTGGGCTCTGTCCTCAGCAGGGAGTCTGCTTGAGATTGTCTCTCTCCTTCTCCCTCTGCCCCTCCCCACCTCACATGTGTGTGATCTCTCTCTCTCTCTCTCTCTCTTTCTCTAACACAAATAAAAAACTGTCTAAAACAAAACAAAAGCTACTTGATGAGACAATTAGATTTCCATGTAAGAAAAAACAAAGGGAGGGATTCTGGTCCTATCTTACATCATGCACATAATTCCAAATAGAATTAAAATCTAAATGGGCATGGCAAAACAAAACACGGCTTAGAAGGCAATTCAGGAAAAGAACGTCATTAAATGGAGGGTTACCAAGGGTTCTTTAAACAAACATGAGAAGCACTAACAACAAAAAGGATAGATAGCTCAGACTAAATACAAATGAGAAATTAATGTTAATTAAGATTAGGTTTCATTCAAAGACACCACATAAAAATGAAAAGCTTCAGAATAGAAGGTATTTGCAACACATATCCAACAAAACTCTAGTATCCAAAATATTTTAAAGAACTCCTACAAAACAATATGAAAAACCAGACAACCTTAGTGAAGGAAAACAAGCAAAAGAACAGGCGCTTTACAAGAGAAAAAAACAGAAACAACTCCTTGATGAGTGTTTATGCAAACTCCAAATTCTGCTTCAAGATCTTTTGCAAACACGCCCTTCACGCCCTTCCAAAGACTGCCTTTCACCCACTTTCCTTCAGACTTCCAAAGAGTCAAACTCAGTATTTCTCAATTAAACCTTGTCTTTTCCTCTCTGCAGGCTTTCAAAAACAGATAGGGAATGCCGCAGCTCCTAGAATCCCTCCCTGTTCGCAAACATACATATGCTATCGATCCCCTCTAGTATGAGCAAGGATCTACGTTCCAGTCATTTGTTTTAAAATGTCTCATGGTCCTTGTGTTCTTCCTTTGTATCAAATTTTCCTTTCTCTGTTCGTCTCCTTTCCTTCAACCAGACCCTGAAACTCATTGAGGTCAGGAAGCACATCTCCTTTTTTAAAAAAATCTGTACATTTTTCTAGGATGTACTTTATGTAGACTAGATATTTTTGATTGATGATAGTGAAAAGAGAATGTCTTTTCTGGATATTTTCTCAGTGTAAATGAGGTCATCATAATAGCATCTGCAATTACTCTGAAGCTTTGCTCTTCAGCTCATTTAGTTTGAAAAAACATTTTGCTAAAATAAAAGTAATTTCTCTCTCCTTAGTTTGTGTCATCCACATCGTGTCCACTTTCTCTTCTCACATCAAAGGACTCATACTATGCTGCTGATCCCATCCCATAGGTATTTCTTGGATCTATCTTAGATCTCTGATCTCATCTCCTTTCCATCCTCATGGCTACTGTCTGGGTTTTGGTTCTCATCATTCCACCTGGAACTTTCCATACACTCTTTCTCGATGTGGAGCTGTCCTCCAAACTGCTATGGACTGACAGATAGCCCAGCACTTGAATCCTGGCAGTGTCACTTGTAATTTGAGTGGGAATAGGAGGAAAAGGAGACAAAGAATTAATGCAAAAAAAAACTTCCAAAGAAATAACCACTAATTGACAGCAAGAGAGGAAGAGTAATCAGTGATGACTTTGGGCTTTTGAGTTTGAAAATGGTATGTATGATGAGATAATAATAGGAAATTTATAACAATGAGTGAACAAATAGTTCTTGTTCTGTGGTTGTTAGTATGGTACATTTGATCCTTAAAATATTCTCACAAAACTGATACCGTTTTCTAGAATTGTTCATTATTATTTTGAGCAAGTCACTCAAGCTGTGCCTCAGTTTCTTATATATAGAATGTGGTTAACAACACCTACCCCTTCGGGGTATGATAAGGATCAAATAAGAGGAGAAGTTATAATCTTAGAATGGCAACAGGCACATAGTTTGGGATGAGAAAATGTGAGCTGTTATAATGATAATGGTGGTGGCATATGAAATGTCTGACCAGATTCTGGCTCCCCACTCCACCCAAGCCAAATTAATCACACTCCTTAAACACATTTCTTAGCCAGGGGTGTTCTCATCATCCCTTTTCTGCAAATAAAATGTAAGCATCCTTGTCATTCTTTAGAACTAATTCTAAATTCCCTCTAATATTTCCTTATTATTCTAAGTACTGTGAGCAATTCCTACTTCCAAGGTCCCTAAAAGTTTAATATAATTTTTGAAGCACCTGTAATACTATAATGATATTTGATGTGATAATATATTATGGTTTTTAACACATGGAATTTAGGGAAAATGTGTATCTGAAAATAGGGCTTATTGTTTTATTTTCTCACTGTAAGAAAGTGCACATTGTAAAAAAGTTGGGAAAAAAACTCTAAAAATTAAAAATAATCTGTAATGTGATCACCTAAGATAACCATCACTTATAATTGACAATGTTTACCTAAAATATCTAAAGGCATTAAAAAAATTCCATTGGGTTTGTCCTATGTTACAGTTTTGATTCTGGTTTGTTTTAGATTTGTTTCTGGCTTGAAGATCGTACCATTTAAGGGTGTCTATCTCAATCATTTCGTGTTGACCACACTATCAAACAATTTGTCATAAACTCTCATGTGCTCTGCTTTTCTCATCCTCGTTTCTTCCTTCACTCATTTCAAAAGTGACTAAAGAAGCTATATTAAATAAATGTCTGTTTCATGAATTAAAGTCTAGTTAACCATTATGGCATTAGACCCTCTACTTTGTTTTCTAAGAAATGAATCAATTCATTGTCCTTATTAATTGATATTTGAAATTCATCTTTATATTACTCATTAGTTTTGTTTCAAAGGTTTGAAAACAGTTAAGAGGGATTTCTGGGTGGTTCAGCGGCTTAGCGCCTGCTTTTGGCCCAGGACGCGATCCTGGAGTCCCGGGATCGAGTCCCGCGTCGGGCTCCCGGTGCATGGAGCCTGCTTCTCCCTCTGCCTGTGTCTCTGCCTCTCTCTCTCTCTCTCTCTCTCTCTCTCTCTCTCTGTCTATCTTGAATAAATAAATAAAATCTTAAAAAAAAAAAGAAAATAGTTAAGATGTGAAAAATTAAGTTGACATGGTGATGTCTACACATGCTGCCTTCTGATCATTCTTTGTTTGGAAGAATAGAGTATTGAAGAGATGGAAGAAAAATGTAGCACATTTGTTCTTGGGCAAAGGACAAATTTACATCTGGAAATTGCCCTTTAAAACAGCAACATTTAATGTCAACTGTGTCTTAGCACAGTTCAATTCAAAGCGAATCTTACATTTTGTTATTTCTTTTAACGATTAACTCTGCTTGGGAGGTTAAGCGTATCTCTGAGGTGTACTTTGATAAATATGTCCCCATTCTTCTGGATGAGAAAAGCATCAGGAAATCTTTTTTTTTTTTTTAATTGAAAATGTAAGGATACTATTCTTGCCTTCATATAACAAGTTTGTTTCCAGGCTTCTGGTTAGTGGAGGACAGATCTAGAAGACACACGAAAAATCATGGAGGTAGGTTTTATAAAGAATTCCTTAGAGAGAGAAAAAAATACTAATATTATTATTAATAAATTATGAGGGGTTTTTTTTTTTTTGGTTTATACGTGTTTTAGCAACCTGTAGGCATCAGTTGCATTTTTTAATCCTCTTGGGAATATTTTACTTTTGGCTAGCTGAATGCTAGGAATGCTTTATGCAGTATTTTCTAATTTCCTAGTGTCACAACTGAGTGTAAAGGGCTGCTTCCGAAAGAATACCCCTGTGTAGGATCTGCTAGGTTAAAGAGAACTCCCTGGGAAAAAAAACAATTATCCACACTTATCTGAAAGTTGGCACTATCATGAATGAGAGGCATAATAATATTATGGTAAGATACATTTCCTTTTTCAGTCAATGTGGGGACAAAGGAATGGGAGATGAAACAGCTTCCCCATGGCTCTTGGAGTTAACTAAAACAGAGTTCCTTAAAATATTGTTTATTGCAGTGATATTTGTGCTACTTGGTTAAGGATCTCAACATCTCTACCATCAAATTTCTCTTCAAAGCCTTGTGACATTTTTAAAGCCTTGTGACATTTTTAGAAGAAATAACAGTGGTCTGAAAATTGGCAAATAATATCTCAGTATAAGGACAGATCATTTCAGGAGGAATAAGAAAGACTCAGACATGTACAGAGCTTTAGAGGAATTCTCTTTTAAGAATTTTTCTCTGTTTAAGGAGGAGTTCTTCATTAAAACAAAACAAGGCAAGTGTTAGAACTTGACTTACATATACTAATCATGAAATAATGTGAACAACCGTAAAATTTAACCAGTGCTTGTTATGGACCAAATTGAATTAGTTTATTTGAACAAAATACTTTTCTAATGATTTTACTAACAGACTCCTAATTCTTTGCAAAAAGGATATAACTAGAGATTATTTAAAAGACTAGAGAAGCATAAACAAATGATAAATTTAGGGCAAGAACTTTGCCCTGGACACCTTGTTTTGTCACGGCTGTGTTTCATTTCTTTGGATAGCATTTTTAAGAGAAGAGTGTTTGGCTGCTAGTTAGAGGGTTATACTCCCCCTCTTTTTCAGGGAGAACCAGGCAAGGAAATTATGATGTGTGCCATATTGTAAAAAGAAACATTTGCTTCGAAGCCTGTAGCTGACATTTTTATGCAAGATCTTGTGCGTTCAAGGCAATGAAAAGCTGGAAAATGTTTTCCTTTTAGAGTGTGAGGAGGATCTCACGTTAAAATAAGCCATATTTACTGGTTTCTGATTTAAAATGTCATGTTTTGGCTTATTTCTTCCACTAGGTGCCGGTTAACCACAAGTATAATATGCTTAATATTGCTACAGAACTGGACTCACTCTGAATATATTGTGGAGTTTGGACAAAATAAGTTTTCTTTTTCTAGAACCTTTGCAGAATGTATCTGATAAGTGTTTTAGTAAAATATGAAGAAATGGTTAAGTTCTTAGAGTGTTCCATTAATTTAATTTCATTAGCTCATCATGCATCTGAAATGGACATATCTCATATTTCAATATTTCAAAATTTTCTTATTTTCTCCTTTGCTAAAGAATCATGCTTTTCTTCACAAGCCCAATGTTCATGAGAGGACTTTTATGCACCTGTCTTCATGTGTTCCACTGTCCACTTTTGCCTCTGCCAACAAAGGGCTTTACAGGTTAATGTGATTCTATTACCTCTTCTCTTCATCTTGGCTTATTAGTGGGTAGATGAGCGAAGAGCACGGAACACAGGGCCCTCAGCTGGAGCTTGTTCCTGCTCATGTGAAGAATGTCTCTTGATGACCGATCATCCAAATGGAGTAGTCGGAGATAAAATTGCAAATCTCACCTTTTACACAAACTTAGTTTAAAATTTGTATGAATTTATAAGCTTTAAAATAGTCAGAATAGCACAGATCCTGACATAATCAGTAATAAGTGTAAATATAACAAGTGCGTGTCATCAGTTTTCTTATTCACAAATCATCAAGTTAATAGGTAAATAACAGCTTTCTTACTGAATGTTACCACCACAAAAGCAGAAATTATTTTCTATATTGTTTACTGATGTGTCTTCAGTATTTCATACTCATTCACTCATTGATTGATTCATTCGTTCATTCAAAAAGCATTTACTGAGCACCTAGTACAAGCTTGCCAAGTACTGGAAGGAGAATGTTGAGTAAAACATGTATGACTCCTGCTTTCATGGGTGTGTAGTTTAGTAGGATAAACATATATCAAACAAATTACCAGAAAAGAAATAATAAACATATAAATGCTGATGAAGCAAAAAAGTGTACAAGAGATTTTAAGAGACAAACTAAGTAGTGTTATTAGTGATATAATAGTAATTAGGAATATTTGGAGAAGATGGCAGTCAGGAAAACTTCTCTGATGGCAATGACATTTAAGTGAGATCTAGGTGATGACTTGGATTAGCCAGGAGTGCAATGAGTAGAAGGGTAGCTCCAGGTATGGCTGGAGAGATAGATGGGGTAACTCATGTAAGATTGGGTATGAACTGGGAATTTATTCTAAGAACTAAGAAATGCCATTAATGATTTTTGGGCAAGGAATGACCCAGGTTATATTTTAGAAAGATTGTCTGGATGCTGCATGGAAACTGAATATAGGGGAATAAGAGTAGAATGGGAAAGAAAAATTAGGGACTATCACAATACTTCAGGACCCAAGAAATTGTTGGCTTATTTCCAAGAGTATGGCAATGAAGATGTAAGAATAAGAATGGTAAGTTCAATATGTTTTGGAGGTCTGATTCCTGGATCTTTATGATGGTTTGGATGTGGAGTTAAGGATGAGAAAGGTGTCAACAATTGCTACCAGGTTTCTAGGTTGAGCAATTAGGTGGGTTTCAGTGTGATTTATACAGAAAAGGGAGAATTAAAATAGAGCAAATATCAGGTTGATGATCAAGAAATCAGTTTTAGATGTATTAAATTTAGGATGCCTGAAGACATCTAAGTGATGATGTCAATTAGGAAGACATAAAAAGTGTTTGGATTGGATCTATAAATTTAGACTTCACTAACATATAATGGATTTTAAAACCAGAGGGATAGGCAAGATGGCTTAGAGCAATATTTCCCAAACTTGTTGAAACATAGAGATTCCTGAGCAATTGTTTAGAATATATACTCACAGGCTCTATCACAGATCTACTGAGTCAGAATTTCTAGGATTGGTTAAAAGGTAATCTGTGTTCTTAATAAGCACCCTAGCTGCTTTTTATAAGCAGGTGTATTTGGGAAACACAAAGCTAGACAAACCATATAGACCAAGCTCAGAATTCTAGTATTTCACGATGTGGGGGGGAGGGATGGTGGGAGTATGGTTATCAGGAAGAAGAATGGGAGAACAGGGGTGCCTGGGTGGTGTCTTCCTTTGGCTCAGGTCATGATCCCAGAGTTCTGGGATCAAGCCCTGCATCAGGCTCCTTGTTCCCACTACCCCCTGCTTATGCTTTCTCTCTCTTTTTTTGTCAAATAAATACATAAAATCTTAAAAAAAAAAAAAAAAAAAAAGAATGGGAGAACCACGGAAGCATTAGAAATCGTAGGGTCTGAATCAAAAACTAATGCTCTCAATCCCTCTGCTACAGATTTAATAAACAGTACCACTAAATAGCTTTATTTTATATTTTCACATCCCATGTTACTTTTGAAGATGTCCGTATCGTTATTTAATATGGATTTATAGGGATCCCTGGGTGGCGCAGCGGTTTGGTGCCTGCCTTTGGCCCAGGGCACGATCCTGGAGAACCGGGATCGAATCCCACGTCGGGGTCCTGGTGCATGGAGCCTGCTTCTCCCTCTGCCTGTGTCTCTGCCTCTCTCTCTCTCTCTCTCTCTGTGACTATCATAAATAAATAAATAATAAAAGAATGTTTTAAAAAAATAATACGGATTTATACACACAAGGCTTTCCCATATATTTTACCAAATTATGAGGCAGCAGGCAATTGGAATTATTTTTGCTCTTTCTGTATTTAAAATATTGTCTGTCTCTTTCAAGGAAAACAGTGCTGTGTAAGTCAAATAAGTATATTTTGACAAATTTGGAAGCTAGAGATAAGAATCCTGGCCTCATAAATGGAAGCAGCCCCAGAACTCTTTCTGTAAATATGGCGTTTTACCATTAGAATATGATCATTTAAAATCATAAACAGCAAGTATAATGAGGCTATGAAGATTGCATATGAGGTGTGACATTCTTTTCTGTGAATTTCATAACTGCCATTTTGATTTTATTGTGGTTTACTTCATCCTCAATGGTGCTATTAGGAAAACCAAAAGAGTCTCTTGCTCTTAACATTTAAAGTTCTTGCTCTTAGCTCAGCCCAGGCCACAAAAAGGGAGGAGGAAATGAAACCCTATATTTCACTGTCATAGACTTACACCCTATATTCAAGTCAAATTATATTTATTAAGATCAAAGGGAATTTCTATGGTTATTTGTTTGCAGATTTAAAGCTTTAAGGAAAATATTAAATAGTATGAAGATATACATTCACTTCCTATCTCAACATGAGTGAAATTGGTTGAGTTTATTCTATAAGTTTTGGTGGTTCTATTTTCTGTCTTTATTATCTAGTGTTTAAGTGAAGGTGAGCTTAGCCGATCTGTTTTATGTCTATGTGACATGCATCCTCCTTCTTTTTTGGCTCTCTTCTCCCTCTTGGGTCTTGACTTCTATCACTATTTTGGAAAGTCAGGAAGTCAGCCAGAATAAAATGAAGTCTAGCAGATTTTTTTAATAGCATTTATTTAGGACAGTAATTCCAGGGGCAGCGAGTCCACCATTAGCAAGGATATATTGGTTACTTTTATTATGTATGTCTGAATTCCTTGTCTGTCATGCCACACGTAAACCCAGAAGAGAACAGTTAGCAGATTTGTGGTTTGCACTGTCTCTGAGATGTTGCCTTAAATACCTGATTCATAATTCTCTGGGGGGAAATCTCACTCTCTGGACAGTGGGAGATGAAGGTGCTGGGATGCCATTAGAAGCAGTGTTGGTCTTCTGTGCACTGCAGAATCCAGTTCTTTCTCCAGCTAAGCCTGGAATTTTAAATCCAGGAATATAGCTAAGAACCCTGACTTCTTGGTTCTGCCCACTGCTAATTGTCAATCAAGACAATGATTTAAAAAAAAATTAAAATTTGGACTCAACAACGTATTGAAGGTATATTTTCTGAGTAATTCATGGTATTAAGTATGGACTTGCTGATGAAGGAACACGTTGGTGATGTTTATACTGACAACATCTGATAAAATGTCATGTGATAAATGTGGGAATATATCCCAATGTGGTAAAATATGGGAGTATATCAACATAAGCTCTGAGTAAGAGCAAGTTATTGAAAGGCATCTGGCTGTCATGACAACAGCGATCCCTAATGAATCTGCACGGATAAAGACTAGCACTTCTCCTAGTGGCTTTGCTATCTCCACACATTTCATTTATATCAGACACATTGAGAAAAAAATGTATGTTCTAGAACTCGAATGGAATTTTCTTGATAGGTGGAAGGACTAATGAGGTAAGGAAGATTACTAAGAGAACAGAAAGAAAGGCCTTGTATTCCAGTATTAGCCTTTTTTGGATTCCTTTGCAATTTGTGTCCTCAGGGTGTGATGGAATGGATGGACGGCAGTGATGATGAAATTAGGCTAAATTAAATGACCAAAGTGTGGGTTCTGTTCACATGCTGCTTATCACCTCTGCAACTTAATGCCTGCATTTTAAACTGAGAGAGTAATACCTCTCATGCATCTTTCACAGGGCTTTTCTATAGAAAGCAAGTGAAAAAAGTCCTATAAAACTCTAAAATTTTATGTCAATTCAAAAATATTTGTTCTTTTATAAGCTGTACAAGTTGAGCATTGTGAAGGACTGAAGAAATTCAAATAGTAGTTAGTAGTACATCAAGTTACTCAAATAAAAATAAAATTTTAAAAATCAAATTAGGAAAGTATAATTTAAAAACAAAAAGAAAAAGAAAGGAGAAAAATGAGTGGGAAATATCAGAAAGGGAGACAAAACATGAGAGACTCCTAACTCTGGGAAACGAACTAGGGGTGGTGGAGGAGGAGGTGGGTGGGGGGTGGGGGTGACTGGGTGACGGGCACTGAGGGGGGCACTTGATGGGATGAGCACTGGGTGTTATTCTATATGTTGGCAAATTGAACACCAATAAAAAATAAATTTATAAAAAAAATAAAGGAGCTAAAATGTTACTTAAATGCAAAAAAAAAAAAAGTTGCTAAAAGAGTAAATCCAAAAACAAAGCAAATGATAGTAGTAGTAATAGTTGTAGTAGAAGTTGTAGTAGTGGACGTAGTAGCAGTAGCCAGAATTTGTTGAGCACCTGACACATGCTAAGAGCTGATCTGAGGGTCAGATTCTTTAGATACATTGCCTTAATATTCACAGTAACTTTATAAAGTAGATTTAAAAAAAACTCAATTGCATATATGAAGAAATTGCATTTCAGAGAGAAATGAAGCAATTTGCCCAAAGTCACAACAGATAAGAAAGAATGGTGTCAATAATCCCCAGTCTATGAATGACACACAGACCTGCACGGAACAAAAGGATACAGATGGCACCGATTTCCAGTACTTAGCTTTTCTTCCGGCTTGGAGCTGTCATTAATACATTCCTAATTTCATATTTTTATCTTTTGCACTAAGATGCAAAGAATCAGCTCTACAGGGTGCTTGTTTTTCTTTGATTTTTTGGAAACTAGCATAATTGGAAGAGACTGAAATTACCAAGATCTTTATGTGCAACTCCACATGCAGAATAAGAATAGTAAGCATATTGTCTCTGTTGCATTCTTCCATTAAGTTTCCAAAATAACCTGATGGAGATTTTGAAAATATCTGTACCTAAGTAAGTGTGTTAGTGAGACTGATGTCAGAGAAAAAAAAAAAAAAGAAGATAACTTTATAAAATAGGTCACTAACTGGAAAATATCAGTGAAATTGCAAGATCTTATTTTTCTTCAAATGAACATGACTATAAGGTAAGTCTTAAAATGACTAAGCTTTGGAAAGATCAAACTGGATAGTTATTACAAAAGGTAAAATAATTTAATACACAAATAATGACGCAGCATCTTTCAAAATTATGTCCTTAAAAAACTAAATATGCAATATGAAAAAATGCCATATAATTATTCATCCATTGTAAGATATTACTAAGAGAAAAAAAAATCTTGTAATGTCAATTTAACTGAAAGTAAGTTTAAGGAAATTACTCATCTCAAGAAAAAAGAGCCCTAATTGGCAATTCATAGAAAACCTTCTAACAGCCAACAAACATAGGAAAAACCCCCACAAAACCTTGCAACTTGCTATTCAAACATTCAAATTAAAAGGAGAAAAACTATTTCAGCTATCAAAAAGCCACAGGGTTAAACAATTTAAAACAGGTAAGCCTTTCTGTGACTGGCAGGCTTGTTGGCTGCTAGTAAAAGGGAAGGTGATACAATCATGATGAAAAGACATTTGGAAATGTTATTAAATAACTTCAAAAATGTCATACTTTTTGAACCTGTAGTTCCATTTCTGAGCAAATAGAGATGAAGTAGGTTAAGTATAAGTATCATCTTTTAATTGTTGTTTTTTATAGTAAAAAATTAGAAAAACACTATGTTCAAAATAAAATATTTTGGTGAAGATACATATGGCAGTGCACACTATCCAACCATTAAATATTTTAGAAAAAAAATATATTTTTGAATATTATCTAACAGAGAGATTATAATTAGGTGGAAAAAACAAATATAAAAATACATACAAAGTATACACATGATTTTGTTTAAAAACATGGAGCACTAGGAAAAAAATACTAGAAGAAACATGCTGAATTTGGGTGGAGGCATAAAATTTAGTTTTTCTTTATAAACTCTGTATTTCCAAAGTTTGTTCAAGAGCATATAATATAAAAAGCTTATATGAAATTGTTTGTAAGCGTATTAAATAATGTTAAAAAAATGAGTGATGCTAAACAATAAACTACTTTGACAGTTAATTAAGGAAGTGAGTAATTAACCCTAATAGGCCATCGTTTTATTTGTAAGAATAAAATATTTATAATTTTCTAAAAGATCTCTGCCTGACATTTTATTTGGCTTGAAGGGGACTCTGTCATTGTCAGACATAAGATCCTTCAGTTGTTTAAAATGAATCCATCGATGCAACTGCTTTCTTTCCCTGGAAGTAGACTGCACTTTTTCCGATTTCTATTGTTGTATTTTCTTAGTTGTCTAAATAATCTATGCCCAGAGAGATAATGTTTTGGCAACCCATACTGGTTGTTCCTTTCTTCATAGTCACTAAAAAAGTAAATCCTTCAGGAGAACATTTCTTTAGCTTACTTTTTCATTATTTCCAGAGGCAAAAACTGGCAGGGCAATTTATAATTCAATTTTTGCTAAATCCATGACACCCAATATATATGTCAGGCATTTCAACGGCAGGGTACTTTGGGGATAGGTGATAAATTGTACTGATTATAAGTGCAAGCTGTTCTTCTAAAACATCATATCAAAAAGAAGGTAGGTACCATTAGGAAAATGTAATGTGTCTTTCGATTGTCCAGAAACATCAGAAATAATCACTTCGGGTGAATATATTCCCCTTAGTGTTATACAGCAAAATATTACGGTTCTTACCATGTTTTTGATAGCACTCATCTGGAGAAAGGGGAAAAAAGACCCTATCAGTTCACAAACCTATCACAGGCTGGTAGTCTTTCAGCAGGCACGTAGCTCTTAGAGTTGCAATAACTCATACCTGCCAGAAAGGACTGACTCTGAAACCCGAAACATGGCCCTAATCATTTTAGGACCGTGTTGGTATATATGAGTAGAATAAATATTATTTTATAATATAATCTCCTCTGATCTTTTTAAACATCCTTTCAGTGTTCCAGATATTGCCCTGTGTGATATACACGGCTTAAGCAAAGCCACAGGATCTCTTAGGTTATCTCCAAAAAAATGCTTAAGAAAAAGTGGACAATTGAAATATAAAATTCTGCTTTGGTGGTAGACATGTACACACCCACACGTGCTGCAGTTAAGTTTGGCATTCCATTAATGAGTGAAGTAATTAAGCAAAGCAAACTGGCGGGTTGGCTACTCCAGGCCTTTAGCATAGGGAATGGGCTAGGGAGCCTTTCACCTCTGGGTCAATGGTTTCTGTTTAATCGGGCTGTTAATGACTAAAAGTCATTGTTTCCATCTGAGAGCTGTTTGGTCTCAATGTGAAGTAAGTTGGTGGTCTGCTATCAGTTTCTTATGTGCAAATGTACAGATCGTGAAATCCACTGCTGCTTTTGCTAGGCTGTTGGACAACTCGGTAAAAATCCTGCTGTTTGAAGGAAATGACAAAAGAAGTCTCTCTCAGAACAGAACATACCTCTATCAGGAAAGGTATTCCTAAATAGAAAGATATAGAGAAAGCTTATTTATGTAGTTTACATAAAATAAGAGAGGACTAGTGAAAGAATGTGCATTTAATCCTCATGGTAGTCTTTTTATATAGTTGTTTCACAAACCCTAACTTACTTGAACCTTCAAGTTACTGTATAGGATAGAGGCCATGCGGATGATCATATTTTAAAGTTTCAGAAGCCAAAGCTCAAAGGGGTCAGGGCTTGCCCACGATCATGCAAGTAGTACATTTTTATGTCAGTGCTGGAGTGGTATGATAGCTTCTTGGAAGAGGGGGACTTGAGGAGGGCTTTCAAGACCTGGGAAAATTGAAGTAGAACAGAAAAGTAAATGATGTTTCAGGAAGGATGTCAGTATGAGCAAATCAAAAAGGTAGAGATTAGCACAGCATGTTCATAGTTGATGACACTGCATACACTTTATGTTATGTGTTCTCATGGGAATACATTTGACTATAGTTTTCAAATAGTTTTAACACACACACAAGTACATTAATGAACACCTGTATGTTCACACAGACTAAGGTTATGTAAACAATAATGAATTGTAAGTGGTGTTCTTTCAACAGAAAAGGTAGCAGTAAAGATCCATTCAGAACAAAATGTTTAACTACTTATGAAGAAGCAGATGTGAAGCTGTTGCTGGAGACAGACAAGAAGTATATAAACCTTCTTTGGGCAGTGGTGGACAGATAAAGACTGTTAGGATCCTAATAGCAAGCTAACAATATCTTGATTAAGGAAGAAGTGCTTCTGGTAATCTCACAGATAAGAAGTTCTTTTCTTAAAAAACATTATTTATTCATGAGAGGCACAGAGAGAGAGAGGCAGAGACAGAGGCAGAAGGAGAAGCAGGCTCTCTGCAGGGAGCTCAACACAGGACTCCATCTCAGGACCCTGGGATAATGGACCTGAGCCACCCAGGAGCCCCAATAAGAGCAGTTCTTGTACTTTTCAGTCAAGAAAATTCCTGAAGTCTGTGGAACATCCTGCTACAGTTGTGAGAGGAAATCTAGCTCAGGTATCTATGTTTCTCAACTGGGAGATGAACTCTCCCACACACAGGGGTTGGAGAAGAGTAGGGATAATTTTGATTTTCACTATGATAGGGGCTCTAATGGGCAAGGCCAGACATGCTCAGCTTCGGTCCCACCCTGTGAACCCTTGCCCAGTCCCCAGTGCCAGGAAACACTGTTAACATTTTTCTCATCAGTTTCTCTGTAGACCCAAGACTATAACTCTAAGACTGACAAAGCAAAAAGACCAATACTCATTATCTCAGTAGTTTTATCTTTATTTATCCTTCACCTACTTCAATTTTGTCTTCATTTCTTTTTTTTCTTTTTCCTTTTTTTACATAGGCTCCATGCTGGGCATGTGTGGCTTGAACTCCTAGCCCTGAGATCAAGACCTGAGCTGAGATCAAGAGTCAGAGACTTAACCAACTGAGTCATCCAGGCACTCTTTCCCTTCCCTTTAAAAAGTGATTTTCCTACTAAGATTATTCCACCAGAAGTGTGCCTGAGTGAGGAGAGTCTGCTTGAGGATTCTCTCTCTCCTCCCTCTACCTCTCCCCTTGCTCATGCTCTCTCTTTCTCAAATCAATTAATAAATCTTTACAAAATGATATTCCTACTAAGATTATCCCTAAACAAAACACCTAATCTAATGGGTGCTTTTGAGTTATCATCTTTGCTGGACATCCACTTTTGCTGGAAACTCTCTTCTGTCTTGACCACTTTAGCTCCCTTTCTTTAAGTTTTTTCCCTATGACCTCGACCTTGGCTACCATCACTGATGATTCCCAAATCTCTATCTCTAGTGCTAATCAGTCTCCTAAATTTGAGACCAAAGTATCGAGACAAGACCAATTGTCTACTGCACATCTCCACCTTCACATCACACAGACAGATGTGGGTTTTCAGAAGTGTCAAAATTATGCCATGGTAATCTTCTCTTTTCTGTTTTCATCCAAGTGACAGATTTTTCTTAAGTGGAGCTAAAAATAAAATATAACTAGTGCCTTCTAGTTTGGCTGAAGATACAAACATAGGTAATTATGAAAAGGAGTGTCCACAATTCCATGGGAGACAAAAGAGGGAGTGTTCAACTCTGGAAAGAGAGGTAGAAGAGGTGACTAGTCAGAGTCCAGGAAACATCTTAGGGTACATATTACTTAAGCTCAGAGTCCCCCATGATCAGAGGCACTCTGAACAAACTTAACAAGTAACATGCACATTTGGCTGAGAAAGATTAGTGTGTGTTCTTGCACCTCTTTGTCGTTTGGTGTAGCTTCAAAATGCACAGGAGGAGGGCAAAAGTGCAGTGAAAGAGAGGCAGCAACAATATCACAAAGGTATTTTATTTCTCTACAAATTAATTTGGGCCTTATTCTATAGGTAACTGAACAATTGAATTAGTTTAACTAGAGGTTGCGTGGTAGCATAAGTTTTGTGTTTCTGATGATTATTCCCAATGTGGTAAAGAGGATGATGGAGAATACAGAGCAGTACATAATGGAAGACAAGGACAACATCAAAGGATTTTTGGCAACCAACTTAGAAATCACGAGACTCTGATGTAGGATGTCAGAATTGAACACTGTAAGAAGTGAAGTCCCTATTTCCTATTCTGTGGAAGTAAAATCAACAGAATTGAAAGAATTGAGTAAAATCAATAGAGAATTGAGGATGACTACCAGATGTCTGGGTTTGGTGATGCAGGGCACGATGCCAATGAAAGAGAGAGAGATAAAAGAGGAAAGAAAAATGAGAACATTTTTTAACTTCACCATGGGCTTAAACACACTCAGCCTTGAGGGTCAAAGCTGAGGAATGATCTCTTTATTCTAGGTAGGATCTGCCCTATACCAACCCTTTCCTTCTTAAGACATTAAACTTTGGGCTTATCCTTAATGGTAGAATGGGTACAATAAATAAAGAGCATTGGAAAATATCTCAAAAATATCATTTTTGTGATATTAAAATGCCATGTGTGATCTTTGACATGTCACTTAAACCTACTTGAGTTCACTAGTCCTACCTACTGAGAGAGCAGAATGATATCTACTTCATGGTGATGCTATATCAAAAGAAAATGACTCATTTTAAGGTACCCACACACCTTTTTACACTCAGAAGTCTCTCTCAAGATTAGGTGCATCTTTTCCTTCCCGCAGTGTGGTTTTCAAAGAGCTTCAGAAACATGCCAAATGTTCTCCAGATATTCTTTGCCTTTTAAAAATAAAATCATGCTTCTTATTGAACTCCTATATTTTAGCACCTTTGACAGAGAATAAATAATTTATTGGCATTGTTCTTGGCCTGTTTGATGTGCTTAGAGATTCAGCAGTCTAGTCTTACCTAACTGTGAAGCTTTGTGGCAGCTATATATTTTTCTAAAAATAGTACTTAGAAGAAAATAACCACCTTTAAAGGGCAGGCTTTAAGAGTCCAAACAGTTTTTATAAAAGTTACCATACATAGAGGCAAATGACTGCAGCAATTGGAATCCAGAAATGAAATTTTCCTCACTGTGGGTTGGAATGGTATGAGCAGAGATGAGAAAATCCCAACTTTAAATTTGGTAGGTCCAACTGATGAAACGTTTTAAAACTGATGGCTAAAAGTGGAATTTGATGTAGGAGAGTCCCAGAAGACCTGATAACAAAGAAATTATCATTTATAACAGCAAGATTGGGGAAAACTTTTGGTATAAAACAAAACAGACCTAGCAGTTAAGTTTCTATGGAATTATTCCAGCCACAGGGTTCCTTATTAGAATCTATATAATTTGGTTTGGTTGATGTAGTTGTGTGGCTGATTTATGCTACTGATAACAGAAGCTTATAAATTTCTTCAAGGGAAGTATAGGACTTTGTAGTGGACTGTGTTTTAATTCACTTACACAACCAGTTTCCACTAGCAGCAGCTTAAGTCTTTTGTATAAATCAGAAGTGCCTGCCCTTTCCAAAGTCTTGTCTGTACCCTTGTATATCCATTAAAAACATATCAATATGGAATATAATTGGCAGAACTTTGGACCTAATCCACTTTCCCCCTGTTTAATGCTGCGTTTTGGCTCATAGATCCACACAGAAGATGGATGAGGCATTTTCATTTATAGCAGTGGTTTTCAACTAAATATTTATAGTAACATGAAAAAGGGAGAAGGCAAAAAAGCATGTGTTTATGTGAAATGAAATACAATAGAGAAGTAAATATTGATGGACTTCATATAGGCCTACATATGGGTGAACTGATTGACAGAAGAAAGAATGAGACACGAAGAAATCCTAGGACTTAGACTTGAGTGACTCCATACTTGGAAAGGCAGGATAGAAGATGATGAGTTGTCCAAGTCGACTGAGTATGAGATGCCAGTGAAGAAGGAAGACTACATTTGCTTTTACCAGGAAGCCAAGAGCAGAGAGAATGTGTTTGATTTTGAAGGGAAGGTGAGAAGAAGTATATAGAAGAGGAGCTAAGAGTATTTTGGGACTTGAGTATATTTAAATGCTAATAGAAAGGATCTAGTAGACACAACATGAGCAAAGAAAAAAAGGAAAGTAGAATCCCAAAGGGGTCTTGTTTATGTGGGTTATATCTAGTAATATTTACCATATGAGTAATTAAAACTAAGAAATTATTAAAATATTCACCGATATTAACTCATTCAAATTGCCATGACACACCCGTTATATATTAACACAAATGCTTTAATTTAGAAAAGTATATTTTCTAAAATGTAAATAGTGTTGAGTGCCACTGTTTTATACTTTCGCAATTCTTTTAATATCATGCTCAATAAAAGACAGCTAGGTTCCTATGTCTGCCTCTGCATTCAGTTAGTTGCCGTATGTTGTTTTGGTTAATGTTTATTAGGCAAATCTGGCCTCACACAAATGTATAGTTAAATAATGGGAGAACTGTCAGTATGTTTCTCTGATGCTAAACTAGGATTCACCACATGGTAGTTTCTTAAAGATTAGCTGCAATCTAAAATCTGAAGCCTTATCATTAAATGAATCTCTTGTACCCTACAATACATTTTTCTGTTTTGGCTTTGAATTGAGTTATACAGATGTTCTACATGCTGACAGATTTTATCACACAATGTTAAAAAATCACATTTGTTATTATTATCACTGATCTCATCAGAAAGATCTTTAAGTATTGGGAGGCTGTCAAAATTATGATGTTAGTTACAAGTTTCCCAAAATTCTAACATTCACTTGAAAGCTAAAAATTTACATGTGGCAATACTTTAAATTGTTTTTCCTTAAAGTGGCAGGTCCATTTAGTTCATTTAGTTCATTTTCAAGAAAATGTCTGCTGGGTACCTGAGTCAAAATGACCCTTATTTGTCTATCCAGTTATTTTTTCAAGTAAAATGTGTTTCATGAAGAAGCTCTCAATTAAAACAATTGCACAAATGTTTTTCCTCAAAACAACTATCATTTTCACTATACAGTAGACGTATTTTAGGTGTACTTTCTATTATGTCACACAGAATATTAAAAGGTTGAATATCAAGGTTTGAGATTCTATTTTTTAATTTTTTTAAAGATGTATTTATTTATTTGAGAGAAAGAGAGAGCATACATGTGTGTGCACACACATAGACACACACGTGTACCAAGGAAGGGGAAGAGGGAGAGGCAGAGAAGCAGACTTGCCACTGAGAAGGGAGCCCTAACCAAGCTTGATCTCACAACCCTGAGATCATGACCGGAGCCAAAATCAGGAGTTGGAAGCCCCTCAAGGGAGCCCCTCACGGGTTGGAATTCACTAAGATTAACAATTTTTGTGGCTTCTTCAAAGTTATTTTTAAGCAAGCTGGCTTGCCTTCTTAAGTGCAAGTGTGTGGACATGAAGAATACAATGATTCCTAGCACATATGTGTTAAAACTGCCTTGACTGGTGCTAAGGCATCCCAAAGTTCCACCTGCCATAGACTTTGCTTCAGTGCAAAAGTTAAGACAAGTGAAATAGTTTTAAACTTGTGGAGGCTGTGACATTTTCTAAGAAATTCCTGAGATCCATGGACCACACCTTGAGAACTGCTACTCTAAGAATTTACTATATAAAGACAGAATTTAAACCCATTTGAGAAAATCCTACTAAATAGATATTTATGGAACCATCAGAAATGTATTTGGAAAGTAAAAGGTCTATTTTTACCTCATATCATACAAATATAATTTTAATAGATTAAATGGTTACATGTTTATTATTTTATTAGCTAAAACTAATAGAAAATATAGGTGGATATGTATTTAACTTGGGGGGAAGATTTTCTTTGCATAAACACAAAAGAAGAAACTATAAATGGAAATATGGATAGAGTAAAAAATTTGAAAGACTTTCATGTCAACAACAACAGTGTCCAGAAAAGTATAAACAAACTGGAAAACTGAGAAAACAATATTTGCAACATATGACGGTTAAAGATGCACCTTTTATACATAGTTAGCTCTCATGAATTAATAAGGAAAAGGGAAAATAAGACAAATCACTTTTAATAAAATAACTATAAATGGTCAATGAAGCAAGGGAAAACAATGTTCAAACTTTCTATTGATACAGCAAATCAGTAAAGATAGAAAAAAATGATTATCTTAGTTACAATTATGGCTACTGAACAACTTCCCCTAACTAAACTCAGCAGCTTAAAATAACAGACTGTTTCTCACAGTTTCTGTGAGTCAAGCATCTGGGGTAGCTCAGGGTTGGTTCTGGCTCAAGGTTTTTTATGATGTTGCCTTGAAAGATTGAACTGAAGCCAAAGAAGTCTCTTTCAAACTCATCCCCTGCCTGCCTCTCCACTGGACTTCCAACAACACGGATGCTTGCTTTTCTCAGCATTAAGTGATGAGAGAGAGAGAGAGAGAGAGAACAAGATGGAAATAGTCTTTTTATAACTCAGTCTCTGAAGTGATAGCCCATCATTTCTGCTATGTTCTATTCGTTAGAACCAAGACACTAAGTGCACCCTACTCTGAAGGGGAGAGAATCATTGGACACCATTTTAGAGGCTATCTAACGCAATGATCATCTCCAACATGGCTGGACTATGATGATACAGGTGGGAAAAGGTATAATTTCTGTCTCTCTGGAGGAATTGGGCAATTATATCAAAGCATTAAACATCTTGGCCCTTGTGACATAGCAATTCTATATCTAAGAAATAACGAATATAAAAAGTATATAAAAGATATTCACAGTAATGTAAATTATAATAGTGAAAAATTAGAAGAAACCTAAATGCCTGAGAATATTTAAAAATTAGTTAAATAAATTATTATATATTGGGCAGCCTGGGTGGCTCAGCGGTTTAGCGCCACCTTCAGTCCAGGGCATGATCCTGGAGACTCGGTATCGAGTCCCACATGGGCTCCCTGCATGGAGCCTGCTTCTCCCTCTGCCTGTGTCTCTGCCTCTCTCTCTCTCTCTCTCTCTGTCTCTCATGAATAAATAGACAAAAAATTTTAAAATAAATTATTATATATTCCAGGAATATAAAATTTGCAGCTCTTAAAAACATTTTTTTAAAAACTTTTGCTAACAAGGGCAATTACTTGTGATTTACAGTTTATCGGGGATGTACTCTATGCTGATATGTTTTTTAAAACTTAATGCGTGCTTATATGCATTGAAACCATGTTTGAAAGGATACAATTCTAAATGTTAGTGATTTGTCTGTGTGTATGGTGGGGAAAATTTCTTGTTTTCATTTGTATTTTTTCTGTTTCTCTGTTTATACTGAAACTATTATACGGGCAATCAGAAAATATACTCTAATAAAGAAGTAATGAATTAATTTTTTTAAAAAATCAACAGAAAAGGAACTTTGATAGAAATGACTTTGAGACCAATCACTAAAACCATAATATAGAGTATAATAATTATTATGTTTTAAGCTGCTATAGTTGTGATTCTTTTTTCTATACTCAATATAATATTACATAAATGGCAACATAGTTTTATATGTGCAGTCACAAATAAAATTTGAGTTAGTGGGGTTGAGGGTTCGAGAAAAGTCATTAACAGTTTAAAAGTTTATCATTTAAAAGTAAATTATCATTTCTTTCTAAATTCTTGAAAAAGCAGACAGGTTCCAGTTTCTTTATTAAATGACTGTCCTGTTCGCCAAGAACATAAATTAAGTGATTTAAAAGATTATTTCTTGTCTAAGTTCAGTGATTTTGACCAATTTTATTGGAATTCTATCCTTAATTTTTGCTTTTAAGAAAGAATGTTAGTTCAAAACACATTGGTATAATTTAAAGTAAATTTCCCAAACCACCCCTGGGTGTCTTTCCTTGTGTCCGTGGTAGTGCTACACTTGACTCCAGTGAAGCATACCTCTTGGTGAGGCTCGTAATACTTTCTACTGGCTGTTAATACCGTCTTATTTCTGAGGACATACCATTTATAAGTGAGAACTTTTGCAAGAGGATATTTTTGAGACTATTTGATGTCATGCAAGTTAATTTAGATTTGGACTGAGCTGATACACATAAGCAGAACAAGAAGACACCCCCCCCCCCCGCAAAAAAAAAAATCAAGCCAGCAAACTGAGATTAATGCATTCTTTAGTAGGTATTGTGGAAATCCCCTTAAGAATCTCCATTTTATAATATGTTCTTATGCGATGCATTCAAACATTAGGTTTCATTTGGAGTTTCACAATTGCCCTGTTATGATGGTTTTTAGTAGCTGGCCCATTGTAATATATCTTTGGAGAGTGTTTATTATGTTTTAAAATTTGGATCTGAATCCATAGCCAAACTTAATGCTGACATTCATAAGGGCTTGATAGGCTCTATCTCTGGCTGGAGAAAGCTCTTATTGTGGTCAATGTAACTGAGCCAACTATTAATAATGTCAGAATACCATTCTGCAAAGCAGAGCAATACTTAGTCAAAGTGATTCATATTAGCTGAGCATGAGCAAAGAAATCTCCACAGGCTATTTCAGAATCCTGGACTGCCATTGAATCCATTGCTGTTGTGAACACAGTGGAAAGAATCAGGGTTCATGCTCCTGGCTGTTCAGACTTCTTAGTAAATGTTTCACTGTGTCCCAAGGAGAAGACAGAGTGTTTTAATGTGGGAAATGGAACCTTCTGTGCTGTCTGTTCTGGAGAAAAGAATGTGGCTTCTAAAATATTACTTTTTGAACTTCCTGCACTGTATTTATACAATTCTGACTCTTTAAAAGGCTAAACTGTGTTATGACTAAACGAGTTACTGATAGACTTAATTTGTTCTCTGAGAGAAGTGGTCTCCTTGTCGCTATGCACTTCCCTTTATGTGGTGTGGTCATCTCTTGGTCTGTATTATTCAACATTCAGCAAATCTTTGACAAGGAAGCATTAGCTGGGGGACCTGTTTCTCCACTTACCGTGCTAGATACTCATATTGTTCCTTGAGAATGTGTTATGATTCGGTGGTGAAAAACAAGGTTGTGGAATGAGACCCAATTGGAATTTCATCTTACTTGGGGTTCCCTTCACTGAATCTCAATTCCCTTTTTGTAAAGGGAGGATAATAATACTTCTTCAAGCTGTTTTGAAGATTAGTTCTCACAATTAATAATTGTTCAATAAATTATAGTTTTGGACCAGACGACCAAAACATTAGATTTCATTTGGCTGTGGAAAATGGGTTCGGTTGATGAAAATGCATTAGTGAATTTCCGAGCACTAGCATTGTACTCCAGGTCATCATTATGTACACTTGTAAAGGCAAAAATAGACCCTGATATCAGAACTGAGGGAACAGATTAAGTAAGCAATGTCTTATTTTTTGAAAAAAAAAAAAAAATGCGACCCACAGTAAGAAATACATTTGACCTTGTGACCTGGTCTACAATACAGAGACATGCCATACTTGTAACTGAAATGACAGTTTAATGGAACTACATTCTTCTGCGTATGAGATACTCTGATATTTTCTCTCTTTTTCTTGTCTCTTCTTTTCCTCTCAGGTTAGAACCAACTAAGTTAATTTCATATGCACTAATGGTGTGTAAACAGTATGAAAAACACTAATTCAATGGAGAGTAAATTAATTTATTGCACAAATTTGTTTAGGACAGTATTGGTTATTGAGTGTCATTTCCTTGTACTTGTATTTTGTAATTTTTAATTATATTAATGAATGTTTGCTTCTAGAAAGGGGAAGGACACTGACAATTGCGAATATGTACTGTGCCAAATATCATCTATATCGTTTTGCACGTTATCTCCTCTTTCATTACAAGGGTCTTACCATTCTCTCCATTTTACAGATAAGGAAACCAAAATTGCAAAAAATAAAATATCTTACCCAAGAATTCAAAACCTTTGATTTTCCACTGTCTCTAAATGCAAGAGGCAAAATAACTTACAGTAATACATTGATAAGCTTTTATCTGTGAGCTGTACTCTGTGTTCTTTAATTAAATTGTGCATCCTTGATCACTTTTAATAGAATTTGAATGTAAATTATAACACAAACATTTGGAAAAGGGATCACATATTAGTTCTACTTTGTATGATCTTAATAAAGAGTAGCCCTCACCAGGAAATATTCTGAAATGGTAGGATAATTAGGCTAATTTAGCATCTCTTGGTAAAATAGAATTTCCTGGCATGTGGCTATTTTGCTCTATGATTCTAAATCCAATAGTTTTAATTTTTTCCTGTAAAAAATACTTTTAGAAGAGACAATACGGGAATCTTACTCTCTTTTAGTTAAAAATAAACCAACTTTGATAGTACCATCATAAACCTAGAAGGATTTTAGTTTGATTCAGTGTTTGAAAGAATGACCAAACTCTAAGTTTATTTTTTCATAGTTCTTTTTTTTCTTCTACAGATCCCTCTCCACAATGGATTAACAACAGACATCTGAAGTTGTACTGTTTAAATATCTTTGAATTATTTTTGTTTAAAAATGTCAATGGGTACGATAGGAAAAGTACATTTTTTTCCCTGTAACTTCAAAACAACTGAACAGAACCTTTGGACTGAAACCAAGAATTGAATGCTTTAGCTTTAAGAAGATTTTCCTTTCTGAAAAATAATGAATGAGTCTCTTTATAAGTTTAACTATTTCAGGTTTCAATTCTCTGACTTCCAGTGTGCTATTTTTTTTTAAATGTAATGCTTCATGAGTAAACATTTTCTTCTTCTTCAGTTTTCTCTCAAGTCATGTAGACTTCAGATATAAAACTTCTATACAGATGAGTTACATCATGCTTTTAGGTATGTAAAAAGTAGGGTTCCATTTTCTTAATGGCTACTTTTGAGTGTGTATTCGTGAGTGACAATGCTTGAGGACAGCCTGCAAAGACTGGTGGAATGAGAAAGACATGGTTTTTCTACTTGCTACACATGGGATTTTAATAGAGGTTCATCTTTGTGATATTCCTTGGTGGGGGCACAACAGTGTTTAGTAATTTTTATTTAGTAGATTTAGTGGATTACAGAAAACGTGTTCAGGCCATTGTGGAGACTGACCAAGATCCATAGTGTCTGAGACTCCATGTTGGGACCATTAATTCCTGAGGTCTGCTTTTAGATACAGCCAGACATGCAAAGCAGACAGATTACCATAGGCCTTCTGTTTTAGAAATCAGAACACATAAGGGCATCTGGCACACTCTGCTCTGCCTTCCAAACCACCAGAGCTTTCTAAGGCCATCAAAACTTGCACCTGCTACCTACTTCAAGTGCACACATTCCTTGACTCACAGTGTTCCAGCTGAAGCCTTCTCAAATCATTTGTGGGGAAGGCAAGCCAGTGAATAATGTGAAAATTGCAAAGGCAGATTTTAAATTATAATGACTTTATGAAATTACTCTTAATATTCTTAAGTGTACACTGGCTCATTTTTCCCCCAAGAACACAGTATATACATCCCTTTTGTATTTCCATTCAAAACGTGTATCTATAAGGCAAATGCACTCCTCTGTGAAGGAAATTTGTATAGATAAGATGAATGGTAACTATCACCAAGAGTTAAAATGGTGACTCAGTTGATAGGTGAAGGTTTATCAGAAGGAAAATATGGAATGATAGATTAGCAAACCTGTTGATGGACTCATTTTGCTTTCTTATTTTCTGCAGTGCTTTTTGATAAAACCAAATTTGATAAACCAAATTTGGGACAAAGAACTGTAATACAAAACAGAATATAATATTAACTTGGTGTGATAGAAAATACATTCTACTGGTTTATCTTCTAGTCTCCAAAGTGATTCTATGGAATATATATAATATGTAAACTAAAGTAAAAAAGTAACATACTTACTATAAGAATTTGTTATTTTTATTGATCATGATTTAATATTTTATGATTACATAGAAATAAAGGAGCAGTATGTTGAGAATTGTATTTCAGGATGATTTATCTGGCATTGTGTGTGCTAAGAAGAGAAAGACTATGAGAAGAAAAAGTAATTTCATTTCTAGTAATAAAGATTATGTTTTAAAAATCAGTATTCCACATTAAATTTATTATAATAAGATAGCCATACGGTATAGTAAAGAGACATGGGAAGATAAGACACCAGTGTTTTAGTTAGAATTTGTTTTCTAATGAGTGACACTTTGCCATGCTGAAATTTAGCTTTCTGAACTATAACTTAAGAATTACATCACCTGTAACATCTTTTAAAGTTCTAGAACAAAAATTTGGAAGAAAAAACCCTATTTCACCAAAACCGAAGTGCCTGGGAACCTAATAAACAAAATTGCTTTTTATGCTTCCCAGAATAGGGCTCTCCGTGCCATTCCCTGGAGGAGTCTGGAGCACCAACTTTTAAGGCTGCCATCCTGCAAATTGTGAAACTCACTGTCTTGTCAGCAGTCCATCTTTATTTGCTCTACCTGGATTCTGTGCTTTGACCATTCTAGACTATTCCATGAAAAAACATCACACCCTCTTCCTTCTCTGGGTCCTTTTCCCTCCTCACACCAGTATCTTTCTGTGTTTCTGTCATAGCTACCATCCTCAGTCTTGGGTAACTTTTTCTTTTTCAGTCTCAATTATAATCCTGTGGCTATGCTGTTAGACACCGGGCGTCTGAGTGCCGAGATTCAAATTCCGAGCCCATTGCTTTTAAAAATAGTTGACTATGGGTAAGCAACTAAGTCTGTGTTTTTCTCTCTGTAAATGTAAGGACCCACCCCTTAGGCCTGTTATGAGGTTTATGTGAGCTATTAGACGTGAAATGCTGGCTCTCTGCTGCACAGTAAGCCTTCTTGGAGTGTTTAATACTATCATGAACCCTAGAGCTGTTGGTGTTTACCTGTAGGGTAGCATTTAGCTCTTGTTTTGGAATTGCCTTTTTAGTCAGTTATCTGTATCTATCCATTACTTACTTCTACCTCCCAGTTAGGCCAGATGGTCCCAGAGAACAGAAACTAGGTCTTGTTCACCGCTGTGTCTTCAATGCCTAAAAATTAGCCTGTCTCATGGTAGAGACCAAATGAATCTTGAATGACAGCATGGTCATTCCATCTTACAATCTAATAGGGGAAAGAATCAGCAATTCTAATTCAGAGATATAATCTATAGACAACTAGAATGATTTATGAGTTAATTTTTTAAAAAAGATTTTATTTATTTATTCATGAGAGGCACAGGGGCAGAGAGAGAGAGAGAGAGAGAGAGAGAGAGAGAGACAGGCAGAGGGAGAAGCAGGCTTTATGCAGGGAGCCTGATGTGGGACTCGATCCCGGGGCCCCAGGGTCACGCCCCTGGCTGAAGGTGGCGCTAAACCACTGAGCCACCAGGGCTGCCCAGGAGTTAATTTTTTAACAACCCAGAACTTTTGGCATGCCAACAACTCATTTGAAAAGAACTTACTCATTTTAATATTTTGGTCATTTCAGAAGACTAAGCAGGTTTGACTTCCCTCACTGGGGAACATTGCTTTATGGTGGTTTGCTCATGGGAGACTAAATTTTATGCAGATCTATACTGATAAAGGAAATTGACAATATGTTGAAGTATTTCTTTATTTGGGATCTTGCTGATGAAGGTAACATAAATCGGTAGATTTTCATTTGGCCAAGGCAGCCAAGAAAACACTTTGTTACCTCTTTTCTAAATTCTAACAAGTAATTCAGGATCAAGTGGGTAATCTGTGGGGAATTCTTCAAAATTGACAGAACCTTATACAGATTCATGTCTAGGAAACTTCACCGAAGTTTCCAACCGAAGATAGTCATTCTTATTTTCTGGAAAAAGAAATAAGAGGAAAAAAAAAAAAAAGAAGTGATTTGTTTGGTCATTAGGGATTTAACCCCAGGGTTCTTCTCCCATTATTTTCTTTATAATATAAACTGTTGCCTGAACCTGTTTCCTCCTGCACTGTCCACCAGGTTAATGTTATCACATCCCCTTTGTCTTGTAAGAATTTGGAGCCATCCCCACCCCTTCATCTTCTCTCTACTCTCCATCTTCTTCTGGACCCTTCTGTTGGTGACCAGGTGTTTTGTTCTTGAAGGATTCCCCTCTTCAGCTCAAGTGCCACTACCAAACAGTGGCAGCTCAGGGGCCACTTATAGATGAGTGTTACTGAAGTTAGGACAAATCTGTAGTAAGCTCATTTCCCTTAAGATGTCAATCCTAAAGGACAACACTCAACTGGACACATAGACTCAATTGGACACATGTGGTCATGACTTTGTCAGAAGACATCCTGGATATGTGTGTGAAACAACCAAAAAGTTACTCTGAGGATAAAGCTTTCTTAAAATATGAGACTTAGCACCAGGAAAAAGGAGAAAAGTTAGAAATATGGAACTCATTTTTAAAAATTATGATAATTTGAGCGTATATTTTTTTCAAATGAATCATTGATGAGAAAATAATTATAAATCTATGCGGTACACGAAGACCATTTTCAAATTAAAAACTATGTTTATGTTTTCCAGCTATAGAGTAATTTAAAAGTAAAGGAGGTCACCACCTAACCTGATTCTTTAAATAAGCATTCACTTGCTTCAATAATTGTGGCTTTACAGATCATCTTGGAGTTCTTCCTATGATTTAGTTAGTGATATTGAACAGGCTCTAAAGCAAGAAAAGAAGGGAAGCTGTATAAAGTAAATAAACTTAACAAGGCAGAAGATACATGTGCCCAGAGAGTTCAACAATTTAGAAGATTTGTCTGACTTTTTTTAAGTCCAGAAGTAATCTGTGTTGATTATAACAGGAAACTAGTCTTCCAAATTAGAGACTGTACATGTGTGTGGTCAAAACCCTCTTTTAAAAAAAATGCATTGAAAAATGTAAAAGGCTGTTTAAGGAAATCACAACTTCCTATATTCTCTCTTCATTAAGTCTCTAAAAATAGTTTTGTCAATTCATATATACAAATGCACGGCTCTTCTAAAAAGGTGTGTGGGAAAAACTCACATTGAGACCTATCTACAACACTGTTTTCTACATAGCAAAGTTGTATACATGCTCACCATTGATGAAACATGCTAGCAACTTTTATTTTGGATCTCAGCGATGAAGATAACATAAATTAGTAGCCAGCTTTTCATTTGGTCAAACTGTCCAAGAAAATGCCCCATTGTCTGTTTTTAAAATGCTAACAAAGTTAAAAAAAATAATGAAAAGGCCTTGATACGACAATGCCATCATTTCTCTGGTCAACATTTTAGGGATGTCAAGTGTGATCCTAAAACAATCCATATTATTCTGGAGTTCGGAGGTTCTAAGTTTATAATAATTTTTAAATGAATGCAGCAAACTAAATTCTTTTTTGTGGGGGGTGTTGGGATGAAGTGGGGGAGGCGGGTTATGTTAAGAGAGAGAAAAGGGAGAAAAAGAAGGCAAACTGGGAACTAGTTAATTAAAATAATAATGATGTCAGTCTTTTTACATTGGAAATATGTGCTCCATCATGCTCAAATAACGGGGAGTGCAGATTTACTGATAAGGACTGGGGGACTGTAGTTGGGGTTAGATGAATGCTTACCATGTGTGACCAAGTGGGAGGAAATGGGTGAGGCAGGGAAGGGGAGAAATAATTCACTTGGCGTCTGGCATGATGATGTTGAAGCTCTTTAGCAATGGTTTGTGTGTTATGTATGGGTTATGAGAGTTTGCTCTTGCTTTGTGCCTGCCGCAAAGAAATGCCTTTTGGCTCAGATTAAGTTGTAATCACTTCCCTTTGGCACCCCTTCAGTGGTGTCAGCATTTACAGTTTATTCCCAGACATGGCTTCAGGAAGTCTTTGCTTCTCAAAAGCTGGAGAATGCAAACCCACGTCGCACACATTGAGCGGACTTGCCCAATTCCCTAGGGTAATGACACCTGACTCTCTACCCATGATCTCGTCTGTTCCACTGTCAGTTGCAGCTTTTGCCAGTTAATTGGGTTCATTACAGCAGAAAGGGAATCAGGAAGATAGAACTGGACAAAATACTTCCACCACAATTTTCTGGGGTATTTAAACTGGAGGAAGGAGTTCTTGGCTTTTCCCCAGACACTATGGAGAAAGGAGAGAGACAGTTGAGGTAGAAAGTCTCATACACTATGCAGATTATTATGATTAAATCCTCCTAAGTAAACTGTGCTGCTGGGTATCCTTTACATTTTGTCTTTTTGAAATCCCAAATGTTTTTGAAATTTGAAAACTCAAACTACTGGCCTACCAAACCCTAGAGAAGCAGCAGACCAGGAAAGGAAACCTGGCAAAATAAGAATAAACAACGATTCTGTTTAAGATGGATGTGAATCGTCAAAAGAAAGGGACAAGGCAGACAAATTTCAATCTCTCCAGACCTTTTCCAATTCTGCTTTTCTTTTTTTCCCCCTCTGACAGCTCCCTAGTGGTTTCTGATGTCTTTCTGAAAAATTCAGGTAGCTGATTCATTCATCAGTATTCCTTAGTGTCCTCCAACATGTTTTTGCCTTCTCTGGGGGGTTTCCTTACATATTTATCTGTGATAAAAATAATTAGATTTTTTTAAGCCTATAAAAGTCCTAACTACATGCCTTTAACTACTTTTTTTTTTCCTTTTTTACTTTGTTTTATTTTTCTTGTTTTTTAAGGAGGTAAAGTGCTGCACTGCTGGATTGCTGTTTCCTGACTGCACTTCCAAAGGCAGTAATTCAAACAAAGGCTTCCAAGACAGGTGAGGCTGGTGTCACCAGCTCTGGGACCCTGGGCTTTCATTTTGTCATTTGCAAGATAGGAATATTCATATTGCGAAGTTATGTAATGATTAGATTATGTGATGCCTAATACACATGAGCTATTCAATAAATGTTAAAACAGTTTTTTTCTGTAAAGAAGGTAGCAACTGAAAGAAGTGACTTAAAAAATCTATAGGATTGTCTACCACCAAACTTTGTCACCAATATAATGTTAAGACCAGATTAAAAAAAAAAGATACATCTGACTTAGATCTCTCCATCAGGCTACATCTGATAACTCAGAACTGCTCAGCTTTGACCATTCCCCAAGATGCACTGACAAATCACACTGCAGTCCTGTATTTGTCATTTAAAGATATCAGCTCAATTAAAACAGTCTCTATATTACCCTTACTGCCTCTATTCACACTGCATACCTGTTGTTTCTTTTGGTTTCCCTTGAGGAGATATCGCTCCAGCAAATATGTGCCTCTTCTATAAGACCCAGACCTGATTAATATTCTTTTTAAATGATTTTTTTCATTCAGTAAAGGCCTATTAATATCTTTATTTACAACCAGGTGTGTGTGGTTATTTGCAGTACTGGATTATTTAATCCACTGGATTATCTAATCTTTTATATTATTTCTAATAACATCTATTTTTAAATATAAATCTGTGAATTCTAAGACTTGGGCTAAGGGATCTAACAAAAGCTTTCCCTAAAACTAAAGGTTTGCCATCATGGTAACTGGTTGTTTTCCAGGCTAAATGTGGAGCACATAATCAGTATGAAAAGTATAAAAATTTAAATATTAAATAAATTTTAATTTATTAAAATTAATATTTTAAATATTAACTAAGCAAAACAAAACTACCATCATGATTCCTTGGCCTTTTAAACTGGACATGGCTCAACCTCTTGGAATAGTTATTTTAATCTCAACTGTCTACTATGGTGGTCTCCAAAGTGGAGTACACAAAATGATCCATTAGGGTGCAATAAAAATATTAGAATTCTCCTCTTATTCTTTTATTTTTAAAAAGAAAGAAGTGAGCTCTACTATACTTAATAAATTAATTGTTATGAGTTTCTCCCTCAGCCCACCATTGTTCCTATATGTCAGATGATTGCCTGTCCTGCCCTTTATGCAAAATAAGCTAAGGTAGGAGTGCTAGCTCATTTTTTTTTTTTTTTGAGTGCTAGCTCATTAAGAGGAGGTGTTATTAGCAATATCTTTATTAAATTGTTTGATCTAATTTGATCTCTGCATATTACAACATAACATAGTTTTTGTGTGTTCTGGTTATGTGATTTTATGGCTATCACTAAAACACCCCCCCATATAATAAACATGAGGCTTTAAAATATTCATTCTGGAAATTGCTGCTTAAAACAATATTATTAATGCAAGCCCAAGGGACCAAAAAAAAATAGCATAATCAGTACATTTTTTACTATTAATAAAGCTCTCTGTCAGCCAAAAAAAAATGGTAAAAACATTGACTGTCAAATAATATTTCTCAAGTGGTCAGCCAAAAGAAAAATATCAAGAACACTACATAAAACGGATTCACATCCACCACCTTTAATTCAAACCTTTCATTAAGTATATACTGTATGAAAAAATGTTAACTAATGATAGTATGAAGCCATCACATTGAACTACTCACTTCAAAACATAATTTCCTCTTTATTTCTCCTTATCAAAGAATTTGTATTTTTCTGTATTTTTTAAAGTATGTAATTAGCATGGTAGTACACATCTGTCACTTGTAGATAAATGAACAAAAATGAAGGGCATACACAAAAAACACCTTTACAGAGAGGTATGAAAATCAAAATGTTTGGGCAGCCCAGGTGACTCAACAGTTTAGCCTCGCCTTCAGCCCAGTGTGTGATCCTGGAGACCCAGGATCAAGTCCTACGTTGGGCTCCCTGCATGGAGCCTGCTTCTCCCTCTGCCTGTGTCTCTGCCTCTCTCTCTCTCTCTCTCTCTCTCATTCTCTCTCTCTGTGTCTCTCATGAATAAATAAATAAAATCTTAAAAAAAAAAAAGACAAGCTAAATGTAGACACCAGTGCTCCTCTAGAATGTAAATATCTTGCTAAACTGTAAGGCTCTTGAGGGCAAGGGTTATAAACTAACTGGAATCTCCGTAAGAAGTGAATGAACAGGGGAGTAGATGAATGAGTGAAGATTTCAGTGACTCACATTTCTTGACTTTGGGGCACTTAGGCATCTTTGGTGTTTGAGGCAGCATTTGCTATAAAAAATATAAACTGTGAGTATACTCTGCTTTGGAATTGTGGCAACAGCAGACTGACAAAAATAATATCAGCTTTGACCTCATTAGATAATATCTTCTTTTTTGATAGAAATTCATCCCTGTCCTTATATTATGTTGCTTTTTTGTCTAACAGAAATGACTTATATCTGTAAAAATATAAATTTTCTTCATTTTTGGAATTATCTCTACATCTATAGTTACTTCTAGACTTCTACATTTTGCCTATTTTCTAAAACTCATAGTCCTTTTTTTTATTAACCTTGCTCTATGAAGAAATGCACCTCTGTTAATTTATGACCAAACTTCATGACACTGAAATTATGTGCTCCATTAACTTCAATTCCACAGTTATTAAGTTCCACTTATTCTGAGCCTCGACTGTGATACTTATGAGTTATGCAAACAAATCCTCATCTTCAGAGAATCTGTAGTCGTTTTATTTTTGTAAGCTTTAAATTATGTGTGTATACATGTAAACACACATGCATATTTATATGATTTTTATTTGGTATGAAGTTTCCTTTTGAAGCCAGATATAAACTACAATTAGAGCCCAGGTTTATAATTCCAAAGGTACTCTTTCAAAACCCCAGACACTTCTGTCTGTTGAAAATATGACATAGATACAAGCAGAAGGATGAAGACTTCAAGAAATATGATCCCATCATGTGCTTCCTCCAGAAGCAGAACCCATAAGAGTTGAGCAAAGGCATGAGATGAGCATGGTCTGAAGATAAGAAGATGTGGCTGGTAAATAGGAGTTATGGAACTAATGTCATTCTGGGGTCCCAATGTTGGTCATAGGTTTACACACAACCTCCTCACTCCAGGTTGAGAAATTGTCCCCTGAATTAAGGAACCAGGACACTTCCTAAGAGAAACTGCTATTGTCAGTGATATCCCAGCATTCTCTAGCAGTTCAATTGTTTTCACCTTTCTCTTTCACCACCTGCCCTCCTCTCCACTGTATGTATGTATGTGTACACACACACGTACACACACAACTCCAGAGAAGCATCTGACACAACTGCTCTTCAGTTCCCTCAATTCACAAAAAGAACTAAAATGTTACTGATTCCTATATTAGACTATGGCTTGTATAGAACATAGAGACAGTCAATTTTTCCTTTAATAATTCATTCAATAATTAAGCAATGAACATTGAGAACTTAGAGTGTCAAAACTGTTTAATTGCCCCCTGCTACCCAATCTCCATTTCCTCATGTTAGTAAACTCTTTGGACTTTCCATGGAACACAAGCCTCCCAGCTAGGTCCTTTCTGTTGGCTAATGTGAGCAACATCTGGGTTGCTTCCTTAGAAAAGAAGCTTCTTACCCTCCACCTTCTTTCTCTTTATCCAGATATAGGAATATGGATGTGATGCTAGTGAGCTAGCTTCAATCTTTTGGATGAGGGCAATATAGAGGCTAACAGAGCAAAAGGTATAAGGAGCCTGGGTCCCTGTATGACCTGGTGGAGCACAGAGATACCTACCTGCCCTCGAGTGCCAGCTCACAGTTGATTGAGCTTGTTCCACAAGGGAGAAAAAAACCTTCCATCTTGTCTGGGAAACAGTGCTTTGGGGAATACTTAGTCTATATTCTAATGAGGAGACCAACTTTGGAGATGAAAGAGTGGAAATTTATGTAAATATTTAATAAAATATTTTCTTAGATATAAAATAATTTCACCTTATACCTTTACAGCATCAGGCTTTATATATGGTTCCCGCCCCCCCTCCTGCTCCTTATAATGCCTCTTATCCATGGGCTAAAATTCTACTTTTCTGTCAAGGTCTTGCTCAAATATTACCTACTTAGTAGTTCTTGTGAATTTTGTCCCTCCTCCTGAACCTATCCTATGCCTTCTATACTGTTCCACATAAGATCAATCTCTTCCTTTGTGCTTCTTTCAAAATATAGTTTTTGTCTAATATTATGATTATGCATATGTTTGTATATTCCACTAGAGGCTTCAGAACAAAGACCATCATCTCACTAATTTTTTTATTTTCCTGACATCTAGAGCAATGTCTTCAATAATCAAATAAATGTTTGTGGAATATTCATTGAATGCAAGCTCTATTCTTTGTATATTTATCAGACTAAAATAGTAGATGTTTTTCATAGTTAATCTGAAGAAAATGTTCCTATTTACTCCTTTTCTATTTATCAAATGGGAAAGTAATTGTTTTTTCAAAAATTGCAAGAGAAGGATATCTTCTTTTTCTCCAATTAGATAGTACTAGGCTGTCTTGGAAACATATGGCAGAAAAACTAACTATTGTTAGGATAAGATAATTATGATTGTAATAACCCATTTAAAAGACATATCAGCTGCTCCTGTTTTATTTTCCACATAATAGAGCTATGGGCTGTTCCAGTATGATGTTTTCAGGACCCGGTATATATTTTTATTTCCCTTCATGAATCTTTCATCCTTTTACTGACATTTATTCTTTTTATGCAATTATCCTAAAAGGAAAGCTCTGGCCAGGCAAATGGGTTGTTGTCTGCCTCTGAAAAGACATTCATACTTGTGGCTTAGCTTTCAAGTTCTGCGATCAGGAACCCTCGGGCCCCTTTTTAAGGAGGTTGCAGGCTAGTTGAGCTTCACTGTCTCCCAAAATGTCCAAAATGAGATTACATGATGGGCAAGATCAATTTACTGGAAGGTACTTAAGCAATAAATCTGCAGCTTTTGGTCTCGTCACTGTTTCTTTCAAGCTTTGTGGCAGAAAATTAAGCCGCAAGAGCTTTGACAAATTGGATATTACTACATCTAATTGTGTATGTTTAAGCTTATCACAGTGAATCGCTGCATTGTAACTGACTAGTGTGCCAACAAGGCCTTCGTTTAATCGGTGCAGTGCCATTTAATGGCGATTAATCACCCGACTAAAATGTCATATTAAGGTCACAGAAACTTGAAGGCTCAGAAGAGAGAACATTAAAGCCAGCTGATAAATAGAGCAAAAGCGCATGTTGTGCCAAGGGAAGTCGAGCTCTTTGCTTTGTTAGAAGCTGGTAGGACATCTAACGAGAACTCGGGCTTAACTTTCAACTCAGATCAGAAACACTTGCATTTTCTGGATTGGGAAGGAAGTCATTCTATCTCAGTTCTTTAGTGAGCTTCTGTCTGTACATAGGCAACTCCTGCCCACAGAATATTTGAAACTGGTGGTCCATTTTACAGATGTTTGTATCTCCACGGATACTACTCCATGATTCTTACCTAAATCATTTTAAAATTTTTTGGCTTTCTTCCCCTTGCTGTTTTTTTGAAGAAGAGATCAGATAAGATACAGTGTTCAAGACATGATGAATCACATCACTGTTTTGTTCACATGCAAAATATTTATGAAGAGGAACAATCTGAACAATTTGATTTTGTTTGCAAGAACACTTGACAAGTTGAATGTTACAGGACAAAAGGAAAATGACTAAAGATTTTTTTTTCACTTTTATTCTTAATGCCTACGAGGGAATTATGCAATTAATAATAATAATCATTATTATTATTATTATAATTATTATTATAGGTAGTCTAACAAGTCCATTTAAGGTCCTTATAAGACAAAACTTGTCAAAAGTGGAAGTAATTTTACCTCAGTGGATGTAGGATGGAGACTCCTTAGATGCAGAGACTCTGTTCTTTGAGGTTTATTCTAAGCACATTAACCATGCCTAGCCCTGGTAAACAGTGCTTGACTAATCAACTGAAATAGAACCGTGGCAAATGGTAAACAGAAAAAGAAAAAAAAAAGGCACAACTAGGGTCTCTTTTCATTAAGGAGAACTAGGTAATTACCAATAAGCTTATAGACTCCATGTAGAATTTTGGAATATTTTTGTAATGTGATACAACCTCCTATAATGACTGTTGTTTAAACTTGGAATAAATAACACAGAGACTGAGAACAAGGGCCACCTCAAATAGGAAGAATGGATTTATCTTTATGTCCAAGTGAGTTTATCAGCATGGGAGGGTTCCATGTTTTGAGCAAGGTTCACTGAAACTGCCAGCCAGTTTCTGTAGGCATGTGTGGTCCAATACAGTACCGGCTAGCCACATGTGGTTGGGGAATGCTTGCATGTGACAAGCCTGAAGTGTGATGCGCTGCAAGTATCAAATACATACCAGCTTTCAAGGATAGCATAAATAATAATGTCAACTATTGCAGTAATAATTTTGTTTACTGATTACATGTTGGGACGATAATATTTTATCCTGAGTTAAATGCAATATATTATTAAAATTAGTGTTGCCTGGGGCACTTGGGTGGCTCAGTCGGTTAAAAGACCAACTCTTGATTTTGGCTCAGGTCATGATCTGAGGGTTTTGAATCCTGTGTCAGGCTCTGGAATCAGTGGGGAACCTGCTTGAGATTCTCTCTCTCTCCCCCAATCTGTACTCCTCCCCCTGCTTCTGTGCCCTCTCACTCTTTCTTTCTAAAATAAATAAATAATTATTTTTAAAAAATTAGTTTTGCCTCTTTCTTTTCACTCCTTTTAATGTGGCTTCTAGGAAATTTAAAATTACATATATGACCCACCTTATATTTCTATTGGACAGTGCTGGTATATATACTAATGAAGAGTCACTTATGCTGGCATCTTCATTAACCTGGACCAGATGTGATCCAATAGCCAGGAGTGAAATGCTTCCTGACCCATTTTAATCTACTAAACCAGGCTGTCTCCCAGAGCTTTAAGCTCTTAATCAAAGAGATAGAGCTGCTATATACCGAATGGAAAACAAATCTAATAACATCAACAGTGTACTTGACAATTTTAGGATTACTTCTGGAAAGACAGAAATTGCCATTATTCAGCTTGAAGGAGAGAATGACAAAACACAATTTAATAGGCACCTTTTAGGGACATAATAAAGCAAGCTAAGATGGCAGCATCAAGGGTGGAGGTTAACTGAAATGATTTCTTAAGAGTCAGAGTTGTTTAACACTTGAGACAGGTTGTGACTCTTTTTTTTCTGGAGGGCAGTGATAATAAAGTAGGGCCTCCTCTGAAGTCCTAGATAAGTATAAGACTGGAGAAGACAATTTAAGATAGTGACTCCAATATCAGTACTTATTCAGATACCTGGAGTGCTTCTGAAAGTTGGTGACAAGACAGGACAAGATTACTAGCCTTTACAAACACAGTGAGCCTCTAATTGGAGCCATCTTTAATTTCTCTGTTTAGATATTAATGAAATTAACTTTTAAAATTTTGTGATATCTGATCTTTCTCTATAATATTTGCATTTAAGATTTATCAAAATATTATATCTGGAACTGGATTGAAAGCTCCTCAAGATCTGAAACAGTGTATTATTTTAGCTTTTTTATTATTATATGCTTTTGTGTGCATATAACTATGTTGTATTTATTATATAATTAAATGGGTACATATACTGTAGGACATAGGACATAATAGCCATTCAAGAATATTTGATGAATGAATAGATATATTTTGAATAATACAAAAATCAAATCTATATGCTGCCATAGCTTAGGTAGAGAAAGCAACTAAAGTGTGCCAGAAATCTCCACCTCCCTAATTCTAGCCTAATACATTTATATAGCAAAACCGTAATAAGCAAATACTGCACTTAAAATGTAATAGAGTTGGATTTTTTGCCAGTGAGATATGATGTTAGATCAGTTCTGCTTTAGGAAGCTAGCACTAATTTCTCTAAAAATATTGATGTTTTAAAATACTTTGCAAGATAAGTTCTTCTGGTAGTATGGCATTAAATCACAAGGTGAAGTAATAATCACTACATGTATCAATATGAGAAAACCAAATGGAATTCTAAAGCTCTTAAAGAATGCATTCTACTTAAATAGAAGTACCTGATCAAGTTAAATGCAGGGTTTATAACTTGTAAGGCATTATCTAAAATCTACATTCAAAATAGCTTCTCAAATGGAAGACCCCAGGTTTCTTTTTTTTAAGACAGTGCTTCTGGCCTCCATTTGTATCATGTTTGTAAACTCACATGCTGAAATCTTTGGTGAATCACAGGTTTATTTTTTTAAATACATTTATATCCAGACATCAGTTTTTAAATGGAAACATCTGAGTTTTCAGTGGCTATGAGCCAATCCTGATTGGGGAAGGAGTATTCACACAACACATGGTATAATATCCAGGTGTGGCCAAAATAATGCACATCCATATGCATCTCTGAGTTTTTGCCACATAAGGAAATTGATAGTAGAGCTCATCACTTATGGGAATGTATTGGCCTATTCTTACTCTGTTACTGAGAAAAAGTAATTTTATCTCGGTCCAAGATTCAAACAATAATCTATTGTTTCTTCTTAAACTATCAGCTTCACCTCCAACATTTCTAACAATGCCAAAATTAGTTAATTTTGAGCCATTTATTCTACCTCTAGCTGGACATGTTCCTTTAATTTCAATGCCAGCACACAACTATTTGGCCTTTTATAAAGGTCACATATTTCCCTTCTAAGTAGAGTTAGTTGCTCTATGTCAGAAAACATGTGTATCCATTCTTCCAAATGAGAGACTGATAGTCTCAATGATGAGGATCCTACAGTGAGCCCCTCAAGCTTTTGTTACCTTTTTTTTTTTTTTGAGGGGGAGAAGGGAGACTACTAGTACCTGTATAAAAATTGACTTAACTTTATGCAGGTATCGATAAATTACTTGGCTAGTCAGGAGAGCAACACTGTATTGGGCTGTGACGTTTATACCAATACCTGGAAAACTAAGTTGCTCCTATATGCAAATCATATGAAAAATGAAAACAAAAAAACACATAAATTTTATCATCTTTCCAAGAAGTTAGTGGAACTGTTCCTTTAAATATTCAGAAAACACACTTCAGCTAAGATAGTACTTAGTGATAATTAAAATGCTGTTTTGGAGAAACACAGTGATATTGCTAAGTGTCCTTAAAAAAAAAAAAATCCTTCTCTGCCCCAGCCCCCATCTTCCTTTGAATGAGTAGCCAATGCTGGGGCCAGACAATTTAATTCTTAGTACTTTTATCAACATGAGAGGTCCCAGCCTAAAACAGGGAACTTGTTTTTTTTTTTTTCTTTTATTTGTTTTCTTTTTGAGATATCAATGATATGCCCCTATCAAATGTACAGTTTAGTGAGATGGATGACACTTCACTAACTGGCAGTTCAAGGAAGTCTTACCCTGGCTTGTTTATATGAACACGTTTTAGAACAGCCATTTAGCTTCCAGCCGGCTCTGCCCCGCTGTCCAGCACTAAAGGGGAAAAGCAGTCCATGGGCCTATAGGTTGCTGATAAACTAACTCCCCATTTGGCAAGCAAGGAAGCAGAATGATAAGGGCTCTGATTTATGTTTTATCTGTCACTAAGTTTTCAGTCAAGTTGGGCAGCCAACCTGAAATGACTCCGTTCTGTTATCACCTCAGATGCCACAGGTTTCTTAAGTGAGGCAGATTCTTTGGCGACTTTTAAGGAGAACTTCATTTCACCTCTTGGAGAAGGTTCCTGATGCTGTTTTAAAACACCCGTGTCTAGCTTGGGGAGATTTGAGGCTGTAAACCAGTCTGTGGGGCTCCATTCCTGGGCTAATTCTTAACTGCCTATATTGCCAACACATGTAACTGGTAACTCTGTTGGGAACACAAAACCCGTCTGGATGATATTACTATGGGAAGGCTTGAAGTTTTATTTTAATTTTTGAAAAGATTGTATTTATTTATTCATGAGAGACACAGAGAGAGAGGCAGAGACATAGGCAGAGGGAGAAGCAGGCTCCCTGAGGGGGGCCTGATGCAGGACTCGATCCCAGGACTTCGGGATCACGACCTGAGCCAAAGGCAGATGCTCAACTACTGAGCCACTCCGGTGCCCCAAGGCTTGGAGTTAAAAGAAAAAAATAGACAGCTGAAAAATATGGGATAATATGAAGACTGCATACACCTTTCCATTCAAATCTACCTAAAAAGAAAACATTCTACAAACAGCACTCACTCCGATTCAGAATAAAATACAGGTCGACTTCAGATAATGCAAAGGAACTTGAGGGAGAAGATCATCTATCTTCAGGGAGAAAAAGAGTGTCAGTGGATACAATTAGAAAGCAAAAAACTCCTGTTTACTCTGTGATGGATGCCGGCAGTATGGCCAAGGGGGTCAATGGGAGATTAGCCTACATAAAAGTGAGGGAGCATGTCCTTATCTAGTCAACTTACACAAGTCAGTAAATGAAAGCCCTCTGTACCCTTCCCCAACCTGTTTCAAGTTGTTTCCCCCCACTTTTAAATTGGCTTGTCGTTTTACAAGGATGGATGGGTATTATTTTTAAGCTTTTATTTTATAATGAAAGAATGTGTCTCACCAGTGAAATTTTCCCATAGAGAAGGGCATAGTAATGAATCATAAACAGTGTAAACACTCCCGAGCTTCTTACATACATAAGGTTATATTCCAATATCTTCTCTCCCGGTTGTGTTTTCTTTCCAAACATCACACAAGGAGTTGTGGGGGGTGGGGGGGGTGAGGGGGGTGGGGGGGAGGCCATTGGGCGCTATCTTTTGAAAACAGTGGAAGTCTATCTCTTGTATTCTCAATTGTGTAATTTTTTTTTTGCTATCTGACACAGGCTCAGAGAAAATGGCTATGTATTTTCTCTGAGGAATATTGTTCAGTGATGCCTCTCCTCTCTCCTCTTTGTTCAGGATAAAACCAAAACTTGTTAGGATGAAAACTAGACCTTTAGGATCTGCCACTGTTTGCCTATCTGGCTCATTCACTGCCACTTTCCACACATGCTTTTCACACTAAAGTACCTGAATATTCCATGTGTTTGTTTACTCTTTATTGATTTTATTCCTCTCTGTGAGAGCGGGGGTCTTCAAAGACAGCAGTTTTGATCATTACCATTTCCCCCAATGCCTGAAACTATTCCTAGAATTTACTTCCTGTCAGATAACTAGTTGTGAACTAAATAATGTGTGCATGCTGGTCCCTTAGCCTGAACAACCTTCTCCTTTCTTCCTCTGACTGAATTTTGCTTACATTTCAAAATTTAGGTGACTTTTTGGGGAAGTCTTCAATCTCCAATATCCAGATCAAGGAAATATGTCACCATTGCACCACGCACCCCTTCCACATTTTCTACACTGCATTTTATTTTTTTAATTGTTTCTTCTTATTATTTTTAAAGATTTTATTTATTGATTCATGAGAGACACACAGAGAGAGGTAGAGACACAGGCAGAGGGAGAAGCAGGTTCCCTGTGGGGGGTCTGATGTGGGACTTGATCCCAGGACCCAGGATCACAACCTGAGCTAAAGGCAGACACTCAACCATTGAGCCACCCAGGTGTCCCTCTACACTGCAGTTTAATTGTTTGTACCCACTAGCAGGCAGAGAGCTCCTTGGCAGGCAGAGAACTTGTTTTCCAATTCGGCATGCCTTGTGTCTGCTTTAGTATATGATAAGTTTAATTACTGGCCAAGTTCTCTCCATGCCCAAGGGCCTGAATGATGTGCTTCCTAATTAACCTTTCAAATCTCTCCTACTGCTCTCCACTCTCCCTCGCTCTAATCTAGTGACAGGGCTTCTTTGCTGTTCCTCCACAGGCAATGCAAGGCTTAACTCTTTCACACTCTGTTCCTTCTGCCTGGATTGTCCTTCTTTTAGGTATTGCTCTAAAACTGCTAGCCTTACTCAAAAGATCACCTGTTCATGAGGTCATCTCTGCCCTCACCACCTAAAACTGCATTCCTTCTTTACCTCATTCCTGACTCCCTGTACCCTTGTTACCTTCTAACATACGGTAGGATAAGTAGTTTGTGGGTTCGTTGCCTATTATGTCGCCCAAATGAAGGTAAGTTTCATAAATGCAAGGATCTTTGTCCATTTTATTCATTGAAATATGTAAAACAATTATTATGATGCCTGAAACATAGTAGGCAATCAATAAATAATTGTTGAATAAATAAACACTTATTGTATACATATACACATTTATATATTCACATAAAGTTATAATTACCATTTTAACCTATATAAATATATGCAACTATATAGTTGAATAGTGTTATTATCTAGGTTAACACATGTCCTTTCTTTCCCTTAATGAAAGCTATAAAGAGGTTTTTATTGCATCTTTTGAAGGCTTCTATACAACCTAATGGAAGTCACAGTCTGGTTCTTAGTATGACATTTAAATTTTCCTTTTAAATCAAATACTTGCCTTTATAAAGAATACCTTCTTTGGCTCAAACTTTTTACCAACTGGCAATCCTGCCTCATAAGCCAGGGTTTTCAGCCCCTATTTAAAATCACGGTTGATTTTAAATTGGCTTGCTTCTCCAGTTTTGATGACTTCAATAGAAATCATATAGTAGGATTTTAAATTCCTCAGTGTATTTACAGTACATGTTGATCAACTGAGAGGAAGATGCCAGAACCAGACTGATGTTCCTGCACTTTGGCTTCTGAAGTTTTCTTTTGCTGTGCAACTGACTATGAAAGAGTTCATATTCCCTATAAAAATATTTTCACTTTATTTACTTACCCACTTTTTACCACCAATATGTATATATTTTTGACCACTAGTGAGCACAACATGAAAATATTTATACTTGCTTTCTCACCATCTTGGCACATTACCACTGACACTGGGCATGGAAGAGATGTCAGTGGAAGTCCAGCGTAGATTTTGCCATTCTCCACGTAGTCCTGTCATTAGAGAACAGAGGGATGCAAATTTTGCTGAAACATGGTGATTTGATAGTTCTCTTGAGTTTATGTATGGCAGCTTAAATAGTAGGTTTAGGAAATAGAATCATTTTGCTTTTGTTGTATTTGATTTCTCCTTCTCTTTATGACTTGCTGTGCCTTTTCTAATATATTTCTTCCTTTCTGCTTTTTTGCAGTTACTTTTTTGGGGGCAGTTAATGAGGTTATCTCTTATTAGCTCCCTCATTTTGATGTACTTTTGTCTGTTTATATGTACTTGTATCAGTATTATTACCACAATCTTGTTATTAACCAGTTGCTCTTCCCTTGTTCACAAATGTCATATCCCCATGGAATTATTTTGGGTATACATGTGATTTTCTGTATTTGTGCCTACTTAATAACAAATGAATCAGTTGGCATGCAGTAAATCCATGTTAGTTACATGCATGACAATTATGTACAATGTTATGCATAGTTGATCTATATCCTTAGATCACTGCTCACAATTTATAATAAAAGATTTGCACGTACTCTGTTAAGGTGAGTTCTTCAAAAGGTGTCCTAATTACTTTGAAAACATTGTACATATCTTAAACACATTGTACTGGGGAACAGAATATCTGGGCCTTATATACGGTAGAACAATAATTCATTTGAGTAGGATATGAACAAATGCAGGCTCAACCAAATGGCATCATTAATTTTTAACATCAACTAAATATCTTCAGTGCATATTAAGCAAAGGCTTGGTGTTGAATTTATGTTTGAATGGCATCTGTGGTTAAATTTAATTGCCACAATCCAGTGAGGTTAAGTATCTTTTTAAAAAATAACTTCTCAAAGCATCTTTATTGAAAGTCACTCATTTTTGTTTAGAGAAAAAGTTGCCACAAATTACACTAGTACATTCATGCTTATAAATTGTTATGAATAAGTTTCACCCAGCTCATTGTAATAAGGTTCTGGAGGCAAGACTGGTACATTTTTAGAGGGATGAAGGGTGGTAGGTTATTGGAAACCTTTATGTTGGGTGTAGCCAAGATAGCCAAGCCCAATAGATTGCTGCAATGGAAGACTGTGGGTAGGCTGGGGCCTTGAGAACTAGGTAGAAACAAAATAAGAGAGCAAGGGGTTAAAAAAGGAATCTCTACTTCACTGGCTATGGTTGTAATAATTCCAAAATTTTATAGTGGGAAGCATTCTATTTTTATAATAAGATAAAGAGTGGCATATGTTAGACTGTCCCTTGGTTTGATCTTCATTGTAAATAAAACTTGAGGCACTTTTCTCCACTCAGCTGGACTTACCTTCGCTTAATAGCTCAAAGGAAGGCTATCAGAAACCAAGCCTTGGGCCATATACAAGAGATCCAGGATTTAGGGGAAATGGGTCAGGATTTTTTGCACTACCAAACTCTTTGGGTTAGAAAGGGAATTAGAGGGGTACCCAGTAGGTAGAGCTGACTGGACCTCAAAACTCAGCCTGAGCAGACTATCAAGCATTTGTTGTCACCGATACCCAAAAGCCTATGCATCCGGGAGATCATTCATGATCCTTTGAGGTATACAGTGGATATCATTGGTCCCCATATGATTGAGAACTGTCCCTTTCTACTTTCTACTTTTCTTTGGACTTTAAACAGTTTAGTTCATACATCACAAGGGTAAAGTGACTCATCACATGCACAAAGACTTTTGCTTCTTTTTCTTTTTTTTTTTTTAGACTTTTTTTCTCTTAAAAAGCTGACACCTGCTGACAGTTATGCCTAAGCTAAGACTGTCAGAGGTACAATATGAACTGAAGGTTAAAAACCATCTCTTTAAAAAAAAATCCTGTATCGTTAAGAGAGTGAGTGAGCCCAATCGATAAAAAAGTGAAACACACATTCATTTTCATTTACTCTTGAATTGCTTTGGTGCTTCACAACAAAGCAGGAATTTTGTTTCGATCTTCTAGATAAACTAAAGCTGGATAAATCTAGTACAATTCCTGAATATAAATTATGAAGTTTCTTAAAAGAATCTATGAGATTAAAAAAAATAGTGTCAAATATGCTACACAATATTGTCTGCTATATATATATATATGTATAATATATAAATGGCACAGTCTGCCATTTATGTAGTTTGTCTCAGCTGTATATTAATAAGCTCTAGAATACTGCAGCAAAACATTGATTCATTTCTAGGACTTAAGGCATGAAACAGCCACCAAATAAAGATAATATCCTAAAGAAGTGTCAAATAATGAATGATATCAGTATTGTAATATGTGCAAACAGCAGACATCACTAGTGTTGACAAGTTTGTGACTATTTCACTAACAGACTGTGTCCCTCAGGGAATACTGTTTGATTCTCAAAGCTGGGCCTTCTTTGGATTACAGCTTTTCCAGCTGTCATCTAGGAGAACCCCAGAGCATGAGACAGCTGCTGTTTTAGTAGAAAATGTAACAAACAATTTCTCCTATAGCATTTGTAAATCTGAAGTGAGAGATTGTGCTCTCACATCCTCATTTCTGACTTTTGCCTAAGGATGTCACTGCTTCTGATTCTGGATTTGGGAGAGAAATTTTGAACGTCTTGTTATGTATTCATATGCTGCCCCAGAAGGCCTCATCAAAAACTTAACACTTTTTCCATCAACTTTATTTTTAAAGGAAATGGTTTAGAAATAGCCATGTGTTCAGCCGTTGCTAAGGATATTGGTGAGAAAACACCTAAAATATGTACAGCTTATGTCATACCATTGCCTAATAAATTAGTACAAAGAAAGTGCAAAACTTCAAGAATACCTAATGATGACAGTATATTTTATCACACTGTACAATATGAAAACAGTCTGGAAAGCTTGCCAGAAATTTTAGGGACAAAATTCAGCAGTCCATTTCACATGCTATATGATATTATGGGTGTCCAGATGTGGAAAATCCACTTGGATATCCAGATTGGAGACACTCAGGATCCTTATTGAGACCTTGTCTACCAGTTTTTAAAACCATTTTCAAGTATACACAAAGGTATGAACAACCCTACAATGTGTCCTTTCTGCCCCTCACTGAGTTTCAATAGTGATCAACAGTTTACAACACTTTTTTTTTTTCCTCCAGACATCTCTCCCAACATTTTTAAAGGAATATTTGAAAAAAAAAATCTCAGGGATCCCTGAGTGGCGCAGCGGTTTGGCGCCTGCCTTTGGCCCAGGGCGCGATCCTGGAGACCGGGGATCGAATCCCACGTTGGGCTCCTGGTGCATGGAGCCTGCTTCTCCCTCTGCCTATGTCTCTGCCTCTCTCTCTCTCTCTGTGTGACTATCATAAATAAATAAAAATTAAAAAAAAAAATCTCAGGCATCATGTCATTTCACCTGTAAATATTGTCAGCATGCAACTTCAAATTCTAGGGGCTTTTTAAATTAACCACCATACCCCCACATCAAAAATTATTAATAATTGCAAATATCATTTATATTCATATTTCTAGTCTGCACCCAAATTACCCTAATTGTTTTGAAAATACAACCTATGGCTTGTTGTTTCTAATAGGGATTCAAATAAAGCAAATGAATACAAATACTGCAAGGTATCATTTACATGAGGACTCTTAAAAAAAAAAAAACCAAAACCCCCTCAAACTCATAGAAATAGAGAATAAAACGGTGGTTGCCAGGGTTTGGGGTACAGAAATAGGGAAAGATTAGTAAAAGGGTACAAATTTTCAGCTATAAAATGAAAAAGTTCTGATAATGAAATGCATAAAACATGGTGACTATAGCTGATGATACTGTATTATATAATTGAAATTTACTAAGAGGCTAAAACTTAAATATTCTCACTATATATATATATATATATATATATATATATATATCTCAATATATGGTAATGGCTGTGTTAATTAACTAGATAGGAGAAATCTTTCACAATGTAAATATATATATATATATCAAATCATTATGTTATACACTTTAAGTGTCTTACAATTTTACTTGTCAATTATATCTCAACAAAGCTGAAGAAAGATCACCACATTGTATTTTTTCATCAGTCTGAAAATCTCTTTTATTCTGTAAGTCTTCCTCACCACACTCTTTTTGCATCATTGATTTGCTAGAAGATTTAGAATGTTCTGCCTTTTGGATTTGGTCAGTTGCTTTCTCTTGCTGTCTTTTTTGTCTTTGGATTTTTCCTAAATACTGGTATTTAAATCTAGAGGCTTGATCACATTCAACTTTCAATTATTCATGGGTGGTGCTGAATACTTACTTCAACCAGTCCTGAGGCACCTGTCTTATCACTCTGCTCTTAGTATGGCTAATACTGATCAGTAGGATCAGATGGGGTCAGTCTGATTCTTCATTATAAGGATATCCGTCACTTAGGTTTTTTTAGCAGTAACTGATGATACAGATCCATTATTTCACTGTGGTTGGTAAAATAATAATTCTCTGATTTTGTCATTTCTGAAATTCATTTATAAGGGAATTAAGAGTACACTTGTCTTGATGAGCACTGAATAACGTATAAAATTTTTGAATCTCTATATTGTATGCCTGAAACTAAATAACACTGTATGTTCACTATATTGGATTTAAAATTTAAAAAAATTAAAGTTAAATAAATAAATGTTTAAATGGAGTCTCTTTAAAAAAAGATTCTATTTTATCAATTATTTAGTTATCTTAAAGACAGGACAGTTTCTGCTTATTTATAGATGCTCAGGATAATGTACTATTGTACAAGCAACCTCGAAGATACCCAAGGGGGTTCTTTTTGATGTTATTATGAATGTAGACATTCATTGTAATCCATTGCAGTTATTATGCCAAAACTGTCCCATCTTAGGCTAATGCAAGTATCTTCAAGTTGTCTCCTATACCCTTCTGACATGACTCAATTTCTCTTTGATAGATTCCTTGCTTTCTCCATTAAGATCTCCCAGACTCATTTTTTATATTTGCTGGACCTAATACCAGTTATTTCCTTAAGAATCTTTTGTTCTTGTTAGTGGGAAATCTGATGAGCAAAATTTTACTTTTATAAGAAATATGCCTTTGTGTCATGGGTATAAACATTGCATGTAGTGTCTTTCATATTTTTCCTCCAAATTCCTAAAGTATTTGATAAAGCTAGACATAGAAAACCTTAAAGTGGACCTTTCAAAATCTGACCACTCAACTGCTACCTCTATAACAATTTAAAAATTTTATGTAAACTTGTAAGTAGCTTGTATAAGTTTTTCATCTGTGTCTTTAAAATTTTTATTTAAAATAATTTCAGTTTTCCAAAACTAGAAATGTGTACACGAGTGTTCACTAAGTAATCCTAAAATGCAAGCAAAATACAGTTTAAGGGATGATATCCTTAATCACACTATTATTGTTTCTTATTTTCAATGATTTTTTTAAAAATCCTATGTGAATCTGCTTTTCTGAAGCTAGCATGGTTTTTTTTTTTGTATGTGTGTGTGTGTTTTTGTTTGTTTAGAGAAAGAGAGGGAAAAGGAAGAGAGGGAGAGGGAGAGGGAGAGAGAGAGAGAGAGAATCTTAAGCAGAGGCTCAATCTCACAACCCTGAGATCATGACCTGAGTCAAAATCATGTCAGACGCCTGACTTACTGAGCCACCCAGATGCCCTATGAAGCAAGTGTTTCTATAATGGAACATTCAATGCTACAGTTCGAAGTATAGCATTGAAGTAGGTTTTTAGTTATAATTTAGATAAGTCAAAGCCATTTCTGTAAGAAGAAACTGAAATCCAGGTTTGTTGCTGGTAATTAGAAATACGGCATTTAGGATTCAGCTTCTCAATCGCACTCACAGGGTGCAGAAAGGAGAATGACTTAAAGGAAGGACTATTTCATCGATTGTCTGGACTTCTTTGCCAGTTAGTGTTCCTGCTCAGACCCGAAAGATAAGACTTTTGTACGAAAGAAAGAGTTTCTTAGCTCATTGTCTTCTGAAAATCCCTACAGCCTGGCATGCAAATAACTCTATTTTGTCCAGCTGTCTTTCAAAACAGTGCAATTCCTTAGTCAAGTAGTGCTGGAAATTTCAATATGAGTAGAATCTTCCTATAATTCCAAGGTCTAGTCAGTGTCCGTGGTGCAAAATTCACCACCTAACCTTAAGCCTTTCTTCTTCTTCTTCCCCTTCTCCTTTCCCTTCCCTTCTTTCTCCTTCTTCTCTTCCTCCTCCTCCTTCTTTTTCTTCGTCTTCTTCCTCCTCCTCTTCTTCTTATATTTTATTTTTGCATTATTTATTTTGATTACTTGACCCTTAATAGGTAAATTATAAGAGTTAATGTTACTTAAAGGTCCTTAGGCACCTGGGGCAAGTGTAGTGCTAAAATATTTTGAAATCGTGCCAAAGAATCTCATGAACATGCTCAGCATTAGGGGACACAAATGGGTGAAAAATCAAGGTGGAAAGATGAAGTAGTCTCTGGGGTACTGGCTGGTCCAACACAGCTGTCCTGAAATTGGCCTAAATGGATATGGACTCTACCTGCCTCCCCACCACCGTTTCTCTTTTACTGCATTTTGAGTCATATAGGTCATTCATTTTTAGATTTTATATGCAATATTTTTGATTATCAAATCGTCTCTTGTGGCCTTCTGGAAATATTGGTCAATTAGAGATTTGTTGTTTATCTATTGTTTATCTATTATGAAATAATAGCAAACCCTTACTTTTTCCGTGAGCTGTCCTAAGACGCTGTCCTAAGAACTATACATATGTCGACTCACAACAGCCCTGTAACAAGGCTACTGTTATCAATCTCATTTTATAGATAAGAAAATTTAGATGCCAGGCGAAGATCAAGTACCTCACTCAGCATTACACAAACAGTTAGGGACAGGGCTGTGGTTTGAGCCCAAGAAATATGCCCACTTGTCTTAGAGCCACTTGAAGCTAGTTTAACATAAAATTAGCTTCTGTGATCTGGAGCTATGAGGTGTTATTAAGAACTGGGTTTTGGTCTTCAAATGGTTTGCAATTTAATCTTGGAACTGTGAAAATAGCATAAAGCCATTCTTCGTTACTGTAACAAAAATTGCAGTGAATTTCTCCCTAAGGTAAACAAAGCAGCAACCATGTAGGTCTCTGATAAATAAAACTGATACCTTAGGTTGTCCTTGAAGATAAAATGGAAAATTATATATCACTATTAAAACAATTGCATTCTGCTCAACTAAAGTTCCTGGGATATAATTTGAGAGAGTATCAAAATAAAGGTTGCAAGGTAACAGTCAAAGGAATGATGTTCATGTTAGAAGGTATAGATTAGAATCTGGACCAATCACAATGTATAAAGAAATATTCTAAACCAAAATCATGAATTGGAGAGTATCAACCTACACACAGAAAGTTGATATACTATCCCCACCAGCACCTGGCCTATACAAATTATTTTCTACAAAACTGGAAGTAAGTTGAAGTCAAAACAGAAAGTTTTCTGGCAACAGATTGCTAGACCTGGAACAATGGGAGAAAAGGGAAGTGATATGTTGTCCCCCACAATCCTGTACCCACACATTGGGCTGCCATTTCCTTCTTGGGATAAATGTAATGTTGCTTCAAGTGCCATATGGTTGTGTGGCATTGAAAACTAGCTGGTGTTGACTAGGTAGAGACCACCAACCTCTAGACGGGCTTGGAACCCAGGTCTCGGAAGGTGAAAGGTCACAGCCTCACCTCACAACACCACGCTGGGTCTGTTTCTTATTACCAAATAATTTCCAGAAGGAGACCAGGCTGTGAGCCTGATTTTCCAGTAGTGGTACAGAGGGAAATGAAGAGTTTGAGAGGGAGAAGTGATATTCTCTGTGCAGCAGGTTTTCAGTGACAGAGTGAGAGCAGTGGTAGTGTCCGGAGAAGGCAGCTCTCTCCCAGTCCTGGCCCCAGCTAAGTGTGGCTGCTCCCCACAGGACAGAAGGTTCCTGTGAGGAGATAGGAGGAAATGAAGAATCTGTTAACAGAAGGTCCAGCTAACCTTCAGAACCCCATTTGACAGAGCCTTTGGCAGGCGCAGTCCAAAGAGAGGAGGTGAGAATCACAATCATGTACCTGAGGTGAAGGACCACCATTAAAAATAAATAAGAAACTCCAAATGTGTAAATCCGATATAAGCCAAACCATATGGTATGAAATGAAAACATTTTCTTCGTATACCTTTGGTAAAATGGTTTCTTACCAGATTTTCCATACAGGCAAGTATTAACACACCTTTTGTCATGTAGTTTCTCCCCTGATATATGGCACTGATAATATAAGCAGTTCAATGATACTTCCACTGTTTGTGTAGCGAGGTATATAAAAAGAATGTTGTGCATGTACGAAAAGTGCTAAAATCCTGGGGTAACACCTCATACATTAGTGGCCTTCCATGGTGAACAAAGTCATTTTTCAGGCAAGTCATAAAGTAGCCTAAAACACAAGTATTTCAGTGTTTGCTCCAAATGAGGCAGTGGCCCAGGGACCGCCGTTCATCTGACATCATTTCTGACACAGCGCTGGTTTGGTATCTGATTAGGGCTCCCCGACACAGTGGTGCCAGACTTACTCTTTAAGTGAGGTGGCTGAGGGAAATTAATGTGTCAGAGTTACCAGAAGGTGAGAGTGTCTGCTTCAAGTTTCCTCTGGAGCGCTTCAGCTGCAATTGCCTTTGATTCTTTCCCAGAGGATCTTTTGAAGCTATTTATGGAGTTCAGTAATAGGTAAAGATGAGCTCCCAACAGAAAACTTAGCCAGCATCAGAGGTGAAGCTGCCCTGGAGGATGCAGTGATGTTTATATACAAATGTAGTAAAATAGCTGAATTGTCTAAAGGATGCACTGGGGTCTCCTGGGAAGTGAAAGCAACCGTATTCCTTTACCCCTGAAAGGTTACATTTTTAACTTGGCCGTGCTACTGACCTACTGCCTGGTTCTGGAAAATCACATAACTTCTCTCAGTGTCGATTTATTTACCTTAAATAATAAGGGAAATGCTCTATGCCTCACTGATGTATGGGAAAATTGGGCAGAAAATACCAAAATGTGCTTCGAGATTTTTTGATGAAAGGTGATACATACATAAAAGTATTATTTCTGTAACATGTTTTTTCTCTACCCCTTTTCCTTCTCCTGGCCTGTCAGCTGCTACATACATAAAACTTATCCCAACTCCCGACCGTTTTCATTTATTTTCACTTTCCAGGCCAACTTTTGGATCTGAGAATGGAAGATTCCGGGGTGCACCCTTTCTTTATTCAGTTGAAGAAAGGCACACAAAAAATATTTGCAGACCTTAAAATCAAACAGAAGTATCAGTTATGGGTGTGTGGGTGGCTCAGTCAGTTAAACATCTGCCTTCGGCTCAGGTCATGATCCCAGGGTCCTGGGATCAAGCCCCATGTTGGGCTTCTGCTCAGTGAGGAACCTGCTTCTCCCTCTCCTTCTCCCCCTGCCTGTGCTCTCTCTTTATCTGTCAAATAAATAAGTAAAATCTTTTTAAAAAAATAGTTAGTATTTCTTTTTTTTTATTAAGAAAGTGTAGCATAGGGGTACATGCTTTGCATCAGACAAATCTGGACTCGCTCTGCCATCTATTCACACTTATGTACAGCTCATTCATGCACACATGCATTCACATGTGCACACATGAGCAAATACAGTCACAGACTACTCACACACGTGTACACATGTACACAGATGCTCTCACACATGCACGTATACACATGCTCACACACAAGCATATAAACTCACAGGCATGCCTACAATATGCAGCTTCTGCACATTTAAGCTACTTTTTCAGAGGTTCTGGGATCAGAGAAGCAGTTATATGTGTTTGGCTATTTTTGAGCATACTGCTATACTTTCTAGGAAGGATGTTTTATTCTACATCTTTTATATGGTACAGAAAGCCTTTTCTCTTAGTGTAGAGGCCAATGGCACCAATTCAGGGCCAGAAGGCTGGGTTTGAATCCTACCTCCACTACAGCTGTGTGCCTTGGACAAATCCCCAAACATTGTTGCCTCTGTTTCTTCATTTGTAGATCAGGAGTAATAACAGTACCTACTACACCACCTTATAAAATTGTTTTAAGGATTAATTCATATGCTACTTAGAACTGCTCTTGGCATGTGGTAAATGCTACATACTTGTTTGCTATTAATATAAAGAGGGGCAACAGCACAGCTAAAAGGGAGAGATTTTTATGCAACAGTCTTTAATGCAATTTTCTATATGTGAAGGGGTGAATGAAACATACCATGTATAAATTACCAAAAATTTTAGTGGACCAGGTTATCCTAATACTACACAGAGAAAGGATATGTAGTTTTCATAGTAAATTCAGGCTTTTTTTTTTTAAAGATTTCATTTATTCATGAGGGACACAAAGAGAGAGAGAGACAGACAGACAGACAGACACACAGGTGGAGGGAGAAGCAGGCTCCATGCAGGGAGCCTGATGTGGGACTCGATCCCGGGGCCTCCAGGATCATGCCCTGGGCCAAAGGCAGACGCTTAACCACTGAGCTACCCAGGCTTCCCAATTCAGGATTTTCTGGTTCACCTATAGGTTGAGTCAGGTCTGTGCTCCAGTGACTTCCAGAACTGAGAGCCCAGCCGAGCTAACAGCCGTAAGTGCCTCAAAGTTCATTTCAAGCTGTTCTCCTAAGAGTTTAATGGTAGGCAATTTTTTGCCTTCTCAAAAATCTGGGGTGTTGGATCTGGCCTCTAAATGTGAAAGAGAATAGGCCTCACTATTTAATATTTAATTTCTTGAGTGATGTAATAAAGCTGGTCATCATTCTCCCATACCAAAACCCCTTATGTATGGCTGTATCATTTTTTGTGTCATAATTAGCTGCTTTAGTTCATTTTTAAAAAAAGATTTTATTTGTTTATTCATGAGAAACACACAGAGAGAGGCAGAGACATAGGTAGAGGGAGCCTGATGCGGGACTCGATCCCAGAACCCCAGGATCACAGCCTAAACCTAAGGCGGATGCTCAACCACTGAGCCACTCAGGCATCCCAGCTGCTTTAGTTCATAGGAATGGTTTAAAAATGTTTATTGCTTCTCAGATTCTGTCTATATAATTGTGATGTACTTTGAACAGATACCTTGATGGTGGACTCCTGGGCTGAATAATCAGCCTTATGGAGATGCTAAGAGTGGGGAATGTGTATTAAGCACTGTACCTAATCAAGATTTGAAGACTTATCTCCAAGTTATCAATCTTAGTTATTCATTCCAAATTATCTTTCATCACAGCCTATCTGAGCCTTGATTTCCAACAGATGTGGAGATATTCCATCAATTCGGAGTGAAACTTTCTATTTGTAAAATAAAATAAAACAAAATAAAATTTCCTTCAACATATAGTCGTCTGGGCCTATGCCATAGCATAATATGAAAATCTTTAAAGGTTTGATTTCTAAATAGAAACTTATTTCTGTATATTCTCTTCTAGAACTACTGTTGACAGGTCCATACCCCTTTAGTTTGACTCATGGAGACAAGGTATACTTACACCTGAGTTAGGTGCTTTCCTTTCTCTCAACTGTAAATTTTCAGTCACATTAACAACTTATTTTCTGCTTTTCATTTGTATAAAGGGGTATGAGCTGCACAAAGTTTTTAGAGAAATATAATTAATATTTGTATTTATTCAGCTTACCATTTCTTTCTGTGAGAAATCCCCCTACATACCAGAAAAGTTTGATAAAAATTGCTTTCAGAGAAGGTTTGGAGTTATGCTAGATTTTAGCTGAAATATTTCTATTCACACGAAATTTAACAAAGTGTGTAAATGAGATCAAATGATGGGAAGGAAATTAATTTTTTGTTAATCTAATAATTAGTGATGTCTCAGGCATTAATCTATATTTGAATTACTTCATTTAATCACCACAACAAGCATGTGAAATATTAAGTTATAAGGACAAGGAAACCAAGGAATTGTTGAAACCAGAAAAATTGCACTCATAAATATAAGAGGTGAGGTTTTTTCTCTAGGTGTAAATAACTAGATATTCTGATTTCCTAATATAGAAGTGCTTTATGAATATTTCAAGCTATCTTTAGTATCATTTTTCAGTCTGAGATTTATGAAGCCCTTAGAATATGCAGTGTTTGATAAGAAACACTGGAAAAATGAAAAAATTGATTCCCATATTCAAAGATTGGGATTTAGTTGGAGAGAGAAAACATACAACCCACACCCTCAATAATCATGTCACTTTATAAAACAGAACGTAAGACAGACAAATAGGAGTAAAGAAACCTAGGTCAGTAGTAATTTATCCTCAAGGATGGCCAAGAGTATATTGGGTGAAAACAGAATCTATCACCAACCTGGTGATATTAGAAAAGCTTCTCACACTACAGATGTGCTCAAATAAAAAAGTAATGAGAAGGTGAAGAGTTGGCCAAGATTGGAACAATAGGTGAAAATTCTGGACTTAGTGATGTAAATAAAGAAGATAATATTAGAATTTTATGAGCTAAAGTATCATAATGGTAGAAGTATTTAAAAATATTGTGGGATCAAAAGGGCCTATAAATGATGATATGATTTGGAGGATAATGAGGGCAATTTAGGCTTGAAGTGATACAATCTGGTTCAAAAAGATGGGTAGTACCTGTACAAAGCGGGGGGAATAGAATCTGGTGACTCATCAAAGCTATGAGATCTAGTGGAAAGCTTCAGTGATAATTATCTGATTTGGAAAATGGTTTTGCAATTTCTTTGATATATAGGGGAAACCAATTATCCAATACAGTTGCCACTGGTGTTTGGTTGCTTAACTGAATCACTTAAAGGGTAGAATCATTAGGAAAATAATATAGATAGGCAATTTAAACATTTTAGTTATTTTGAAAAATACTCATGAATTTACCAATATTTGGTGCAACTCCTGGATTTGTTCATTGGAGTTCTATATCATCTTTCTTGTATAAGTCACACCCTTAGGGCATTATTTACAATATCAGATTCTTTTTCATGTAAATTCAGGACAGTTAACAAAACAGTGTGATAGAAAAATTCATCTATGTTTTGATTTTTTTTTACTCAATATCTCAAAGCAGCTTCACCTACACCACATTCAATCACATTCAATAGCAATAATTTCAGTGATTAAGTTTATTGAATCTCTCCAAACCATTCCCATTAATTTTCATAGAAAGATATCTTTTTTACTAGCATTTCATTGATTTATATAATATCTAACTAAATTACATACATAAAAAGTATAACCGATAAAAGTAGTACAACTGATATAAGTAGGTTAAGAAAACAAAACTGAGAGGCACCTGGATGGCTCAGTTGGTTGTCACTCTTGATTCAGCTCAGGTTACGATCTCAGGGCTGTGAGATCCAGCCCCAAAATCAGGCTCCATGCTCATCATGGAGTCTGCCTGAGATTCTCTCTTTCTCTCACTTCCCTCTGTCCTTCTCTCCACTCAGGCACACTCGCTCTCTCTTTCTAAATAAATAAATAAAATCTTTTAAAAAAAGAAAATAAAACACAAAGGACTCTTGGCTTGAAGGTGACTCAGGTGGTGGCCACAAAAATGCATGAGACCTTGGGGCTTTTGCTCCAAGGTGGCATAGGAGCTCTTGGTGGGCTCCAAGCTGCAGTTACAGTTTGTTTGTTTTTTTTTTCCATAGCATGATGACATTAGTTAATCCAGCAAGTCAGTGAAGAAGGGATTAGTAAAAAACTTGTATTGTTCTATACAGAACACATCCTTCTAAAAGCTAAATGGTAACAGACATTTAGCATAGTTACTGCTTGCATTAAAATGGAACCTGGAATGAAGTGGTCCTCATTTTATAAAAATAGTATACATTGAGTTGAAACATATAGATCTGTATTTTTTTTTTGGAGAATTTTTAGTTCAGCTTAGAGTAAATGTCAAGTCTAATAATTTTTAAATTTGTTGTGAAATCAAGGCAGCAAGCAGATAAGAAATGAGATAGAACTTGGCATTATAAAATTAAAAAAATTAAATGTATTTAAGCTTTGATTTTATTATTTTTTAAAGATTGGATTTGTTTATTTGAGAGAGAGAGTGAGGGAGTACACACACTGGTACACATGAATGGAGGAGAGGGACAGAGGAAGAGGGAGAAGCAGACTGCTGAGGGGCTTGATCCCAGGACCTGGAGATCCTAACGTGAACTGTGAGCTGAAGGCAGATGCTTTAACCCACTGAGCCACCCCAGGCACCCCAAGCCACGATTTTATTCATTTTTCACATAGAGGTCAATCCAAATGAACATCTATTTTTTAAACACTTTGTTTTTTCCAACATTTATAAAATTATAAAATACTTATTTGCAAAAATCACTTAAGGGATATTTTTTCAACTTTAGAAAACAAAATCAATGGATCATTCTAATCTCCTAAATAAATGAAGTGAAGCCAAAAATTTATCACATATTACTTATTTTCTTGAAGTGACCTGAAAGGTCTATGAGAGCCAGCTATAATGAAGCAAGTACTTACATAATACAAAGTTTCTTCTTTGACATGATGCCCCTATATATGCTATCCCATCTCATTCTTTTTTAAATCTAAGACTTTCATGGACATATCTGAATACAGAACTTTGGACACATGCCAGATCCCTAATACCATGGCAGGCTGGTTAAAACAGTTCCTGGCTTCCACTTTGGTGTCTCAGGTCCATAAATTAGAAAGCACTGCAATGGAGGGTGTTAAATTTACAGAGTATGACACTGCACACTATGGCTGGTGATCAAATCATGCCATCACATGCCAAAAGGAATCCTTTGTAAGGGTAAAAAATATAAATGTGAATATCTCAACCCTTTATTTTAAAAAATAATCGAATTTAGCACCATGAATTATCTAAAAATAAAAATCAACAGAATAAACCTCAGTGCATTAATCACTGAAGATTATTTCCACCATAGTTCATCTTTTAAACCCCTATGTGTGATAACCATGTCACATCTAGTTTTTATAAATTGAGTGACTCTCAGAAATCCATTTTAGTGGTATATTTCTCTTAGTGAGCATTTGGATGGCCATTAACTGCTTTTAGCTCTCAGAGATTTTTAATTATGACATGATGGGTAGGCATGCGATGTAACACCAAAAACCAGCAATAGATTACCTAGATGACATTGTACTTAAGAAGCAGGGGAGTTTGGAGCTGAGTACTTCCACTGATAAAGCACTCATTTTTCACCTCTCAGATCTCAGTTCCAGTTGTCTCTCACTCCTTAAGCAAAATTAATTTTGTTATGTCAACTATGCTACCATTAGTAGGTAATCCAGGAGGCAACAGATGCCATGCATATTTTATTCTTTGTTAGATTCATGGTGAACATGGGCTGAATGCAAAAAGAAAACATTTCAGATGTGCTTAAGACCTGATGACTTTAGCTTTAGCTCAGAAATTATAAAAGTTTGGTAAATTGTTAACAGTTCTGAGCAGAACTGGTGAGACACGGGAGGTGATCATTCCAACTTCTATAAAGGAAAAAAATATTAACAGATTAACTATTGTCCCATGTTTACCAGATTCAGAATTAATTTGTGTTTCTATTATTAACTTTGTGAGGATATGAATTACTTTCAGAGTTCTTGTAATCTGTGTTTGTCTCACATTTGGGCCCCCGAGGTTCCTCTAGGATGAAAGCCTAAATGCCTAGTGCAGTGTTTAGTATATAATATGCACTTAAAATACAAAGTTGGGGGTGGGGAGGATAGAGGTCCCACTGAACCCATTAGGAACATTGTCAAAGAAGATTTAGGAATTAATGATCAGACTTCAAGATACAGGAATTAAGATTCTGGAAAGCTGGTAGAAGAAGCCTTCAAGGAGTACTTCAGATAGACAAGAAACTCATGCAAAAATAAGAATGAAGCAGATGTCTGAGCTTTGTCCTAGGATACTGATGGAGTTGAAGGCAGAGTGCGCTACACTTTTAGGTAAGTGCTTTTAGATTCTACTCAATTATCCTCCAACTCATCCTTGGGAAAGCTTATAGCAAGTTCTGTGAGGGGGAAAAAATCAGGAAGCTAAAAAAATAAGATCATTCTTCCAGGAACCTTGAAGAATTACTTATACCATAATCAGAGAGGGAGAACTCACTTGTGAAGCACTTGAGAACTTTAATAACAAACCATAAGGGCAGGAGAAAGCCCATGATCTACCCTAGTTACATACTTTAACAACAGGGCTGGCCTTGAGGGATTAGAGGGCATTCTCAACCACAGTCCCTACACTTGGGCTTGACAGGGAGATAGTGTCACTCACCAAGAGGGTCTGGCCTGGTTGTTTGGTAATGTTAGCAATTGGTCATGGGCAATAAGTGGTGAATGAAGAGAAGTTCCATGGGCAGCAAGATAAAGGAATTAATTACCTCCACAGAAAATGTGTGAGTCACTAGGATTGTATCTGGGAATGGAATGGCCTTTGGGGGCAGAGTTCAATGGTGTTTCTAGTTTCATACCTGAAAATTGGCTATATTACTATCATAGTAGATTTATTAACACTGCAACTTACACAAATTTACCCACACTACAATATAGACACATAGAAAAATAATGTAATTTATTTTGTCTGTAACTAGTTTATGAGAATAAGAGTCTTTAATGAGAATTGAGATACAGAGAAAAGTAATTTTTTTCCTGTTTCCTTCTCAAATTTCTGGAGAAAGATTGCCCTTTAGACTGCACTGAGCCACTCAGAAATATAACCACATCAAAATAGACTTGGTGGTTCCCTATAGTCAAGTAGAGGGAAGCCTGGATGTTCAGCTTCCTTAGAGTGCTCTAGGTTCTATGTAAGAAATGGCCTGGATGGCAGTCACAAGTTTCTACAGGCTCCCAGGTGGATGATTTGCCAATCAACAGGTTTGTCCTTGAGCCTGCTTTAAGAGTAGGTGACATGATTCCACAGAAGAAGTCAGGAGCTGAAGAAGTCAGTAGTGGAGCACCTAGTAGAGAGCTAAAAGGGGACCTTTTAATATGCTGCTTGGATTTTCTTGGCCATACCCTTCTTGTCACGGAAAGAACTAGCTACTGTCATGTTGTCACCATACCTGTATCTTAGATCTCATTAGAAAAGAGAGATTATCCTTCGGTGTCATTCAGCAACATTTCAACAATTTTATTATGATGATATGTAATGAACATAAATGTTATCTGTGAGAAGCCCCCCAATAAGCTATCTGTTCAGTAATTAAAATTTGGTAATAAAAGAATTGCATTGCACTGGTGCCATAACACGTTTTTTTTTCTTTATCTACTCTGCATCTACAAGAAGTCTCAGTCTACCTGTAACATAAGCATTTGCATTATGAAAGTTGCTTTTTAAATATGAATCAAGGTGTGAAGAGCAAGAATATGATGTGAACTCTTTCATCTAATTTTAATAAAAATCTTGAGGGATAAGCTCTGCTCAAATGTTAAAGTCAATTTTTATCATCATATCTGATTAAAAGGGGGACGGCATCTTTAGGGACAACATGGTGATATAATGGAGTTTTTGAATTTAAAATCTCATAGCATAGTAATTCTCATCACTCTGTGTCTCAAAATATGTATAGTATTACATGTGATGACATAAGTAGCGTGTGGTCATCAGCAGAGCAAGGAATAATGGGAACTTGGCCCTGGCCCTGGTTACCAAAAGTTAAGGTACATAAGACAAATGAGGAAGAGCCTATCTCTCCCAAACTTTTTAGATAACTATTGTAAAATCTAGTTAACTGAAAAATATGAAAACAGGAGATACAGGTTTTAGAGAGAAGACTGGTGTGTTCAAAATGAGAACATTATATTTTTGATTTATTCTAAGAAGTAACTTTTGAGAAATCAGAGAAAAGAAATGAAAAAGGATATTTAATTTTTGAAAACTTTTTTCTGTCATATTTGAGACCATGGGTATTTTCTACCAAAAGAAAAGGCAAAATTAGTAAAAGTCACTCTGCTAAAGAGTGTGATTCCCCTACATCCCCTACATCATAGCATCTGTATTTTGAGCTCTTTTTCATATGCAGTTCATAAAATAATTAATAACCTAGAACTATAAGATTGTGAACTCTGGCAACAGAAAAGCCCGACAATAAATTTTTGAACATTTCTCTATTATTTACATAATGTTTTCCTATCTATCCAGTCCCCTGTTGGCTTAAATTAGGTGAGAGAGGATATTTGATTGTTAGATTTCTGCCCTAAGGTTAATGAGTAATGTTTGTGATCTGAAACAGGTATATTACATTGATTGTGTCAGGAATGACTCCTGCTGTGCAAAAAAAAGGTGTCAAAATGCCAATAACCAAGTGTGTGGTGAGAGTCATTGGGACTATATCTCGCCACTTGGTGGGCAGACCATAAACTCTTAATAAGTGGCACTTGGGCTGGGAAAGCCTCATAATTTGTCCACACATGTCTTTTCTTCTGTACTACCACACCCCATCAATTCACAACCCACAGCTTTAAATATTTTCACAAGCAAACCTCAAGGCACGTCTAACTCCACTATAACTAGGTTGTAGAGAGGCATCTCCTTTGCTTTCAAAAGTCTATCTTAGACCTCCAGGTGTCTCATCCATTTTCATCTTTTTGTAAAAAAATAAATTTTACATATGAATGTATATCTCTAAAATGACATGCTTTTTAGATCATCTAAATCATGAAGTCATATTTAAACCTTCTGATTGCCACAGCATAAACCTCTGAATCATGATGGCCTTCTAATCAGTTCATAGAATTTCTAATACAGCTATCCTGTTAGCAGCTAGAAAGACTAACTCATTTGTCAAGTACTTAGTGGATTTTAAATTTTTTGATTTTTTTTCCAAATTAATATTTATGATTATTTATAAGAATATCTCTCACATGGGTGCCTGGGTGTCTCAGTTGGTTAAAAGTCTGACTTTTGATTTCAGCTCAGGTCATGATCTCAGAGTTTTGAGATCTAGTTTCCATGGAAACTTGGAACCAAGTCAGGTTCCATGCTCTGCTTAAGATTCTATCTCTGCCCCTCCCCCTGCCTCTCTCTCTCTCTCTCTCTCTCATTCTTATTCCCTTTCTAAGAAACAAGATAAAATGCAAAAGAGAGCTTTAAAAGAAGAGTATTTCTTTCTCTTATTCAATATTCATTGAGTGCTTAGAATTCTAGGGTTGGAGGTATTAGTGAAGAGAACGTATTTGGAAAATTTGTTTTTGCTTAATTCATAGATCTTGGCTAGTTTTATATGTGGACTACTTCCAAATCACTAGAACTCAGTGCAATAAAGAGCATTTATAGTTAGACACTGATTTTTGTGTAAGAGGACAGCCATAGCAATTCATGGCATTATTCTTCTCATAAAATTATTTTTTATTTAAATTCCAACTAGACAAACTGATATTTACCGAAGGGAAGTGGGCAGAGGTGGGTTAAATAGGTGATGGGTATTAAGGAGGGCACTTGTTGTGATGAGCACTGGATGTTGAATGTAAGTGTTGAATCACTAAATTCTACACCTGAAACTAATATTATACAGCCTGTCATTGCATTATTTTTATGTAGTAGTTGTGCGTAGTGTTTCTCTACTCAGAAGTCAAAGGGAATTATCCTTCCTCCTTTTCCTTCAGTCTATCATCTGCCATTCAAATAATTAATCTGCCCACCATGTCTTGGATGACTATGATTCAGCACATCTGTGATCCATATCTGGGACAATAGTAGGGGAAAAAATCATGACAGATCCTGGTAAACTCCCAGTGTTCTACTTTTTCTGTCTCTGGCTTCCTTTTTACTTCTCTCAATGCTGTCATTAGCTTTACTTTTAATTCCTGGGGAGAAAAATAAAAGAGACGGAAAAAGGCCACATATGTGTTGTGGCATGTAGTACTTGCATCTTGAGATGGAGCTTTTTCCAGTTGCCCCATTTGGCTCATGTTATAAACGGCTCCTACTGGTAGCAGAATACAGTCATGGAATGTGTTAGGTTTCCATGTTGGAGGCTCTGCAGTCCTATCAATATTCCTCATTTTTGGAATTATGTCTGCCTTATAATACATGAAAGAGTTGTATTAGAGTTTAGAAGAGACTTATACTCAAGTCTTCTCTCTCTATGACTGAAGAACTTCGTGTACTTTCAAATTCAGAAGCTTTGATGACTGTTCCTTTGTTGATAATGTTCTTTCCCCGGAAGGGTGATAGTATATCTTGGATCTAAATTCTCACACATATTGTACAAAAGAGTTTGGATCATATTTCTCCCCTCTCCTTTCAGAGCCTTTCTTTGCTGTTGGTTATGTGGGATGCCAAGGAAGTTGTTAATCTTTTCATGTAGATCTATGGGAAATGTGGTTTCTTTAAAAACAACTATTTTGTAAGAAATCTCGTTTTACTTTCTTACAGAAAATTTAAATAGTTCAATCTTCAAATGATAATTATTCATCTTTGTAGAAAAAAGTTTAATTTTTCTTTAAAACAAAATCACATACAATATAAGTTAATGCACTATTAATTAGAGAAATACACTCTAAATTAATGACATTACTATTATCTCTTTACATAGTTTTGGTAAAACATATTAGAAATAAAACAACTTCAAGCTAGGTCATGAAATTACCTAAAAAACTAGAAGAAAGCATAGGGAAAGCATAATGCTCTTGTTATGGTGTGTGTGACTTAGAATCCAATAACATCACTTACTAAAGCTTCATAATCAGAGAGGTGTGTATTATGAGTGAATATGTTATTTTGGGCTTTCTAGAGCTAAATCAAATAGATTTAGTAGCTTTACTAGCTTTTTCACATAAATATAAATCTAATATAAATATGTATAAAATATTCTCTCAGATGATGTTCATGGAAGTAATTGCCATAGTCTGCTTTATTTCCTACTTCTGATTTTAAGTTTTCAGTTTTCACTTTGACTACAATTTCAAATTAACTATCTTAGTCAAAATGAAATCCCATATCAACTGAAATCTGTGAATTCACAACATAGGAAATTTAGATACTAATGTAGTAAAAATGGGTGACATCATTTTTTTAATTGTGGCACATCATTTATTTCCCCATTACAGTTTCTGTCTCTTAAAGGAATGATGACTCAAAGTGTGGTTTAGTTAACTAAAACAGATTACTGAGTTAGCATAAACTCAATCAGTGGGAAATCTGGCAGCCAGCACAGTTATTTATGATGTGCCAGATGCAAAATCATGTTTCTACTTTGAAGTTTTGCTAACAAGGCACATTGAAAATTCCAGAAAGGAAGAAAAAAGAATCTTTTCTAAAGTATTTGGACATGCACATAGCTTTACAATTGTATTTATGAAAAGGTTTCATGGTTTAATGTATATGTTTATACAGGATTGCTTGGCAAGCAATTTATAAAATTAAACAATTATATATTTCAACTAAAATACAAAGCAACTGAGAAAAGGCAATCATTGCATTGTAGGAAACAGATTTTTAAATATTTAGAGCATATCAAAATGAATAGATTCTTATCTAACTTTTTTGACTTATCTATAGGTATCTTAAAATTGTCTTCCCTTTATTTTTTACACTTTGTGCTTATTCAGACTATTCTTTTATCACTGAATTATGGAAATATTTCTATAACACTACCACATTAATGAGACAACTAAATTTCTGTGTGAAAGTCAATTGTGAAAGTAAATTATTTTTATTTAATAATAATGTAAAAAAATAGAAAATATAAGTTCATGTTACCTTTGAGTGCACTTAAAGTAGGAGATAAACATTGTTAACATGTCTTTGTAGTCATAAAAATATTTTGTCATACTGCATTGTTCTGTTCAGATGGTATCTGTGCCTAAGTTTCATTATTATATTGTTAACATTTATTTTCAATGGAACAGAAACTGATTTTAACTGTTACAACTGGGTATTTAAACTTCTAAATTAGAAATACTATACAGGTACTCTAGCTGGGTATAAAAGAATTAGAAAAGAAAAACTATACATTCAATTCAACAAGTACTTATTAAGTCTCTATCATGCACCAAAAACTAATTTAAATGTAGAATGCAAAAAAAAAAAAGAGGAAAGAGAAAGAAAGAAAGAAAGAAGAAAGAAAGAAAGAAAGAAAGAAAGAAAGAAAGAAAGAAAGAAAGAAAAAAGGCAGTGGTACCTGTTGTCAAAGACCTTCCAATTTGTTAAATAGATAATGTATGCTTCCATGAATAATGTTTATTTATGAGAATTCAATGTTGAAGGTAGCTGAGAGGATGGTGTATTGAAAATTTAGAAAAGAGAATTAATATTTCTGTACCGTTTGGGAAAGTCTCCATGGTCAAGGAGGGGTTTAACCTGGACAGAGTAAGAACATTTCAGTTAATAGAATGAGTAAAGATACAATGACCAGACTAAGAAGAACCTGTTTGGTAAGTTGATGTGAAGAGCTCCTTGCTTGAATAAGAAAAAAGTCTAGGGAAATAATGGGAAATAGACATAAAAAGGAAATCAAGTTCTGATCAGATTTGGAGGACTTTAAATAATTTTATAATATGATAATTTCTATATCCTAGATCCGGGTAGTTGGCTTCTGTCCCATAAGCCTTAGGAGTCACAAAACAAAACAAAACAAAACAAAACAAAACAAAACAAAACAACAGAGGAATGCAGTGTTGTGAGAAGTGTTATCCAAGAGTAACATTTAAGATATATTAGTGGGAAAGATAATAGAAGCAGGAAGACGAACTTAATGCAAACATGCAGTTATTACTAGGACATAAAGAATAAATAGTAGAAGCAGTGAATAAAAAGATAGGCATTAAAGACATGTTCAAGGAATATTTATCCTCCAATTTAGTAAAAAGATTTTCTTCTAGTCCTCATCTAATACATTTTTGTTTTCTGCAGTTGTCATAGATTAAGGATGATTGCACATTTTCTTTCTCCACTTCTCATTGAGAAGCAGAGTTAAATCCCCTCCCCTCTATTTGGGCTAAGCTTGATAAGACTTGCTTCAAAAAATAGAGTGCAACACAAGTGAGACTTCTGGGACCATAGGTCATAAAGGACTTATAGCTTCTGCCCAGGCCTCTTGGAACATTTGCTCTAGGAGCCTGGCTACTGTAGGAGTGGCCAACATGGAGAGAAGCCAAGGTCCCAGACAATAGCCCCAACTGAGCTTGTGACCATCAGCCAGAACCAGTTGACTAGCCATTAAAGTGAACAGTTTGGAAGTGGATTCTCCAGCCCTATTGAGCTGTACCAGTCTCATAAGGAACAGAGATGAGCTACACATGAAATTGTAAACAGAATAAAACTGTTTTAAGTGCCCAAGTTTTCTTTTTTTCTTACTTATTATTTATGATAATCACACAGAGAGAGAGAGAGAGAGGCAGAGACACAGGCAGAAGGAGAAGCAGGCTCCATGCACCGGGAGCCTGACGTGGGATTCGATCCCGGGTCTCCAGGATCGCACCCTGGGCCAAAGGCAGGCGCCAAACCGCTGCGCCACCCGGGGATCCCTAAGTGCCCAAGTTTGAATGTCATTTGTTATAAAGTAACAGATAATCATCAGGATAGAAGCAAATAAAAGTATTTGAAGTCAACATAGAATCAATCAATGAAGATCATATTATAGGTGATATTTTGTTTCCAGTTATTATTCTTATAGAAATATTAAATACTTACTGGATAAGGGATTCAGATGGAATACATATAATGAGAAAAGTCCTCACTGTCTTATTAAGGCCTTGAGGGAAGGAGAGTCTTTTAACATAAGATTCCATAAACATAAAATAAAATCATGTATATTAAAAAAATCATATTAATAAAATCATATATTGATGACACTGAAATACATGAGTGTCTTTTCTTCTTCCTTTTATCACTAAAATTGATTAAAAGATTATAATTTGTGTACTCTCTATTGATACTATTTAAGAAGCAGGAAGCAGGAAGAAGCAGGAAGCAGGATGAAGCAGGAAGCAGGAAGAAGCATGCTGTATTGATAATACAGCATGAGATATTTACATTTTGAATTTGTTCAATTTACTTGGTGATATCAAACCATTTTGAAACTTTCATTTTAAAAACTTGCTCATAAGTAGTTGCCGTGTTAGAAACATAAATTAATTACTAAATCGGTAAGTTTAAGTTTTTCCAGAAACTTCTTATAGATTATTAGCTTATGTAAAGTAAAAAGACTTTATTTTATACTTTCATCATATGCCTGATAATTGGGCAGATGAATTCTATTCTCTCAATGTAGAAACAAGACAAGGGGTAGCACTTTTTGGAGAAATCAACTATTATTTTAATGGACATTTCATGGGGAATTCATAAACATTTAGGGGAACTCCTAAGGTACTTGTTTATTATTATTTATTTTGTTTATTTTCATAGAAAGTAAAAATAGGGGAATATTTGTGCAGGAAAATGCTGAAAAGGCAAACCAATACTTTTTCTTTTATATGATTCAAATACTAATTAGTAAAGAGGCAAAAAGAATTAAAAGTTTTAACTCCAAGAAATGCTACAAAACATAAAAGTCAAATATAAACACGTTTTCCAGCATTAAGTCAAGGAGAGGAGAAATAAAATGAATACACTAATCTCTTTAAGTCATTGGAAAAGAAGGAGGAAAACATAAACTTTCAGAGTTAATAAGCACATTTAAACAAATTATTCTGTAGTCGGGTATTCATTAACATCACAAAGCTCCTACGTGTGGCTGTTTAGATGGTTTGAAAAATACAACAGGGGGCTGTTTTAACAGAAACCTAGAACAAAATTGACTTTAGGACTGTGTGGTGGGCGGAAGTTAGAAGGTCATCAAGGTGACTGTTGATGAAGTCTGTAGGTCCTCAAAGAGAATGTTAGGGCTTCAAGCAGACTATTGTGAGGGTGTATAAAACAAGTAAGAAAAACATAACTCAAAGTTGGGGAAAAGTAAGCCTAGTTTTGTATGTAGCAGGAGAAAGTTTGGCAACACTACTACCTGTGGTAACTTGAACAATAGAAAATGAATTTGTAATCTGTCTAAGAAATGTCCAAGCAGTGTGTTGAAGGTACCATCCAGCCTCTTTGCCTGTGATAAAATGTGAGGGGAAAAAGATAAGCAAGACAAAAGGCTGTTTCTAAAATCAGAGGAGGAAAAACTGGTCTCATAATGAAACTATTACCCCATGTGGAATGGTTTCACACTGAGCTATACTCCCATAAGCCTTATTTTGAACATATTTATCCAGGAAGTTAAATACCACAGGCATCCACAAGGAGAATTGTTCTAAAAGATTTTCAAATAGTAACCATATTTCCAGGTGCCCTATCATAATGTATGATGGTGTATGTCTGTGAGGAAAGTCCATGAGTCAGTGAATAATCAGTCAGAGGAGCCATGTGCCCAAACAAGATGTGAGTAAAATGGAATGTCTCTCTGGAAGATCACAAGGGCATTAGGAACTCAAGCTGGTCATAGAGAAGTGGGGATAGTTCTAGGTTCTTTACATGTGTTGTCATCTCCAATTGCTTTAAGTAGTATACTGAAGGAAATGTATATTTGTAATAATTCTGATATTTTTCCTTTTCAATAGTTGGCATCCTTTTAAAAATATTTTATTTAAATTCAATTAGCCAAAGTATAGTATAACACCCAGTGCTCATCCCATCTAGTTCAGTAGTTGGCATCTTTATTTTTTTTTTTTAAGATTTATTTATTTACTCATGAGAGACACACAGAGAGAGGCAGAGACACAGGCAGAGGGAGAAGCAGGCTCCCTGCAGAGAGCCCAATGCAGCTCTTGATCCCGGATCCTGGGATCATGCCCTGAGACCAAGGCAGATGCCCAACCACTGAGCGACTCAGGCATTCCAGTAGCTGGCATCTTTAGAAAATAAAATATTTAAACTTTAGAAATGCCATTTATCACAACACAAATATTTCAGGTAATCAATATTAAACCAAATTTACCCCTAACATTTGCTACCATTACTTTGCATTCTGACCACATGTTTAATTGCTAAATAAAACAAGAAGGAAAAGATAGCCCACATATACTGAATTTGAAATGCTCATGCAGCTTGTTTCTACAAGCAGCAAAAGTTAGGGAGGGTGCTTCCTGTGATGTAGGAATGAAAGCAGTGACTCAAAAGTGGAGCCTTTTAAAACCTGGATGCTGCTGTTTTGTTCCCATGTCCAAGCCAATTATAAAGATACCCCTGCTCCTGCCCCCAATCCTATGCCATGGAACTGAGTCGGGAGAAGAAAGCCAATCCTGAGTGTGTTACACAGCTACATGTCCAAGTAGAGATTTCTAGGAGCCAAAAGCTAGCCATATTTCATGTGCAAAATGATTCTGTTGCCTGGAACTCTTCTATGTAGCAATGGTGAAATGATAAATAAAATTTAACCTGAATATCTGATTTGGTCAGAATATACCAAGTGATAGTCACTGAGGAAAACAAATTGTAAGTAAGCCTTAATATATAGATAGATGATAGATAGATAATTGATAGATAGATAGATAGATAAGCCTGTGTGTAGCTTACAGATAAGCTTTGCACAATTCTAACATGACTCAGTATACAATGAATATAATATTAAAAATATAATATAAAAATATAAATATGACACAAGAGCATAGAAAAGTAAACAATTTAATGTGGGAGTGTGTTATTTAGAGTATTAGGGAAATTTGAGAGGAGTTGAGGTGGTTTTAAAAAGCTGGTAGTATTTTTAGGAAGAAAAGTAGGGAATAGATACTTCAGGCTGTATAACAGCATAAGCAAAGAAATGGAGCCATGAAAATACATGAAAGATTCGAAGAATTATGAGCAATCTGATATGGCTACAGTAAGAGGTGACTGCTACCTTTGGAGGCAATTGGTAAAGACCCTAAATGCTATGCAAATGAGTTTGGACTTGTACCTCATAGGCAATGAAAAATCATAGAAGTATTTCAAGCAAGAATATGGCATAATCAGATCTATGTTTGAGAAAAACAAACTACATCCTCCAATATGGTGGTAACAAGCCACATCTGGCTATTCAAATTTAAATTTAAATTAATTGAGGTTAAACAAAATTAAAAATTCAGTTCCTGAGATGCAGTAGTCACATTTCAAGTGCTCAGACACATAGGGACAAGGCACACAGAGAACATTTCCATTGTTATGGAAAGTTCTGTTGGACAGTGCTGGTATAGAAAATAGACCACTAACATCAAGCATCAAAGGAAGGAAAATGACTTAAAGGGCTATTTTCACAGTCACTCAAAAAGATAATGGAGGCCTGATGTAAGATGAGTGGCAGTGGGAATACAAATTGAAAGGATAGAGGCAAAAATCAAGATAAGCCATGGGTACTGGAGTGGCTCAGTCAGGTAAGTGACCAGCTCTTGATTTTAGCTCAGGTCATGATCTTAGGGTCCTGGGATTGAGCCCTCCATCAGGCTGCTTGATCAGCAAGGAGTCAGCTTAAGGATTCTCTCTCTTTCTCTCCCTCTGTTCCTCTCGCTGCTTGCATGCTTGCTCTCTATAAAATAAATAAATAAATCTTAAAAAAAAAAAAGAGGGCACCTGGGTGGCTCAGTGGTTGAGTATCTGCCTTTGGCTCAGGTGGTGATCCCGGGATCCTGGGATCAAGTCCCTCATCAGGCTCCCCATAGGAAGCCTACGTTTCCCTCTACCTGTGTCTCTGCCTCTCTCTCTCTGTGTCTCTCGTGAATAAATAATAAAATCTTAAAAAGAAAAAAGATACATGGTAAGGGTGATTGGAAGCTAATTGTGAAATTGAACTCATATGCCCACCCTTCTGAAAGGAACTACTTAAGAAACAGATACAAGTTTCAGTATCAAAATACTAGCCAACTTACTAGAATAGTAGATTGGAGAATGTGACTTAAATAAGAGGCCAGGTTTCTTAATACTTTTGCCTTAAGTCTAGATTTTGGAGTCTCCATGGAAGAAAGCCTTTGTCACACAGGGAAGTGTGCTAACCAACCTCCTTAGTGCTCCCCAATGATTCTTAGCTTCTGGTAATGGATAGTTGTTCAGTCTCTTTTACTTTAAATAGAGCTGACTTGTGTAACCAATAAAGCATTATGGAAATGACAGGGTAACTTCTAACTTGACATAATGGACATTGAAGCATCCACTTCCCTCTCTATTGGATTTTACCATTCTGGAAACCAGCCATACAGCAAGGATACTTAAATAGCTCTATGGAAAAGCCCACAGGAAGAAGAACTGTGGTCTCTACCAACAACTAATACTTGCCGGTAAGTGTAAGCAACCTTGGAAACAGATGCCTCAGCCCCAGTCAAGCCTTTAGATACTGCAATCCTAGCTGACACCTTAGCTGCAGCCTCATGAGAAACCTAAAACAGGACATTAGTCAGACACCTAGTTAATCTGTCCTTGGAATTCTGACCTAATAGAAACTGTATAATATGATAAATGTTTATTGTTTTAAATTGCTAGGTTTGGAGGTCATTTTCTTTTTTTAAAAAATATTTTATTTATTAATGAAAGACACACATGGCAGAGACATAGGCAGAGGGAGAAGCAGGCTCCATGCAGGAAGACCCACGTGGGACTCGATCCGGGACTCCAGGATCACACCCTGAGCCAAAGGAAGATGCCAACCAGGCATCCCAAGGAGGTAATTTCCATGCACCAATAAATGTAGGGAGTTATTCTTTATGAAGTTGATCCTTCATTCAAGTATGTTAAAGAAATAAGACACACATGTATATGACTCTTGAACATATTCATTCTGCACAGTCAAGACATGAGCAGATGAAAACCAGTCTTACTACCCATACCTCTTCTCATAAAGGCCTTAGGGGAGGAATTTTGCAAATATTATTCTGAAAGAAATCCCATATGGGAGAACAAGACCAGCTTCCCAAACACCAGTGACTGATTGTAGAACATAAAGTAGAAGAACGAGGCTAAAATCACTTTGGACACAGCCTACACTTAGACAAAGATAGGCTTTGCAAAAGAATTTCAATAGCTTCTACTTTTTCATTTTCAAGGAAAAAATGTGGGAGAGGTATGGCAGACAATTTAGGAGTTCCACAAGCTGACTCTACTTTCCACATTCTGATTGTGTTTGGTTACTAGTATTTTATATTTCTACCCATAGTGTCTGCTATGGATATACTATCTTCATTAAGTAATTTAAAACATTCTAACTTATTTGTTCTAAATCTTTGAAAAGCACTGTTATAACTTTGCTTCCTTTCACCATAATGGCTACTTATTTTCTTTTTTAAAAGGAATTTCCTTTTTTTAAGATTTTATTTGTTTATTCATAAAAGACACAGATCGAGGCAGAGACACAGGCAGAGGGAGAAGTGGACTCCCTGTGCGGAGCCCAATGTGGGACTCAATCCCAGGACCCCAGGATCATGCCTTGAGCCAAAGACAGATGCTCAATCACTGAGCACCCAGGTGCCCCAAGAGCTACTTATTTTAATAAGTTTTTTATTGTGATCATATAAACTTAATGCCAAAAGCAAATTATAAGTCGATATATATTATTAGAATATAAGTAATAACAAAATTCATGTATCAAGTGGAGTACTGTAAACCAAAGACTTTGATAGTCACCATTCATTAAGCACCTATATTAGATGTTTTACCTCAAAGTAGCATCATTGAGTTGTCTGAAAGAAAATGTAATTTTGTTTTTATGCTTCAATGATAATCTAAAATATTACTATATGGATTGTGTATATGACCATGTTATAACCATGTATGGCCACTCAAGTTCAGTTCTCATGTTTGTCCATGTGTTTACAATCCCATTTGTAATTACAGAAATTTTATTTATTTAATAATTGTAATCCTAGAGTATATAGCAAAATTAACAAATCAAACCTAACAAACAAAACCCCTATATTATGGCTATAGGTGACATATCTGGGGTATGAATGGACATATTGGGCAGATTCTGTTTGCCCAATTTACAACCATTATTGGAAGTAAGTATAATGGTAAGTGAAGAGTAAAAAATATTTCTGTCTGGAATCCAGAAATAATTGGTTTAAATATCCACTTAATGTTGATTTCAATTGCACTCAATTTCAAGTAAACAATATACTTTTACAGAATTACCAAGAAGTACCTTTTTAATTTGGAGTCTGAATATTTCATTTTGTGGTTGTTTTTGTAAGTGACAGATAGAATAACTATCATTTTATACATGGAATAATATGCCTATAGAAGTGGCCTTTTTTTGAGGTAATGGTAATAGTATGCTCAAAACGACAGGAAAACATAAGGAAACACAACTTGTTTATTTATCAAACCATATGTAAGTTATTTGCTATACATAAGTTTTCAGGATTAGCAAATTTTTTAATTTAGTAATTCTACTTTTTACCTAATATTTTAAACTTTCTAATTCTTTTTTACTTAAAACTCACATCCTAGTGGGCTCAATTCTCTAAGCACAGGTTTTAAAAGCATGAGAAATTGGCATATATTATGTAATATGTTTGTTAATGGCATAATATGTCACTTCAGTCTTTTGTTTCTCCTCACACCTACACCAGTAGTAAAAGATGCAATAGAGTAATCAGCAAATATACGACTTTGTATCAACTAAAAGCACTTTACAGAAGAGGAGAGACTCCAAGGCAACAGATTTCCTACAGCAGTACTTTCCTAAGTGTACTAAGGTAATTAGCCTCAATAGGAGATAATTTTGGTTCACAGGGGTTGCTGTTGTTTTAAGTCTTTCTGGGAAATTTGGATTTTCCATTGATAGCAGTTTTAACATGTCACACTGGAGCCAGAGTGAATTAAAGTGAAGAGCTACACAGTCTAAACAAACATTCCTTCCCATTATCAGAAGCCTGACAACATAATAGCATAAACTATAGTCATGTGGTCACATTCACAAGTAATACAAGAACAATTAAAAATCAAAGAAATGCTACATTTCCTAAACCAGACTTGAGCTGAGGTGAGCATGTTTAAAATTACCACGTTCTTCCCCTCCCCCATAAGTTTTATAGTAAGTTTTAAATTGAAAAAAAATATATGGCAATGTTTACTGGAGTCATTCACATGATTAGTCTACCTCAATGTTTTGTGAGATTAAGACAGACCATGGTGATATGACAGTATAATTTCAGGTGTTTATGTCTTGAAAATACTTTTGATTTGGCATTCTTAATGTTTCTAAAAATATTTTTTTATTTTAGCAAAAGCGCACAATTATGCAAACTAATTTAGAGCTGTACTTCCATTACATTTTACATTTTCCCCAAGGATGTTAATAAAATTTGGTTTTATTTACTATGAAGACCCCTTAAGGGTAATGTAATTTACATGTTAAAGATGAAATATTTTTCCATGTAATTTTCCTTGTTTTTATAAATAAGAGATTAAAAAATAACTCCTAAAATTATACTTTAGTTGTCTCCAAAATGAAAATATTTTGTCAATAATTTTGGTATTCTAATATTACTTTACTACTTTTAGATGAGCATTATACAGATAATACAAATTTGCCAAAACACTTTGGTTACAGAATCTGTTATAAAACAGAAGCAGATTTTTCATTGTTGCTTTAAGGGAGGTTATATTCATAGTATTAAAAAAAATCCTTCGGACTCTGCATGTATGTGTATGATGGAAGATGAACTCACCTGCATGCACTTGGAGCTTAGTGACCACACATCCTGCACTTTCCAAGACCTCATTTTCAAGTACTCCATTTCCCTAAGTATATCCAGATTTGCCCAACCTAATTATTTTTATTCAGAAAAAGAAACAAATCAATCATGATGATATTAAAACATCTTCAAACAAGGCTTTGTTGTTTCTTCTGTAGCAATTCTCTAAGTAGTGGTTTGGCAAACAACTCACTTTATACTCAACTTGCCTTGGAAAAACAACTGAATAGTGGTCTGAATTCAGGGATTGGGGGTCAAGTGATAAGTGAGCAGGAAATATCAAGATGCACCAAAATGAATGATGGTATTCAAATAAGTTGAATTCAATTCAACTTATTTTTTAAATGTCCACTGTTTACTAAAAATTGTGCTAGGTACTATAGGGGATACTATGATTAGAAATATCCAGCTCTATCCTCAGTGAACATACAAGCAGGAGGGAGGTAAACTATATAAGACACATTGTGAAATGTGAAAAGAGAAGAAAAAGTGCTGACAAAAAAAATACAAGTTCTGGTTAATATCCTCAGTTCAATGATTCCCAAGCCAGCCCATAAGTGAGAAGCACCTAGATCTACACTAGCACTTTCCTTGACTCATGGAATGAGAATTTTTTGGGGTGGTGGGGCGTGGGCAGGGCTAGATACTAGAAATGTATTTTTAAAAATTTCTCTAAGAATCTTGAAGCACATTCGTATTTAGAAACATTAATCTCCACTATCCAGGTACAGGAAAATTATGGAATTTTATGTAAGGATCTTCAGCCCTCCTAATTATTTTGTGTTTGGAGCTCATTCACAAGGAACTAACTCTTTCAAACTGACTTCCATTTGCAAAATTCAAAACATCTCCTATGTAGTCCTATCCATCTCCAATCTCTTCATTTACTCAGATAACCTCTTATGATTTCATACAAAATTTGTTGACATATGCTTTCATTTTTTAAATGAATTCTTAATGATTTGTTCACCATGTTATTTTGAATAGACTATGATTTAAGGTCATGGTGAAAATTCGTTATTATACTTATATACACACACATTCATATACAAGCCTACATATGTATACTAAGATCATAAATATATACACATTTATACATTTTGTCACATCATCACAGTCTTGTATTTTTCTGTGGTAGTAAGTAGTAAGTGGCTTATTGATAGAAAATTATGGAAAACATTACCAAATTACTCTTCACAAGCATGAAGTTTATTTTTTTTCCATTACAATATTTGTTAAAATGCAAAGTTAATTTTATTTTTTTAATTGCTCAGAATATAATATTTCTGCTAAACAGAAGAAACTTGCATAAGTATTAATAACACAAGGAAACAAAGAAAGTTCCCAGGAAAGTGCAAATATAAAAATTTTTTCATAATGCATACATTGGGCTAAAGTCCAATGCCAGTTCATGGAAAATGGCAATATTTCACATTTTAAAGTCATTAGACAAATAGGTATATAAGGATAATGAAATGTTTGTGACAGCACCACTGAGTTCAACCAGCTGGATTTGGAATGAGATAAGAGAAACTTTAACCAAAAGCTCCCTGTGGGAAATAATAAATTTCTTTCCTTCTTGGGATAAAAACAACAACATCGACAACAAAAGTTCCATGAAGCAGATGAATGGGGGAAGGGAAGAACAGAGTGAAATTCTGGCATTGTGTTCTTTCTGTTGAGAGCCATTGTACTAAAGCTATTAAAATCTTCCTGGCTAAAAGGACTCGAGTTTAATCATGCCATGCTTCCAGACCATGCAGATTTCTGATCCAAAACAATTTTGTTTCCAGCTAACCCATAACACAGTGAAAAATACCTCTGGGTCAAGGCACAAGAAAAAAACACCCAAGATGGAATGAGTAGCACATTCTCTAAAAATTCCCCAGTGAAGGAAGATGTCAGTAGAAAGTTGGAACGTTAAAATAGTTGAAATGGTGCACCGAGTTAGCTTTCAGCTTCTGATAGCCATCCCTGGAGTAATGACATTAACAATGAAATAACAGTCTTAGGCTCATCTAATTTTATTTGAGTCGTTATTTTAGGTCTTAACCTAAATATTGTATACATAGGAAAAATATGTTATTTATGTATTTATTTATTCATAACCATCATGAGAAATTTTCCCAGAAAATAATGGCCAATTTAGGAAAGGAATTTGCAGATTTAATAATCATTCAACCAACAAGTATTTACTGAACATTGCTATGTCTAACCTCAAAACAAGGTTTAAAGTACGAGGGAGTCGGCCTAGATGGTGGTCTTGGACTTCGAGAGAATTCTGTTCAGTGAGAAAAGACAAAGAATATACCTGAAACAAGATTAATAGACATAAAAGGAGGTGATTCTAAAGTGGTTAGAAACATTTTCCTTAGTGTCCTTGTGTTGCCTCTTGACATCCAGCCTTCACTTTATTATTAATTGGGTGTGGTCAGTCGTAGAGAAGACAAAGATGGGAAACACGGCAAACAGCAACATCATCTCTTTGGATTAGACTGAAACTATTCAAAATTTTTATTTTTAAAAAACACCCCTTTATAATCAGTTATACAAAAGTAAGATCATCTGGTCAGTTAAAATCAGCTTGTACATAAAAAGAGAGAGGCAATATGCTATTTGTATACATTTGACAAATACTTGTATTTTAGGCTCACTACAATCATAAAGGAATTCTAACAGAATGATTCATATGAAGTGGGTTAAGTAATAAAATCACTACCATTAGAAATTGAATGAGTTTCTCTCTAGAAATTCCTAATGTGGGGAGTAATTTTTATCTGACACTCTGCCCATTAAATGACTTCTATTAAGCTGTGAACCCCTTGGAAAAAAAAATCTTCTTAGTTTTCACAATACTTTCTGCACTCAATTTAGTTTCTAAAAAGCATTAGTTAGGCTAATGAAACATTATTTTTTAAAGGTATGCTTAACAGACATCTTCAATGCACCATGCCCCAAATTATGTTTTTGATTTTGCCAAAACTGTCCTTCCTTCCCAAAGTTAGCTGCATCTCAGTAAATGGTAATTTCTTCCTACCTGAGCTCAGGTCTAAATCTTTGTAGTTATTCTGGATTCCTTTCATTCTCCCACATTTACATGTGATCCATCAGCAAATCCTATGAACTCCTATTAGGACAGAGGCTGAGAGCTGCCCTAATAAGAAGACCACAAAATAGAGGCTTAAGACCTCAGAAGTTAGTTCTTTGTTGGATAAAAGTTCAAGAAAGTAGCTATTCAGCCTTATGCCCCGGAAAGAGAGAACAGATGCAGGAGGACAGCCAGTATTCTCTGCCACAAGCGTATATTTGCAAATTATATTTGGTCTCCAGTTACTTATCATCTCCACTGCTAACCACCACTGCACTGCTGGAAGGCCCACCATCCATCACCTGCAACTATTGTTACTGCTTCTGCTCTGGTCTCTGTAAATCTACCCGCATCTCAGTCAATGATGGTGTTAAAATTCACATTGGACCAGGGCATTTTTCTGCTCTTAACCTCCCCAAAACTTCCCACCTCAGTCTGAGTAAGCACATGGGATGGTTCTGCTATTTCTTGAGCTCAGCTCTTACTCATGCAGTGGACCACCTGGCTCCAAACACAGCCTGCATAGTTCCACTTCGGGGCATTTGTGCCCCTTCAGTCTAGTACTTTCTTCCTCCAGCTCTCCCCAAGACTCACCCCCCCTACCTTTATCTTGCTTCCAATGACCCCATCTTGGCAACACCTTACCTGGCCACCCTGTTTAAAACTGCATCTCTTCTACCACCTGAACGCCTTAGCTTCTCTTCCTGTTTTATTTTCATCTTTAGCACCTTCTAACGTATTATGCATTTTACCTAGTGTTTATTCTCTTGGCTCCTCCTTCTCCTCCCCACCTCCAGAAGGTAAGCTCCAGGACAGTAGATGCTTCTGTCTGTTTTATTGTCTGTACCTTGTATAGCACCTAGACTATAGTAAATGCTCAATAAGTATTTTTGAGTGAACTATAGGGAAAAATAAATGTATAACCTCAGGCATCTGCCTTCCCATTTAAAACACCACCTTGTAAATACTTAACAGGATGTAAGAAATCAATCTCATAATAGTAATTAATGTTGCGAAGCCCAAAGACTAGGAATTGAATATTGAATGAGCTATGGAAGGAAGCAGAGACCTGAAATTGGGAGATTTTATGTTTATTGCTGTTCTGAGACTAACCTATTCGTGAAATTAAACAACTAATTTCCTCCCTATTTGCCCCAGTTTTCTCAGCTCAGTAAAACATAAATACTTACTTTAGGTTTATAGGGATTTAGAAACTTAAATATATGAAAAAGGCAATGTAATATCCCAAAACTATTTGCATATAATTATTTTTAAGTTTATAACCTTTGTTAAAGTAAAAAAATACCAAAGAATTTGGTAATTTCCAACAGTATATCTGGGTAATTTGTATAGATCAGTCTTTTTCTATTTTGTGTTTATGTCTCAGGTTGTAGTGAACCCCAAAGATGACTTGAATATGTTTAATAAAATTATCATAGTAATAGTAATTGAGAACTTCTGTATGTGACTTGATTGTTTTTATGTGTTGTATTAAATCCTTATAAAAGCCCTATGAGGTAGGTATTTATAGAGACATGCAGGATATGATTATAGCTGGCTTTAACAGTTAAAATAATAATAAAATAAGCATAATTTGATAACTTCCAAATATGTCAATTTTGACATGAAAGCACAGTAAATAAAAAGTGTAAATATTTAAAAAAGTATATTTTTGAGATGATTACTTACACGAAATACTCCACTTTTCTTTCAAAATCTGTTATTTTCTTAAGTTCAACCAATAAAGAATGTCCAAATAGGTGTAAAATGTAAAAAGCAAAAGCTGTTAAAATCCTTTCCTCTCTTACACTATGATAAAGACTCAATGTGTGGCAAAGGCCACTAACTCCAAACTAAACCAATTTCCAACCAATTCATATTGCTCGTTTTCTTTCCCAAATTAGAAAAAAAAAAAAAAAAGAACATGAGTTTGTCTGCACATTAACCACACAAAGCCTCACAAATAAGTTTTTCTGTATGTAATTTATAAGAGTGACAGTCTTGGGAAAAGGATCCAATCATGAATTAAATGACAGCGTGTGGAAGGATCAAGGAAACAACCCAGATTCCTGCTAATTTAGTTTCAGGAGATGATAATAATGTTTTTTATCGCCAAGTTGGCTCGAGGTTGGGGAAAAAATATTTCCCCAGGAAATTTTAGCTCAGCTGCAGGAATTGATGTTGATGGACTAGACCCTCATTTCTCAAGCTTTGCTACTTAATGTGTGTTTGCTCATTCACACACATTTGAATGGTTGTTCGGAATTGAATGAACAACTTCGATGGGTTTCATATCCCTGCTGGCCTTTCCCTAAATGCCCTTGTGACTCCAAAAGATGGACCAGAACCAGAATAGACTTACCAGTTTCCTAGCTACTGCAATTGAGACCATTGAAAACAGTGTTTGACTATCCTCTTTTCTTAAGACTCCATGGAGGGAGCACAGATTTCCAAAAGGACACATACAAGTCTTCAGGGATTAGGGTTTATCATATTCTAAAAAATATCTCTTAAAAAAGACATCTCAAACCTCCTATTATTTTATGGACAAGCCTGGACACACTCACAAAACATGTTATTGCTACAGAATTCTCCACGGTGGTGGTCATAATAAAATTCTTGACAGTATTACCCTTAACACAAACAACAGATAACTTCACATTCATTGAAATCAAAATGTAAAAGCTTTCTGTACGTTAAAAAATACTGTAATGGATTTTTGGAAATCTCAGATAAATTTTATATTGATTATGGAAGTTTTAGTATGACCATTACTTTCATTAAGTTTTATAATGGTAGCCGAGATAAGTATGGCTAAAAAAATTCCAGAGTGTTCTTGGGTTTAAAGGGTCACTTCCTTAATAGATGGGAGCTGTGTCAAATCTACTTTAAAATGAGATGGTACATATAAAAACACTTTGGAAAGTTAAAAGCATCGTATAAACGCAAGACCTTTCATAGATTGAGACCTTATTTTGGAAGCACTTAACTATAATTACAAATGCTGATAAATGAAAAAAAATAGGGCACCAAAAACGCTTTCATTGCCTTTTCTCCCCATTGCAAGTGCATTCGCTGATGAGGAGAAATTGATGTCATATATTAATGTGGCAAGACCATTTAAATACCAAACATACAACAAGTACTCAAATCTGATGTCTCCTTTGAGCTGAGTGGGGAAGGAATGCTCCCCACCACACACACACTTTCGGCCTTGTATAGATATCAGTCTGTTTCAACCATTTTTTAAAATTATGGTATTCCAAAGAACATAATTATAAACATTATCTGTCTTTCAAAAATGATTCACTCTTCCAAAGCTAGTTTGAAAACCAGTCAACTTCTCCTGACTTAGTGTCCTCCTCAAAGGGCAGAGATGGTTTCTTTTACTTCTTTACTTTTACAGGAAAAATAATGAACAAAAATTTAATATTCATAGAGTATTAAGAATCAATATTATACAAAAAAAAAAAAAATGAGTATGTCCTTCAGTTGTGCCACGTGAAGCTGTGAGATAGCGCTATCTCCCTCTACTGGCTAAATTAGCATCCAGTTTCTGAGTTCCGGTGACCTCAAGACTGACACCCCCTCCCCAAACAAGGAAGAAAACCAAAGAGAGCTACTCTGGCAGTGGGCTAGGCTTCCAGAAGAAGCCCTGTGCCAAACAAGGCTGAGAATGTACCTCCCATCTTAAAAAAAGAAAGAAAAGTGGTTACCAGGAATAAAGACTCCCTGATAAAAGAAAAGGAAGTATTTTTCTTAAGAGAAAAAAATTTTTTGAAAAAAGTACCGAGAGTTCTGAAGATTAAATACAAAGGCAGTGCTCTGTGTGCACAGTGTGACTTTACATGTTAAATAAAAAAGGAGCCATTTGTAAAATACAGTCACATCAAATCTCCTGGCTGAGAGTGTGTGGACGTCAGAAATATATATTTGATATTTACCTTCTTGTTAAATGGCTCATTAGGGTACTACTACTAGAAGTTGGGGAAAGCAGAACCTGGCTTTAGGTATTTTAAGTAGCATTTCATGTTTTCTTTAAGTTCAGAGGGTTAAACAGGTAAGTGGTTTCACATGTCGATCCTTCCTAAAAATTGAGGACAAAAATGATGAGCTAGTCACTTTTTTAGAGGTGGAAAAAAACCGAGTTAGAATACGCGATCTCTGGAGACACAGCCCCGCTTTAAGTGGAACCTTCTGACGTCGGGGGCCCTGCGAGTCAGCAGCTGGGTTGTGTCACCCTGACTGGGGCGGCCTTGTTAGTGTAGTGTGACCCCTGGAGCACTCGCACAGATAATACCGGCACCTCTCTCCACTCTAATCTCCTCCCCGTCTGAGCAATTCAGCAGGAGATAGGGGCATTAAGGCCATATTATTCCAAACAACATTTAGCTGAATGGTAGCTGAAGATTGTGACAGCAAAAAGACAAATTCTCCCAGTCAAATACGTTCCTTCCCAGAAAAGTTCCCTGTTTTCGTACTTTTGAGACACAAAAATGTCATTAAAATGGAACCCAAATGGAAATCCTGCACCATCCTTAGCTGAACCTAGGAAAGCTTAAAGTTCAGACAGAATTTTTTGGAAGCCTCTTATGCCACAGTGGGCTATAATAAACACCACCAAATGTCCAGATAAAGACCAATCCATTCATTCGGGGTTTGCATATTTTGTTGGTGCTATGCTGTATCACCAGATAAGTGCAGATAGCCTGTCTGTGCATTGCAGATTTAAACACTTGGTGGCCTGTGGTCATTCTTCCCAGGATGAGACAGTGTTATGGGCATATAACTTTGGTCAAAATTCTAAATGCCAGTGGTAAAGTGCTGCTTTTCATGTTAGTGATACAACCTGCCTTACGTTTAGACACCAATGAATGTGTTTCTCACAGTCAAAGTTAGCAAAAAGTTAAAAACTTTCTTAAATTCATGTAGCTAATTCTTAGGGATATAGTACAACTACAACCTTAGCATTATTTTCTATTTCTATGTGGGAACATAGACAAATCAATATTTAATGTAGAGAAGGAGAAGTAAGAGCCCTCCATGTAGTTACTTTTTCTATTTGTTGTTTTTCCTTTCAAAATGTACAGCAACAGGATTTTGCTGTGATGTTTTAATAATCCAATTTGGGTTTTAAATTCTGGCAATAGGACTTATGGGAAAAAAATAAACTATCTCTCCGGTAATCTGCAATGTCTGGTGCTCTGAAATAAGATCAGATAGTGATCAGAGATGATTCTTTCCTGTGACAGGGCACTGTGTTTTGGGAAAGGCTGATTATTCTTTTAGTTTAGCCTGTGCAAACATGACCTGACTCGTATGATAACATTTGCTTGAATGCTACCACTTGCTTGAATGCTACCACCAGTGTCTCTCACACCTTGAGGCTCACAATTGTGATTAATTATGAATGATGCTAATCATTGAAAGGAATCTCCTTTCAGAAAAGTGTGAAGAAGTTCAGAAGTTTATTTGGAAGAATTAATATATTAAGAATTCAGAATATATTAATTCTTCCAAATATATTACACACTTCAGAAGAAGTTAATATATCAATAAAGAGCTATTTGCTATTCCATCCTTTAAAACAACATCATTCTTTTAAACAGACTTGTTTAATAATAAAGGGTAGATTTTCTTAACTGAATAGTATATTATATAGCATTGGAATTAATACTTTATCTGAGAAAACTAGATTTTCCACATGTCAACTGAAATAGGTTTTGTTTGACCTTGTTTTGTTGGTCAAAGAAAGTAAGCTTAGTCATGTGAATGTGTATGTATAAGGAAGAGGGGCCAGTAGAGATGGTCATCCATTTACCTTGTACACCAAGGTAAATCATTTGTTAAATCTGCCCTATAAATCTTAATAGATCATGAAACATGGCCAATTCACCCATTCTTATTAGAATGATTTGATAAATTTATTAACAGCTGTATCTGTATGTGATTTTTGTCACAATAGCAAAAGGGAGAATTTAATCAGTCATAAACATGCTCACTCTATCATCCTAATTAGGAGCATATCATTTTACAATCAGAACTTTGTCTTTTTCAAGCCAATCCCTTTATTTTACCAAGTCAGACACAGAATCAAAGAGGTGAAATAATTCCTTTGAGTTCACCAAAGTGATTATCATAGGAGCTCATGATTGATCCAAGTCTGCAGAATGAGTCTGCCCTTTCTACCTCAGTCTCCTGTATTTGACAGTTTTCAGTTATTTGTGATAAGTCAGCAAATAAATGGAGAAATAGAAATATAAACATCTTTTTACAGTTAAACATATCCAAATAAAATTATAGAAGAGACAGATTTTTAAAAACAGGCAATCTGTGCAGGGTACTGAGCTATATAAATCACTGGAATAAATAAGAAATATGATGCCAGGAAACAAGGGTTTCTGCAGAACACTTTGTACATAACTGATAAATAGTAACTTGGTCCTGCTCTTAGGGAAAATAAAAATATTCTTTGCCCATATTAACTTATCTGAGTATTTTATTTTGGCTGTGATTCACAATTTGGCAGGGAGTGCCAGGGACAGTTTGCTAAAATTCAGAAACAAGTAATACAAGGCTCTACAGAAAGCAGGTTTATTATGCTATTGAAATAATCACTTAAATTTTAAGTTGTTTAATATACTTCCTGAGAAATTGTCTATTTCAGAACATTAAAAATGCAAATTAAAGAAAAAATGCAGATGAATGAGAAGATTTTACAGACATGAAAGCCACAAGAAAACAAACATTTATGTAATTTGGAGCTAAAGTGCATGATTTTAGCTATGCAAGGCATGGCTTCCAATAGTGAGTGATGAAGAAACTGAAATAAAAGATAATTTCCAGGACCTTAAAATGTTATCTTTTTAATGGCTAGGAAAACCCCATGTATTATCTATAATAACAATGACAAAAAAATGCTTAGAAGTAAACTTAATGAGAAACATTCTAATCCTACATAGAGAAAACCATAAAATACTATTGAAAGCAAAATATTCTAGAAGATATGAAAGACATTCCTTGTTCTAGGATTGGATGTCTCAATATTAAGATGCCAGTTCTCTGTTAGTTAACTTATAAATTTGATCCTAATAAAAATACCAAAGGCCTTTTGTTTTTTACAGAGCTAGATAAGTTTGTATTTAAGTTCATGTGAAACAATAAATATAGAAGACTAACTAGAAAAACTGAAAGGAAGAAGGAGGTCTATGCGATAATAAAACATACTACAAAGTATCTGTATTTGATACAGTATGATATTGGGGTATGACTAGATAACCAACAGCATAGAATAGAAAATCCAGAAATAATCCTACTATACACAGAAATCCAGTGCATGATAAATAGGTTGCTCTCTAATCACTGAGACCAGGGTTGTTTTGTTTTGTTTTTAATAAATATATTGGAAGAATTGGATGACCATCTGGGGAAAAATAAAATAAGATCTAATTTCTTTCATTGTAGACAAGAATAAACCCCAAATCGACTAGAGAACTCCAAATACACAGCACACACATACCGGCATTAAACAAGAAAGTACATAAATTCTTCTCTAACCTGAATAAAAGGAATTTCTGATTATGAATAAAAGTCCAGATGCAATAAAAAGGAATGTTAAGTTGTACTAGAGAAATTAAACAATTATATAGCAAAAAACCAAAAACCAAGACCAAAACAAAACAGAAAAACAGACAAAAAAAATAATTCCCACACAAAATGCAAATATCATAAGCAACACTTAAAAAACAAATGATGAACTGGGAAAGATATTTGCAAAAATACCACAGAGAAGTTAATTTCCCTGTTATTCTAAGAAATTATAAAAATTGAAGAATCCTGTAGAACAAATCCAGCAACATGAACAAACAAGTCACAAGACATATAAAAATTACCTTTAAACATATGAAAAGTTATTACCTTCTCTTGAGTTTCCAAGAGAAACTCAAACTAAATTACAGATAAATACTATTCCCTACCTATCAGGTTCACAAAAGAAAAAAAAAATCAAAGCTTGATAACACACTTTTCTGATGATGATGTTGAGAAACTGACATTCTCAAACATTGCTGGTGGGAATGCAAAGTGGCACAATCCTTCTAGAACGATATTTAGCAGCATCTAACAAAACTACTTATTCATTTAATATTGTAGGGGTTTACCAAAAAGACATATTCTAGCCATATGAAGAAGAAGAAGAAAAATATATATATATATGCAAGGTATTCACTATGGAGCACTTGAGAGGCTCGGTCAGTTAAGCGTCTGCTTTCCGCTGAGATCATGATCCCCAGGATCTTGGCATCAAGTGGCATGCTTCTGCCTCTCCCTCCGTCCCTCTCTCTGTTGCTCTCCCTACTTCTGTTCTCTCACTCTCACTTTCCTTTAAATAAATAAATAAATAAATAAATAAATAAATAAATAAATAAAATATTTAAAAAATTAAAGATTATTCACTACAGCAATTGCAATTACAAAAATATTGGAAATTACCTAAATATCTACACATAGGAGTTGGTTCAATCACCTATATAACAAACACTCAATGCAGCACTTTGCAGTTGCTTTAAAAATGAATTTATATGTAGTGATTTCTAAGAGATACTTCAAGTAAAAAATACAAATGCAAAATAACATGTATGTATGCACGCTACTTTTGGAGTAAGAATGAAGGGAAAATGAGAAAACACACACACGTATATCTTATCTTTACATTAAGAAAGAAAAAGACCCACACACGGAAAGGGTAAATCAGCAAAAAAAAAATTAAGTTGATTACCTATAACGTATGGGGGGAAATGAGAGGGATTATGAAAAGAAGTGACACTTCTCTGAGTTTTATAAATTTTGGCTCTCTGAAAGGTTGTTAATGTAATAATCAAAAAGTAAAATTAAATCGGTAAGAATGAGAAGGGAGTTCCTAACAGTAAAGCAAATAGAAGTAAATGAACTAGATAGAATATAGTTCAAATGAATCAATAATCACACTGAAGGAAAGTAGAGAACTAATCTAAGGAGCTCACTTGCCTCTAGTAGATTATTGAGTGTTACCTGGTAAATGTGGAGACAATAACAGAGGTGGAGAATCATCATTTTGCACCCAACATAGTATAAAGACTGGTTCAGGCAAAAAAACACTCATGGGAGCTAAATCAAGAGGAGAGTTTTGAGGAAAAGCAGGGCATTTGCATGGACCTGAAAGTGTGTCCCACAAATCGCTATTACTTGCAGGTAAGAAAAATAATACCTATCCAATGGAGACACCAGACAACACTCTGACAGGGTGATCAAAGTTAACAACACCAGCCAGAGGCAGATGGACACAGTGCCCCAAGAAGACTACAGCTTTTTCTGTGTAATATTTCAGCAGAGGCCACAAAATGTAACTTCAGTCTAATCGTGAAGACACATAGACAAAAAATGAAAGCATTCTATTTTTTAAAATAGGGGACTGTTCTTCAAAAATGTCTGTGGAAGGAGCCTCGGTGTCCAACGAAAGATGAATGGATAAAGAAGATGTGGTTTATGTATACAATGGAATATTACTCAGCTATTAGAAATGACAAATACCCACCATTTGCTTCAACGTGGATGGAACTGGAGGGTATTATGCTGAGTGAAGTAAGTCAGTCGGAGAAGGACAAACATTATATGTTCTCATTCATTTGGGGAATATAAATAATAGTGAAAGGGAATATAAGGGAAGGGAGAAGAAATGTGTGGGAAATATCAGAAAGGGAGACAGAACGTAAAGACTGCTAACTCTGGGAAACGAACTAGGGGTGGTAGAAGGGGAGGAGGGCGGGGGGTGGGAGTGAATGGGTGACGGGCACTGGGGGTTATTCTGTATGTTGGTAAATTGAACACCAATAAAAAATAAATTAAAAAAATGTCAGTGTCATTAAAAGACAAAGAAAAGCTGAGGGGATCTCCCAGATCAAATGAAGTTAAAGAAATGCGATGGCTAAATGTCATACTCGATCCTGAAGTAGATCCTGTACTGGAGGAAAAGTGATGTTATATAGGTCAATTGATAGATTTCAAATACCGCAGAGAGATTCGACTGAAGTTCAGTATGTCAAAGTCAATAAATGTTTGTGGTTATATAAATAGATATTCTTATTCCTAAGAAATATACCCTGAGACAATCTGTGTATAATTCTTTTTCTTATAATTCTTCTTTAAGTCTGTTATTATTTCCAAATTAAAAGCTTTTTGAGGGATGTCTGGGTGGCTCAGTGGTTGAGCAACAGCCTTTGGCTCAGGTCAGGATCCCCCGGTCCTGGGATCAAGTCTTGCATTAGGCTCTCCCCACTGGGAGCCTGCTTCTCCCTCTGCCTATGTCTCTGCCTCTTTCTGTCTGTCATAAATAAATAAATAAATAAATAAATAAATAAATAAATAAATAAAAACTCTTTAAGAAAAAAGCTTATAGACAGCACATATAATAATACCTAATTTTGAATATAAAAATATGAACATTTTGACTCACATAAAATCAATTTATTATCCCCCCAAACCCCAAACAAATGTTGAATGGATATGTAGCAAATGTTAGTTTGAGGAACACCAAATGTTGGTCTGCCTGAAGTCCATGGCTCAGTGGTGCCCTAGATATTAGTGGACTTGTGAAATAAACTATGTTTCTCTTGATATTGTTTATATCTCCTGAAAATTAGAATTCAAAATCAACCAACAGAAACTTCTGGACTACTTCTGACCCATAAGAAAGACCCACTTGGGCATCATAAAGGAAATGTTAAAATCCCTGGAAAAAAGAGCAATAATATCATCTTAGAGCCTTTAATTACCAGTGAGTGAAAATATAGATTGTTAGACCTGGTATCCACAATTTTAGAAGAGCAGAGTTCAAAAAAGTTCAGAGAAAAAGATATATTTGACCCCAAAGCATGAATTCCTGGAAGAGTCCAGAATGTTTGAGGAGCTATGGATACCTCATAGAGGTAATCGTCACAAGATTACCTTTGTGAATAGTAAAAAGGGAGACACAAATAGGATAAGATTACAATGTATAATCATTTATTTGACCTCAAAAAATTAAAATAAGCATAGAGGTAAAAGAAAAATAAAGACAAGTGGGTGCATAGGAAAGGATGAGTGAAATAAGGTGGTGAGGACACGTAAAACTAAGGTCAGGAAGACTATTGTCCCCAATGAAGGGAGGCTTGCTCACTACCCCCATCCCCCAACAATGCTTAAGAAAACAAATTTTCTTCTACAGCTATATTGAAGCAAAAAATAAAGGAATAGAGAATACTTTCATCAGCTCGACTGGTCATGGATGAGACATTGCTGAAACTGAATTTTACAAGAAAAGTTCAAGAAATAAAGTCAAGACGGCTTTCTATGTAGAGGAATTGTCACAACACATGTCATGAAGGTGTGCAGTGAGGAAGGAGCCGTAAGGACTCTGTTGGAAGGTGCAGAGGATGAGGTCAGAGCATCTCAGGTAGGAACCAGATTATGCCTAATGCATCACACCAAGGATTTCAGATTTTGTCCCACAACTGGAGATGGGGGACCATTGAAAGTTTCAAATATTAGCATTTACAATTATGTGATTTATCCAAGCACCATTTCAGCCACATCCTGCAAACTTTGATATGTTACATTTCCATTATCATTTTGTTCAAAACATTTTTAATTTACTTTGTGATATTTTCATTGACTCATGAGTTATTTAGAAGTATGTCATTTTATAAAATACTGTGGGTCTCTCTCCATACTGTTTTACTATTCTTTTTTAATTTAATTCCTCTGAGGTCAGAGAACATTCTCTGCAAATTTTATCCCTTAAAATCAATTTGAAAATCATTTTGTCACCCAGAATGTGATCTAACTTGGTGAATGTTCCATGTTCATTTGAAAAAAACCATGTAGTCTTTAGTTGTTAGGTGCAATGTTCTGTCACTGTCAACTTGGTCGAGGCTGTTGACAGGGTCATTCTGATCCAAATCTTCACAAATTTTGTATAGGGTTGTTCTATTAACTACTAAGAAAGGGATGTTAGAATTTCCAATTTTAACTGTGGATTTGACTATTTCTATCTTTATTTCTGTGAGTTGCTGCTTCATATATTTTGGTTTTTTTTAAAGATTTTTATTTATTCATGAGAGACACAGAGAGAGACAGAGACATAGGCAGAGGGAGAAGCAGGGGCAGGCAACCTGATGTGGGACTTGATCCCAGGATCCTGGGATCAGGACTTGAGCTGAAGGCAGACGCTCAACCACTGAGCCACCCAGGTGCCCCTGCTTCAAGTATTTTGAAACTTTGTTGTATAATTGCTCTATTTTTGTAATATATAGAACCTTTAAGCATCATGAAGTGTCTCCTTTCGTGACTAGTGATCTCCTTGTCTTGATGTCTGAAAGGACAGAAAACTCACAGATTTACCCAGTGTAGTTTGTCCTTTGAGTCTCGAGCCTCCCTCATCTCTCCCCGCCCTTTCCCAAGCCCCCTGCAATAATCCTCACAAGTGTGCAGTTGCAGTTTCCAGGGATTTGGAGAGTTTATGTCTAGAATCTGTGAGCCATCCCTGCTGCAACTTTATTTCTAGGACTTCTCCCCTAAATAGCCAGCTGCTTTGCCAACGTTTAACTTGGTCTTTCTGCCAGCATGGTAGTAGGATATGACCCACTAGACCATAACTAAGACCTTAGATATTGTTCTAAATGCAGTGGGACGGATTGAAGCTTTTGAATGGGGTAGGAGACTATTTGAATTTTATGGCAGTGGTATTACTCTTACTGCTGCAGGGAGACTATGTTGTAGAGCAGCAAGAAGGAATTTTGGGAGACTGAGAAGTGCGTGTGACTGCAGTAGTCCAGACATGTACTCTAAGCTTCATTGTCTACTTGGCTATCTGCAGAAATAAACACACACTCTGGGAAATTGAAAGTATCATTTTTCACAAAGAATCAATCTTCATAACTGTCTATATTTCTGGGTGTATTAGGGCCTGATACACTATATTTTGGCTTGTGAATAGTAAGCAAATGAATAGTTCTTTTAAGGAAGAAAGAACCAGCTGACATCATCGTATTTCACTTAACAAATACTAATTGAGGGACTGCCAAGTGAAGCCAGGCTCTAATTTAAGGCAGGGGGCATATTAGCACAGTCTCTAGCTTCAGAGAGGTAATAGTCTGGAAGGAGAGATGATAATCAAGAAATAAGCTAACAGGTAAGTATTTGGGCAGGTAGCGATACAGGGCAGGTGTGGGGAGGTGACCTAAATGAAGGGAAAGAGGCAATTATGTCTAAATCCAGCTATGAAAATGTCAAGATGGGAGAGCACTTTGGTGTTCAAGAACTGCAAGGAAGCTAGTGTGCTGGAATTTAGAAAGATGATGTCTGAGATACAGCCAGGGTAACGTCAGGCCCCATCTGCCACAGTAAGGATCTTGGATTTTAGTCTAAACATGACCTGTACTTATTGGACCAGGGAACTGATTTATATTTTCAAAGTATCACCAACTATTTGTTCCAACAATCCTTCTTGATCAATTCCTTTTTTGGAGAAAAATTTCCATGACTGTCTTGCATTTCTGCACATCTTGCAAGCAGAAATACTGGCCTCCATTGTTATAGATGATCTTTCTGAGGATGTTTGAAAGAACAGCCTTGGATGATAGAGATCACGCCTTCCTCCAGAGAACATATTCCCTAAGTGTGGATTCCTCCCTCTAACTTAACCCAATGCCTGAATCACCTGGCCCTCTTGAGTCACCCTGTGGGACTGGGGGCTTGGAAAATAACAGCAAACATTTATTTTCTGGCTACTGCTCTCACTGTGAGTAATAAAGTCCTTTGTCTCTGACTCAAGAGAATTGCATGTTTTTCCAGCATCCATGAAATTGTGGCAGTCTGACTTATTAGCTTGTGAGTAGCATAAACTCTCCCATCTTTCACAATTTTTGACAGTTTGGGTGATGAGAATAGAATGCTCATGCATGTATCGGTCTGTGGAAAAGAAAGGATTAGAGCCTCTCGAGCCAATTAACAGGAATGGAGGAGAGTCTGTGGAAATCAGTACTGACCATGACCAAACTGTATAGTCGACTTGGCAATAATTGGTGTCCTCTTCATTGCTTGTTAATGAGGAGTTACTGGGGAGGCAACTGCAGGTTGCGTACAAGAAAGTAGATTCACAGACCGAATCCAAGTGGTTCCTGGCTGGTTGTTAATTCTCCTTCATGGGGGATGATGGAAAAGGAGGATGTCTTCTTTGATCTGGTGGTCCACCACAGGTCTGCTCTAGAGTAAAAACTAGTGCTGAGATTCATCTTGGGTGGTTTCCACCCACCAGTAGACGACAGTTACAGTAATACTCACTTACATTTAGTGTGAAAGGAGGAAAGCCCTCAACCAATCCAGGCAGAAGCCAGGTAAATCTTAGAACGTTAGCTGGTTCACCTGGGAGACAAGGGGTGATGGTATGTAACACCCAGGGAAGAATGGCAACAGCTGAGCCATCTTACACCTCAACCCCTTTTGCATTCTACCATATAAACTTTACATCCTTTCAGAAAGGACAGTAAAAGATCTCAAAGGGCTTTATTTATTTGTTTGTTTTTCATTGAGTCCTAGCTGCTGTAAGAGAGCTTTGGTCCCCTGGGTGAAATGTCCATGCAATGTCCAAAAACAAACTCCAGTGGGAAGCCATTGATGAGGCATCAACTGACATTTGGGTTCACAGTGGTTACGAATTTTTTTTTCAGTAAGACATCCATGAAACACTTGTTGAAGTATAACTTTATGGTAAACCTTCAAAATAAAGTAGTTGTAAAATATACCGCTAGATAGCTGAATGAATCTCTAAGTAACAGATTCCTATTAATGGGACCATGAGGCCTCCATCATTCCTTTTCTCAAAAGCCATGTGTTTGTCAATAACCAATCCACATTGCCAAAACCAAGACTTTGTGCTAAATCAGTTCTTAGGAAGGCTAGTAACAGGCCAGTTGAATGTTGGCAGCATCTAACAAAAATTATGACTGGTTTTGAAAGACTTGATCCAGAGTCTTCGTTCATAGAGAAATTTGCTAACAGAGCAAAAGTTCTCTTGTAGTTAGTCCCAGTTTATTATTATGCAACCATATTACCTTATATTTTTCAATACACTATGGGGGGGAATACAGTGTTTGTACTTGATTTCTTCTCCCTTTATCTACTCCCCCCAAATGAGAATATATGTATGTAGACAACTGTTAATAGAAGACATTTGATCTGATGCTGGAGTCTGGAGCCTTTTGGTTCTTGTGATACAAAACGGGTAAAAGTACTTCAGATCCACTGCTGCATGCCACTGCTTGTAGAATGGTCCAGACAGAGGTGGTGGTCTGCCACCTTGGTAAAGCTTGGGGTGAAGTCATCTAACCCAATGCACTCCTGAGAAGATCCAGCTATTTTAAACAATTCTCAATAAATATCACTTCTGACACTTTTCTCATTTGTTTTGCAAAGTCAAGGGAAGAATTTTCTAATACTAATGACGCCAGCTTCTTCTTTTCCATATTAACTGAACTGTTGTACTCTTGAAAAGTCAGGAAAACAATAATCCTCTAAGATTGAATTTCCCAAGATCTGCCCTAGCCTGTTCGCTCCCTCTATGCTGTCCTCTTTGTAAGAAACAGATTTATAACTTACATTCTCCCACTTGCTCACTCTCCACTATCAGGCTGCCTTCCAGACAAAGCTAAGTGGGTTCAGAAGAAACAAATAACTAGGATGTTTCCCATAGGCCTGGTGAGTGCCAGTGATAATAAGAAAATGAAAAATTAGTAAACATTTCAGAGTAATCCACAGTTTTAAGGATAGAAATGAAGTTGAAATTACTAGAACAGATAGATATCTTTGAAATAGGGAAAAATATGGCAGAAACGTAATGATGAAAAAAGGAAAGAACTGAAAAAAAATCATTGATATCTGAAGAGAAAATCATATAAAAGAAGAGAAATCTTAGATTAACAACTTTTGGGGGAGCAAAAATTATGATGTGTTTAATTTAAAAATCCAATAAAGGCAGAATAAATGCTGATTTAAAAACTTCATTAATAGTATAGTAAATGAACTGGGAATTATTCTAAAATAGAGAGTAAGAAGACAAAGAGTGGTTATTTGGAAATTTAAAAAAAAGAGTAAACTTAAAGATAGATCGAAAACATCAAATGACCCACTAATAAAACTTTCAAAAACAGATTTAAAAAGATGAAGAAAGTGAAACAATCAAAGAAATAATAAATACATTTCTGAATTGAGTTTTCAGATTAAGGGTCCTGATTGTCAGCCCAGATTAACAACAACAAAAGACATTCTATAAAACCTGGAAAATTTTTAGCCCTGAAAGGATAAAGAGTTAATCTCTCAAGCTTCCAAGAAGAAAAGTTTACCAATAACAGACCAGAATAGGAAGAGATTTTGCCTCTGCAACTCAGAAAGCTACAACAGAGTAAAACAATATTTATAGTTTTCTAAAGCAAAAAGACTGGGATTCTATAGGCAGCCAAGATAGAACTCAGGGGTGAGGGAGAGAATTCAAAATTTATCTCACAGAAACTGAGTGAATAAGTAGACAGGGAATATATAAGAACATAAAGAATTTAAATAATATAAATTGTTGTATGAACTGGGTACAGAATAAAAACTGAGAAGAGTCCTTTTCTTATGTCCATAGATTATTTTAAAAATTTGCTATGTGCTTGGTTACAGAAAAAAAAATCTCTGCAGGTTCCACCAGTGCATATTTTATGGCAAATTTGAACTAAAGTAATATAAAGCAAAAAATTAGAATTTTTTTGTTATTTAGAGATTAGTAAAAATGAGAATATCACATGTCAAAACCTATAGGGTACAGCTGAAGGAATATTCACAGCTTTAAAGGATCTCACTATTAAGTAAGAAAGATTTAAAACAAATGGAATAGCCATTCAATTTAAGAAAGAGGAAAAATACAAGAGCTGGAAATTAATAAAGATGAAAGCAGAAATTACTAATTTAGGAAACAATAGTAATAGTTAACATTTATAGAGCATTTGGCATATACCAATTACTGAATAAGTGCTTTGTAAGCATTGTCTTATTTAATCTTCATAATAACTCTAAGAGATCGTTTTCGTCATGAAAAATAACAGTCGTGGATCTTTATGAGGCAAATAATTACATCAGACTCTATAAAGAAAAAAGAATTACAACTGCCATAGATGTCATTTAAAGGATTCTTTCAGCCTTTGATGAGTTTAGAAAATAAAAGGTCAACACTGCCCACAAAACCAAACCAAACAAAAAACAAAGCCCAGAGAATTTGAACAATAAGATGAAGTGGAATACACATATATGTATAGTTTTCTTATACAAACATGGAATATGTTTGGAATTAGTAAATACAACCCATGTATTCAGACCCCAGTGAAAATGAAATTGAAAAGTTAAACCTTGTACAGGTCACTATGTAGAATGCACTATATCAAGGAACTAACAAATATTTCCAAATAGAGAAATCTGGGGATTTGAAGACTAAATCCTCATCTAAAATTACATATGTTGGAGCACTGGGATAGCTCAGTCGATTAAGCCTCTGCCTTTGGCTCAGGTTGTGACCCCAGGGTCCTGGGATGGAGCTCCTCATTAGGCTTCCTGCTCAGCGTGGAATCTGCTTCTCCCTCTTCCTCTGTGCTCTAACTCTTGCTCTCTCTCAAGTAAATCAATTTCAAGAAAATAAAATTATATATGTTAAACAAAATAGCAAATGAGGAACTTTTTTCCCCAAAATGTATGGGATGAATCCAAATCTCTAAATAAAAGCATATTAACAGCCTCAAAACCTTTGAATATCAAACAAGAGAGAATGGAAACAAACCAATTATTCATCTCAAGAAGTCTTAATATCTAAACACTAAGGAAAACTAACAAGGAAGGACTTCTGAAACCAAAGTAAAACAATTATTTTAAAGGCAACAAGAAGAGTTGTTAAGGCTTTTTTGATGCTATTTTTCTTTCCTTTTTGTATTCCAACTCATTCGAAGTGGAGTTAAATTTGTATCATAATAGTATTTATTTGTCAGTGTTAATTCTGCTCTGAACTGTCTTGAAAATTGATTTTAGTGATGGAATCTCTTTATGTTCTTTCCCAGTATTATTCAGCTACCTTTCTAGTTATGCCTGCCCCCCATCTTGGTGTCCTTTCTTCCCATCCACAGTGGACACTGTTGTGCCCTAGACCCAACCCTCTCTCCCATAAATTGCCTACTCCTTCATGATGTTGCATTAGGACTTGGGTGGGTTGCACCAGGCCCAAGGTGGGAAAAATCAGTGCCTTCTCCCTTGAGAACAAGAGAAAGTTAGAGAAGGAAACACAAGTCAGGCTCTCTCTGGGTACATGGACCTGTAAAATGATGTTTCTGGTAGCCTTCACTGCCACATGGCCTGGTCTGTAGGGGAGAATGAAGAACGCAGAATGAAGCAGGTGCATGGGGCGGGACCAAATTAAGAGAGTAACGAAGCTTCTGCAGTGCTCATCCAGGTCATTCTGACCACTCTGTTTCATGCCAGCCCTGTGTTAATGAGCTTTCCCAGCATGTCTCTAACTATTAATTCTGTTTTTAGCTACTTGGATCCAAAAAAGTCTTTACGTGTTGCCTTATCTTACTTTTCTTATTTTATATTTCTAGTTATTATTTTTCACTGACTATTGAGAATATGAAGTAGATTCTTTAAATATCTAGTTCTGGTTCTTTTAGTCAATCTTTTCTACAAGTATGCTATTCCTCTGTGCTGCAAGTACTATATGCTCCATCTTTATATTAATAAGTCCTGCAGAGGTGCTTTTTTCTTTCTTTTGTAGTAATTCATTCTTGGAGAAACACAAGTCCATCCAGTTGTGGGTGGATTCTCTTTGATTCTTTTTGCTTTGGTGCTGTTTGATGTATATATCTCTTAAGTCAATTATCTGAAGGGTTATCTCCCTTTCTCCATGTGACTCGGCTCCTGGACATCTGGCTGTGAATAGTAGAGTCCATCCCTGGTTATGGTGAAGCAGCCTTACATGTGTCTTGCCAGAATCACTGTACAAAGACCTATAATCCCTACATGAGCCACTTTCAGCTCTTCCAAGCTCGGCTTGTTCCTACCACTGATTTCATATCTTGGAATGTCAAGTACCACTCCCTATCCAGCCTGCCGTCTGCTCCAATGCATTGCTGGCGATCTTTTATCCTCCTTCTAGCCCTGCAGGATAAAGGTTCATGTCAGGCTGTGCTTGTTTGCCACTTGATGATATACTTTGCCAAAACCACTGGTTCTGTGCATCAGAGACCACAGAATATTTTTTAAAAAGGTAACTCCAAATATAAAGATTGCATAGTATAGAAAACATAGAGTATTAGAAAAGTATATAACTTGCATAGAGAATAAATCGCCCTGTGGAATATTAATCTGTAGGTCCCTGAGTGTGTCAGGGTTAGTATTTTTTTTTAAGATTAATTATTTATTTATTCATGAGAGACACACACTCTGTGTGTACAGAGGCAGAGACATAGGCAGAGGGAGAAGTAGGCTCCCTGTGGGAAGCGCAGTGCAAGACTCCATCCCAGGACCCTGGGATCACGCCCTGAGCCGAAGGCAGACGCTCAACCAGTGAGCCACCCAGGCGCCCTAGGGTTAGTATTTTTAAGACATATAATTTTAAGGAGGATTGGAATTCAACTGAGGTAACTGGATAGAAGGCTGTAGGGAGAACAAAGGAAAAGTCCCCCTGCCCCCCACCTCTTGTTTGTGATGCAGGTACTGTCTATTGGTGTCATTCTCTCTAGTTATACTTTTTATAGATCCTCATAGAACCCAAACAAATCACAAAATTAGAGGAGCAAAAAAATGTAAATGTATTAATGAATCTTTAATTAAAACTGAAAAAAGAGGGACATCTGGGTGGCTCAGTGGTTTGATTGTCTGCCTTTGGCTCAGGGCATAATCCTGGGGTCCTGGGATCGAGTTCTGCATTGGGCTCCCCACAGGGAACCTGCTTCTCTCTCTGCCTACGTCTCTGCCTCTCTCTGTGTGTCTCTCATGAATAAAATTTTTTTTAAAAAGTGAAATAAGAGTAATATTGGACATATTACACATTTTTTTTTATGATAGTCACAGAGAGAGAGAGAGAGGCAGAGACATAGGCAGAGGGAGAAGCAGGCTCCACGCACCGGGAGCCCGATGTGGGATTCGATCCTGGGTCTCCAGGATCGCGCCCTGGGCCAAAGGCAGGCGCCAAACCGCTGCGCCACCCAGGGATCTCTATTACACAATTTAACATTGTTTGAAGCAGTCATATGAAATGTAAGAGAATTTAACTACAGTGCAGAATATCAAAAATTTTTAGCATTTTTAAGAAGATTAGCAGTGTTAACATTGTTCCCAACACTCCCTCAGCACCAGATAAATGGCATTTTCAAAGTGTTTCCATTTACAGAGGAGTGGAGAGAGTTCGAGAACCAAAAGGACTGGTGAGAAGTGAGAAACCATGAGGATTTCTAGACTTGAAAGCAGAACGGTGTTTCCAAATGGTTTTACTGGAGCTGGGGAGGGCCACTGCCAAGAGGAGGGTCCCTTTGAGGTAAAGGAACTGCATGGTCAGGTAATGAAGGGCCTTTCTCACTGGCGTCTCTCCTCTCACCCTCCAATCTTCATCCCAGGTCTCTCAGGGCACAAGACAGAGCTGAGAAGGGAAGAGAATAAATCTGGAGAGAAAAACTAACTTGAAAGGAAAGGAAATGAAGTTAAGACTAGAAAACATAAAAAAAAAAAAACAAAAAAACATGAAGGTTAAGCGGGGAAATGTTGATAAATTAAAAATGTTAAAGCCCAGGGCGCCTGGGTGGCTCAGTCAGATAAGTGTTTGACTCTTGATTTCAGCTCTGGTCAGGATCTCAGGGTCCTGAGATTGAGCCCTGCATGGGGTCCTCACTCAGTGGGGAATCTACTTGGGATTCTCTCTCTCTGTATGTTTTTGTCCTCCCTCCTGCCCATTCTCTCTCTCTCCCTCTAAAATAAAAATAAATAACAATTCTCTTTAAAAAAAAGTTATAGATTATTAAATGAAAATGAAAAGAGTATAATACTAGTGAAATTATAGAGTAAGAATAAGAATTAGGAACTAGAAATCTAAGTAAAAATATGAAACATTAGACAAGTAAGTAAGATACCAGGCAAAATAATTTGTTTTATAAAATGAAACCAAGGCAGGAAGTTGAAATGTTACAAACAGGTAATAAAACCAGAATACAAAAATAAAAATGAAATCAGCAAAAATAAAAGCAATAATATGTGTGAAGTAACCTACCTATGAATAGTAGTATACTTTTATTATTTTACTTTGAAATAATTAGTATGCTTTATTTTTATGATAAAAAAGGGGAAAATGTATTTAGAAAATAAAAAAAAACACATATTAACCCAGCTCAGTTAGCCAAATATTCAGAGGGCTAAATCAATTAAAAGAATATATTACAGATAGAGAAACTGTTCGTAAGTAATTTGCCTAAAACCATGTTAAGAGTTAGGGAGGAAATAAATTTCTACTACTGTGCGGTGCCCTCTCCCTCTTGACTGTGCTTTATTTTATCTATTTTTAAAGGTTTATTTATTTATTTATTTATTTGAGATAGAGAGAGAAAGAACATGAGCATGTGGGGGAGGGGCAGAAGGAGAGAGAGAATCTTCAAGCAGACTCCTGACTGAGCATGGAGCTTGACTTGGGACTGAATACCTGGACCTTGAGATTATGACCAGAGCTGAAATCAAGAGTTGGACAATTAACCTACTCCACCATCCAGGCACCCCTTGGCTGCATTTTAAACTCAATCACCATAGATGCTCTCTCTCAAGGTTTTTACCACAACTTTTTGTCGCTTCTCTTCTCAGGTAGAGAAGAGGTAAGTATCTCTCTCTCTTTTTGTATATGCCCGTTCAAATAATTTGAGGAAGCAGACACAATACATTTGGCATCTAAACCCCCGTTTAATAGTCCAACATTCGAAAACAAGATTGTCAATGTACATTCTCAAGGCCACCAATTGTTTGATATAAACATGAAAATGAAAGCATAAGCATAAAAGATATCAGGCATGTGCTGGCTTCACCACCAGGGTAGCCGGTACCTACAGCAGTGTTTCTAGGCTCCCACAAGTACCCCCAATTCCCACTGTCTGAGGATTCTTATGTTTCTCCCCCCACCTCCGTTGTCCACCATGGGAAACATGTCTGTTGAGAATAACTACATTTTTTTTCAACTCAAAACAACTTCTCAAGCTCCACTTTCTATAGTTTGTATTATGAAATCAAGAGTTTTTTCTCCCTTCCCATACAATAAACATTTAATATTTAATATTTAGAAATTTTAGATTTAATATTTTTAGAAACACAGGCTAGTCCCACTGATCCAAAACTATCAAATATTCTCTTTGATAAGTCCTCTCTTCCTAGCTTTTGCCTGCATAATCACAGCCACTGTTGTCAATCTGAGATTTATCATCCTAGAAAGTAACCAAAAGTGCTTATATGAATCTCATAGTGGATCGTATCTCTAAAAAATCTGGAAAAAATTTCTTCTAGACCCTTATATTTTCTCCTTTGTATAATAAGGCTGTGTTATCTCCAGGTGTGCATCTTTGTTACCCGTTCTGGATTTTCAAGGATTAAATTCCCAAATGGGTTTGGTCACCATACATTTGGATAGGTAAGCCCATGTTCAGGAAAACTACTTGGACCCTGCAAGGACAAAAGGGAAGTGCTGCCCATACTGGGCTTCCCTGTCATTGCCACCTCCACCAAAGTACCCAAGAGAATCCATACCAAGTGTCTTTTTTGTGTATGCAAACAAAGGCTACTTCTATGTCCCTGTACTTCTGCTCCTGACATTTTACATTAAGAAAAAGTCCAAACATCAAACAGAGATATAAAGGGAAGCTGGAACTGAAAATGGATAAATAAAGTAAGCCCTGAATAATGGAAGTTGTTGATGGCACTATAATTGGTCCTTGCAACTTTATAGAACAGATGGGATTCCTGAAAGATCTTAAGAAAAGATAGCTGGAGGGTGGCATATATTATATAACTGTCATATTCTGAACTGAAGGAGAGTTCTGGGGAGAAATAACTAAATTAGGAGCATGTAAAACAAATGTGTTTATTGTTATCTATTATTTATGGCCCTCTGGATAGCGGGTAGTTCATTTGACTATACTTCGGCCTAAACCAATTTAAATTAATCTAGCTGGTAAATTGAATAATGCTATATCAACTGCTTTGCTGCAATCAAGATATATTGCATATACTCAACTCTCTTAATCTAGTAACCATATTTTCCAATGTTGATGGATAATTGCCTTTAAGTGCATCCCTGCCCTCTCTGCTTTTAGGTCTGGTTGATAGGACCATTACTGGAAGTGGTATGTTCCCAGAGCCATTTTGAGAATGCAATTTGCCTTAACTCTCCCATCAGTAACATCAGTATAATCTGAGGGTTCTAAAGGCTATTAGCTTTCCCTAATGGTCTTTGACTCCCTTAAATAATGATCAAAAAAGGGTCCAACAAACATGAAGAGACAAACTTCAACTTTCAACTCCCTAATATTTTCTCCCCTTCAGTGTGAATGTTCACTGTGGTTCATAAGCATATATTCCCGAAGGCAAAGAAAACCTCTGTGAAGATTTGTGTGTTGTATCAATGAATGCAGCCTAGTCAAATCTGTCATTTGCAAAATTGTTAACTGTCATGAGTTTGTCTGTTTCCATTTATACTTTCCCAGGACATTGCTATGGCATATCAAGAAGCTATAAAGAAACAATGTTAGTGAAAGTCTGGTTTAGTAGATTTGTATTAACAACTAAACTAAAAACATGTCAATAATGCATGAAATTTCAAGTCTTTTTCACCGAAGTGACAGGGTCAGAATTATGAGCTGTTTATACCTCCTGTTTCTTCTTTTCTTTTCTTTTTTTTTTTTTTGAGATTTTATTTATTTATTCATGAGAGAGAGAGGCAGAGATATAGGCAGAGGGAGAAGCAGGCTCCCTGTGGGCAGCCTGATGTGGGAATCCATCCGAGGACGTGGGGATCATGACCTGAGCCAAAGGCAGACACACAATCACTGAGCCGCCCCCACCTCTTGTTTCTTCTTAAACAGTTGCTTGATACTATGATTGGCTTTAAAATCGCAGTTTGTATATGCACCTATTCTGGCCAGGAATTTTTTTCTATTAGTGTTTGTCACAGACTGCTTATTCCTTTAATGTTCAGCGTTAGAGTGTGATTTTTGTGAACTTTGCTTAGACGTCTTCTTCACTTTTTATAATTAGGTTTCTAAAAACTCCTCTGAAAAATAAATAAATAAATAAAAATAAAAATAAAAACTCCTCTGATAATGATTATTGATAATTATAATGGTAGATGTGAAGATGATTGTGCTCCCCACTAGAACATACACTGGAAAGGATCTTCCCGGTGTGGTTATAAGTAGTTCTGGATTACCTTGCTACTCCCTCTTGTGATCTGTGAACCCAAATGTAGCATTTAGTTCTGGCAGTGTTGTTCTAGGTAAGAGAGGAAGGGCTGCCTGTTTTAGATCATAGAGAAAACCAGACATTTCCAAGAATTGTAGTTCTTTTCAGCTGAAAAATTAAAAAGACCCACAAAATCTTGGGGGTTAAACATTAGGAAGATAAAATCTCTAAATAATGACACCTCAAACCTCTAATTCCAAGGGAAAGACAAAACATAAACGAACAAAAAATAAATGCTTCTGTTATAGCTCATCAATGAGACTTGATTTATGACTGTATTCTATTCTATCTTGAATTGACATGAATGTGTACCTCTAGTTTGTATATACATAATAGAATATATTTATATGTGTTTGGACCAAAATCAAAATGAGATCAGCTATGGGAAAGCACTTTATGCTTTACAATACATTTAAAATATAAGATTTATTATGTATAGATTTAGGTAGACCTAAGAAGCAAGATGTTTCTTCAGCACTATTACATTGAATTATCCATTTAGAAGTACCTTATCTGTTTCTTCCCTGACATTTCCAAGCAATCATTTGATCATCTATAGTTTCCCAACCCAAATCCTTCCATAAATGGAAAACTATAAATCATAAAATATTTACCGGAGAATTTAAGATGACTGTCTCAAATCTTCTCTGGTTTTCAGATACATGTGCTAGGCAATATTTCAAAAGGCATAAATATGTATAACTGCTCTGTGAAAGTCCATGCATACATGCATACATACATATGTATATATCCATCCATACATATATAAATAAATTTAAAAGACAAAGGCTTTGTACAGTGGCCAGTTTTTCAATCTTGCTAAAATATTCACTGTTGTTTTAAGAAACAAAGATGGTTTGCATTAACTTCAAAGTGTTTTAATTAGCAATCGTATTTCAACATATAAAACTCAGTCATATTTTAACATATAAAATACAAATAAATTCAACTGTATGCTCTTTGAGGGTAAGGACTAGGTCTTTTGTTTCTTGCATAATTTTACCACAGATCTTAGGATACTGCTAAGTCCAAAGTGGATATTTAATAAGCATTTATACTGTATGTTTAGCTAAAAAAAATATGTCTCTAATATATTCCAAAAATGGGATTCTGTGTTTGACTTGGAGGTGTTTGGTTACCACTAATGATACTGAGAGATACATACTTATAGTATGAAAACACTGGCCCAGAAAAAACTTGATAAAATGTCACATCAAGCCATAAAACCACCAAGAACTACCTAACCATTTATAGCATAAACATATTGGAAAGATAGAGAATTACTTTCTCTTTCTCAAGAGAGACCTGTGTTATAAAGTGATACCTGTTTATCCAGGTCATTCTTGTTTTATGTCAAACACAGCGTGCAGGATATTTGCTTTTGTCTACTACTGCCAGACTATGAGTTGTGTATGATAATGACAAATCAACTACACCAAGGGCTGAAGTAACAAGACACTTTTGTCAAGTAGATCTTATGAGTTTGGAATGTTCCAAATATTGAGCCATGAAATAATCAAGTAAACACTCTAGTTAGACTCAAGTCAGCAGATTTTTCTAAAGTGACTCTTGTGTGCTTAGCCTTTTGATAAAGACTCCTGAAAAGTTTCCGTCCCTTGGGATTTGCTCTTGTTGGGGAGGACAGAATTATGAATATTTTTAAAAAGCCAACTAGATAACAAAGCAATCACATAATTCAGTAATAAAATAGATGCTACAGATTATCAGTGTTTGAGGAATACAGATAGTATGATCAGCTGTGTTCACAGACGGGTTTA